>NC_064438.1:10072076-10384576 GCF_023343835.1 Lagopus muta | reverse complement strand
GATTATCATCACAGGTAACATAACATTTTCAGGGCTGTTGTACAGTGCAAAAATGCTAATGAGTAATGCTCGTATAACTGATTCCTTGTCTGCTCTTCCCAGTACTTTTTGCCATCTAGTTTTTTATCAGTACATATAAGCACTGATGCAGCTGCACAATTCTGGATTCTTAGTGCTTAATCACAAAATAGAAGTCAGCTGCCAGTGGTTATTTTCAAGCCATGGAAATCATTCTGTGCCCAGTAGCCAGTATTTGTGTAGCACAGTGTGCATACTAATGATACAGACAAGTCTGTACACCTCTTAAGGCTGAATTTGAAATATGTGACTTCCAGAAACCTATAGCTTGTTTTACTGTTTTCTTACAGGCACACACACTATATGCAGTGAGATAAAGGTCTTTATAGATAAGGAACTTGCCATGACTTAATCCCTGAACAAAGAAGACACTTGCAAGTCATTTGGGAAGGCTCAGACTTCCTTGTGCAGTTCTGTGAGCACTGAATGTGCTCATCACAGAACGTACAACCACAGTCATGTATGCCAGATAAAAGTAGTAGATACAGTTGTCATTGAGTGCCATGGTGATGTGACTTCTAAGAACTCTATCTGCCCTAACAGGCACTATGGGGCTCCAGTGAATGTTAGAGAAAGCAAGTCAGCAGAGTAACACAGTATGGTTTTATTGAGTGACCTGAGTGAGCTTTGCCTGTTTGGAAATGCCTTTTTGGTTCAGATATTATGTTTTTTAATGAAAGCTCCAACTCATCGCGTCGCATGGTACCAGCAAGAGCTGGAGTTCTGAATATGCAGATCTGCCTTGCTAATGAGGTTGTGTCTCTGCATGATCCCACAGCAGTGGGAACTCAGAGTGGTTGTGTTGCCTCCTGTGAAGTTATGCCAGAATCACAAGGAAATAGTGGGGATTATCAGAGTGTGATTTTACTTGCTTAGTACTTCAGAATTTGGGGAGTGGGAGGGAAATATTGTATAGCAGTATGTTGTGTGTGCTGTCCTGGGAAGTTCTGTGTGTATGGGTAAGCTGCTTTTCATGGGCAGGGGAAGAGGAAGATTTTATTTGCCAACCATTTAAAGTCAAAGCAAGGCAGAAGAAAGTCCTGGGACTGCAGTGAATGGTTTCATCTCTGCAGAAGGTCGCAATGAGCAGTATGCTAGCCGACATGGCAATAACAGCTGCTCTTAGCCTGGTGTGATGAGATAGGGTTGCTGACCACAGCCAAGGAAGGATGTTTTTGAAGATGAAGGGTGATTTCCAGTGTCTGTTATCTAAGTCCTGCCTCATAATCTGCAGTCCTGTTTGGAGAACAGAAAACCATATTTGCACATGACTCATAAATCTACCAAAAGGGTCAAATAATGTAACTTGGATTAGGATGTATTTTGCTATCAGGACTTTGCACAAGGACAAGAAAACACCTGTTCAGCACAAGCTGAGACCTCAGGATTCCTTTTCCATCTGTCATGGGTTTCACTGGCTCCCTTGCACAATGGGTCTTGTACAATGTGGTGTGCATATTTTTTCAGTAGCTTGAATATGTTTTTTAGAGTTTAATGTTTGCTTCCTACCCGTGCTTTAGAATGAGAATCTCCTTTTTTGACATATCCAATTGTGCATGAGCTGAGATTTTGCTCAGCTACTGAAATTAGAGATTGATTTTGGTTCATAGACTTACAGAATCATTAAGGTTGGAAAAGACCTCTAAGATCACCCAGTCCAACCATCCACCTACCACCAGTGTTGCCCAGTAAACCATATTTCTCAGTAGTTCAGAGCATCTCTATTTAGAACAGAGAGGTAGGTTCATCCTTATAGAACATGAGGTAGGTAATACATAACAAAAGGAAATCAGGCCATAGGAGAATATACTTTATTACTGCTGTTGAATGGGTTCTATAGGATTTATTACAGCAGAGGGTGCTGTCTCACAAGTGATAAGAAACACTTGATCGAAAATCATCAGTAGGGACCTGGGAAGTAATGGAGATGTGCAGGTTTTGTCATGAAAAAAGATGCTGTGTAGCTTTGGCCCACCCTCATGGTTTGTTCCAGTGGGGTGGGTTTCTGTGTGTGTTTTTGGGTTGCCTAGCGATGCATAACCGATGCGCTCTGATGTTGGCAGCTCGTCTTACTAACGTGCTGCATCTGTTTCACTGCTGGCTTGTCTCTAGAGATTGTGCTTTACTGAAGCACAACGGGATGGATTGGCTGCGTACAGCTGGCCTAGGGAGGGTCTCCTGTCTGAAAGTCAGGGCGATGAGTTCATCAGGAGAGGGATACTGACAAAACACACAGAATTCTAGCCATGCCTTTGCCTGTATGTTTGTGATACTGACCTAGGCAACTTACTGCTTGAGGCCACAATTATTCAGTGCAGTTCACGAGGTATTTCTGATACTGCTCTGTTTTCATTTCTCCCAGTGTATTTTATAGCTTGCCATCTTAACCCACTCCACCATGCCCATCATTTTTGTTTGTATCAGTGTGGCATGTTTCGTCAGAATGATGCACTTATTCACATAGGTATAAAATGCACAATATCTGAATCTTGCCTGCCCCTGTTTTGCTCTTTCTTTCACTGGAATTTCATTTAGGGGAAGCACAACAGTTGATCTGGTGCTGTCCTGATCCTGCTGCAATAGCATAGTTAGTGGGGCTCTCTGCTCCCATGTCTCATTCACACTGTGGTTCCGGTTTGATGTTTCAGGTCCTCCCTATAGTGTCTGCTCACAGCTCTGCTGCTTTACTTACAATACGCTTTACCGTATTGGCATTTACTTGGCCATATTTTTCCATAAAAATCTCTGCTTTTTCTAAGGCTTTATAATACCATGGAGGAATTGTAAGAATACTGCTGTTTGTTAATTGTTTCTGAGGTTCGGAAGTGCCATTTACTTTGTGTATTTAGGAAGGTTAGACAGCCGTGCTGTTACGTGGAAATGATTTGAATTTCAAAACGCATTGATGGGTTCTAATTCTTATCTTTCAGAATAACTTCATTGCCACTCATCTTCAGACACAGGAGCAAAGAGTGATGGCCGCAGACTTGTCCTTAAGCCATACACTTATTACAGTAGAATGCATAAATATTTTAATAACGTGGAGAAACTTCACTCTAAATGAGATTCCCCGTGACCTTCATGGTTTTCTCTTTTCAATTTAAATATTTAATGTTAGCAGCATCTGCAGCTCTCATGCACTATCCGAAACCAAGATGATGTGTTGCATGGGCATCCACATCTCTGCTTTTAATTGTTTTTCAGATTAAATCTGTCATCCTTCCCAATATCTATTGAATTCCACAGTGTTAGTGAACCAATTTCAGCTGTGCTGAAACACGTGGAAGAGTTGTTTGTGTGCAGAAGTGTGTACCATTGAGTAGTGAATTCTTTTTGGATCTCCAAGTTCGTGCCCAAGGTTCAGTTCAACCACTACCTGTGTCATTTCTGTCCCATTCAGAGGTGCCTGCTCTGGGCGTTATCCCACTCTTTCAGGGCTGTCTGTAGGATGCCACTCAATGGAAGGCAGCTTGGGATGGGAACTATTCTCCAGGCAATGATCTATTAGATCTTAAGCAACATCTTTGCTCCCTTACAAAACACCTGAAAACTGCCATTTGGAACAGCACACTTCATTTGTGCGTATTGTGCATTTGTGTTATGTAGGGATCTGTTACCCGTGTGGAAGGATGCAAGAAAATGAGCTGGTCAAACCTCGAGGTGTTTGGCCTGTCAGTGCTTCCATGCTTGTATTTTAAAGTGATGCTATGTTAATCCATCTTTAACAGGGGATATAATTATTGCAGGGTCTGTATGCCTACTCTGTAAGTCAGAACAGGTGTTTTTTCCTACGCCTGTTCTCACTTACGCTTCAGGCATACAAGTTCAGCAGTGCTCCTATATCCAGCCTTAATAAATGTGAACGTTGCCGTAGAAACACTGTCAGTTGGAGAGAGGTATGGGATGCCAGAGAAACCTGTTCTCCCAGCATGCAGATGCTGACAGCAGATGAAGACATTTATCAGTTAATCAGTTCAGCGTATTATTTATGGAAAATTTGGATCATGTGAGACTCTGGAATGTGTTTGCTAATTAACTGAAAGATCAGGAATTGTGCTTGCTCCAGATAATTTCTCCTGTATTATTGTATGGCGTGAAGATACAAGCCTGAACAAATGCATAGTTCTTCTGGAAGCATAAGGTTTCCCAAGTTATGTGTATTACAGCACATGAATACTAAGGCTGCAAATCTTAACTTCTACGTTTTGTGTTACAAAAGTATATCTGCATTACCAGTTTACCTGGAAATTACCACAGTTTGTAACTGGGGCAACAACTTTTTCAAAGGCTCCTACCTGAGCAACCCAATGGAGCTGTAGGCATCCCTGTTCACTGCAAGGAGTTGGACCAGGTGGCCTTGAAGAGTCCCCTTCCAGCTCAAAGGGTTCTATGATTCTATAACTGTATTCTATCACTGTAATACTTCATTAGCATTCTCTCTGTGGAGCACAACGTCGAACTTTTATAACATCTTTAACAGCGTTGAAGCCCTTGAATGTGTGGCTCTCACTTCCCTCGTGGCAGCTGAACCAGTTCTCTTCTCCCACTGTGTACCACGTACCCTTTATGTAACGGCCCATGCCTTTATATAGAGTTGGCAGGATGTCTGTTTCTCAAGATGTAGTATTTCAAAAATTTGATGCTAATGGATACAGTCCAAATCTACGGCTTATCAGTGTTTGATTCCAACCGCTCTTTTCCTTCAATGCAGTCCTTGAAGTACACCCATGCTTTGGGGTGAGGAAAGTGTTTCTCGTTGCTTTTTCCTGCGTGATTAAATGTTGGGATACAACTGCACCAGGCTACGTGCATGGCAGACGTGAATATCTGTTCTGCCTAGTAATATTTAAAATGAATAATAACACAACAAAATACATTTCTGCATTCCTTCGGTCAGATTGTCTGTCAGCTGTATGACGATGAGAGCTCTGGTGTAAGTCAGAAAGCTTTTAGATTTAGATTATCTTGCTTAAGTGACGATGGACGCAAAGCCACAGAAGGAAAAAAATGTAGCGGTAGTAAAAGAAATCTGGATAAGCGTGGGAGGAAACACAGAATCTATAGGACCCGGCCTTTCTGACTACAAGTAAGAAAAATCACCTTCCAAAGATCTTAGGAGTTATAAATTTGATCAAACCCGGCGATTCAAAACAATCTTTTACTCTTAAAGGTTGGATTTCTTCTGTAATTGGGAACTTCTTAATCTCCTTGTCCATTCTATGGTGCACTGAAATGCTACGGAATGTTTGTGAGTAATGTTAAGGAAGGCCAGATACCCTCCAGCATTCCAACATGTCACATTTTTCACACAGAGATTGGATAATAGCATTATTTTTAATTACAGGTGACAGATGTTGAGAATTGTGTGAATGCATGAGTAACACAAGAATGCAAGGAAGGCTTCCCAAAAATCGCTTGCCTTTCCCCTGGGTATAAGCAGTTCAAGAGATCTTTGCTTCAATTAAAATTGTGTTTTCCACTGAAATTCCTAATAACCGCAGGTACTGCTCTGAAGCACGGTTGAAACAATGATGTTAATGTAATTTTCTCAGCCTAAACGATGAGAAGGGAGTAAGCAACAGAATACTCTCCTTCTCAAGAAAGAATATAATTTTCTATATCCTGCGTGTATTGCTGCACGTTTGCTTGTTGCTGTAAAACCTGAGCTGATGTAGAGAATTCTAGGGGACGATGTCTTGCTGTTTTAAGAATAATCTGCAAATTGGCATATGTTATGCCCAAGAAAAGGCAGAAGGGCTCCATAGCCATTGTAAAAGGGAAGAATTGTAAAGCTGAGTGTTTTTCGAGGAACTTTTAAATGCCCCTTACACACTTCAATTGATTTGACTTCATTAGATGCTGTCAAGCTCTGGGAGGAAGCTGTCTCCTCTAGCTTTGAGGGGTACTTTCCCATATCTACCTTTGTTTAAAATATACAGAAATCATATCCCCGAATTGTTCAGGAATTCTTTGGGGTCCTCTGTTCTTGAAGCACCCAAATCATACTAACATAAGAGAATAGGTACATTACTAACCTAAAAGATGATTACAGTTATTTGGATTCCATGTCTGGCTTTTTAACTTCGTGTTTTGTGGTGAACAATAGGTTTTAAGACAACTTGAAATTGCATGTAATTAATTGGGAGCTTAGAAATGGGACATCTAAAGCTGTGATAGTACTTGTTTTCATAGCCATCTTGTTCAAAACACAGAAAATGAGAATGACAGTGATTGAAACATAGTTACGTTGTGTATCCCGTGATAAAACACGAGTTTTCCAGTGTGGTGTAAGTTCTGTAGGTATTATGGCTTTGTTTTTCATGTCTTTTGATGACACCCTTAAACATGGTATATCTCTAACATTATGGATTATCAGATGAAGCTCATAAGTCACCTAAAAAGTATGCTGAATTGATGCCATTCATGTTGGCAGTCTCCACGGGACCATTTCAAAACCCAGCTGAATTGCCTAGACTACCCAATGGCAGTGTCTGACTGTTGTGCATGCTATGCCCTCATGGCCAAAAGCCATTTTGGTGTTTATGGCAGGGCAAAAGATACCCATCCCTTTGAAGTTCCATTAAAACTCAGCTTTCTGAAATTAAATGACTGTTCAGATAGATGGGCCTTTGTATTAGTTCTTTATATGCAGAATTGAAGTATGGATGAAAACAGGATCTAAGTTTGGTAACAACTGCCTGATGATTATCTATGCTGTGCAGCTTGGATCCAAGAAAGTATGACATCCTGCGCAGCCGTGCTGTTATGTCAGTGGTGCCATAACATAGTGTTAATTCAAGCTTATTCTGTGTTGGATATGGGACTAGTCTGTCAAATTGTTGATACAGCAGGCGGGGAAGGTTGTTGTTTGCTGGAAATTGGTCTTGAAGTGGCATGGGAGCTTGCAGACGTGGCACAAGAGCTCAAATATTCCTAGAGGGAAAAGCAGGATTTTCTCCTTCTCCTGAAGCCTGGAGGATGTGAGACTAGTGACAGGCTGGGCTTGTGGTCCCCACAAGAGAAGAATGAGGATGAGTGGTTCTGAGAGCAAGTGGAGGATCTTGAGCAGAATTATCTGCTGCTTAGAGGGGCACAGGCAAGGTGAGGAAGGCAACAGGCAAGCCATAGCCAGGCAAGACTGCTGAAAACAATTTGTCCTCTAATGCATTCTTTATAATATCAATTACCCCACTTGCAAGTAGCATTTATTGTTGGCTGTATTGTTGCCAGGGCCTTAGCCAATGTCTTTGAAACCAACCTTCAGTACCAAATGTGCTAAAGAGGATTAATGCAGGGTTGAATTTTAAATGAACGCATTTGATTTGTTTTAGGAGCGCAAGTCCAGAAGGTATTGCAATTGATTTGGTCTGGAAAGCCTGTTTCTGTACAGAAGTACTGCAGCCCTCATCCAAGGGGGATTAAGAGCCTCTGCAGAAGTCTGTGGTATATTTTGAGAGTCAGGTACTTTATGCTTGCTTACACAGATGTTGGCAGCTATACATGATGTGGTAACACACCAGAGAAGGGTGGTCCTGGGTTCTCCTTCACCAGGAAAATGCACCTGGAGGTGTAGTTTCCCATGCACATACAGACCTGCAATGCTCTCAAAGGATTTTAAAAGCATCTGTTCTTCTAAAATCCTTGAAAACTTCTTGAAAATTAAAAATCAATCCATTTTCTCCAGTAATCTTATGGGAATACTTTTTGTGCTCTAAGTCAGGGAGTGACAGGAGACAAATGCACTCATTTCCACTGGCAGACTCATTCTCTGCCTGACCTCACCCCAACGGCATTTTGGAAGTGTGGGTTCATTGTTTTGCTCAGGTGAATCTTTCAAAATTACCATTCATCTGAAAGAGTTTATCAGATACTAATGGGATTTTGAAGAATAAATGTCTTAGCAATCCTTCATCCAGCAGATTGCTGAGAGATTAAATGGATTGCTGAGATATTTATTAACTGGTAGCTCTGAATGTAAGAAAGGGATGTGCTTTAAATTTAGCTAAATGAAGGTTGTGCTCTTTAAGGAGTTTTTAAGGCATGATGATAATGGTGGTGTTAACTTTACTAACAGTTCATAACACTGATGGATGTTTGCTTAGTCCATAAGAGCATGGAGATGCGTTCCTCAGGCAGTTGGATGGATGCTGAAGGAAATGGCCACTGAAACACTTCTCCTCCTCTCAGCTTTATCCGATAGTTTTATATCTGATCGTTTAAGAAAACAATCAAGTTTTGATGCCAGATGTAATTATTCACTAGAAGCAAGTGTATATTTAATCCTGAAGGGTAGGAGTGTGAAGTAGGCAGGATAGAGTTTGCACGTAAGGAATATCGCATCCTTTAATGATGCTGAAGCAGGCTGAAGCTCATTCCCTGGTTTTGTATCTGCATGTCAAAGTGTGAACACGACTCAAAGTCTTTGTGGGTACGGTTCAGTCACAGGTGGAAATATGCGACCACAATTTAATTATTGCAAGCTATGTCAGCGAAGGAAGCTCGCCTTTCCCAAACGGTACTCCTGTACTTCAGCCAGAATGCCTTAGCTAAATGAGCTCTTCCCACCTTAAGATTGTGTTTTGAATCTTAGATAAGTTTTTTGGAGACAGGAGTGGTATGCATATAAACATGTTCTAGGCGTGTTTGGACCATGGTGTGCTGTGCCATTATAATGGCTTGGTTGTCTGAATGATGATATGAGCTTCACATGATTTTTGTCTTCCCTTTACTCAATATTATATATTGCCTCATTCTCTGAGAAACGAGGGTTGCAAGAGTGAAATAATGGAGGGTTGTGTGTTGGAAGGGAAATTCCTACTATAAGGAAAAGTAGCTAAGCACTACAAGTTGTTCTTGGGGACTCTGAAGTCACTGTCTTTGGAGATGGTCAAACCTCAGCCAGACACGGCCTTCAACACCCTGATCTCCCTGACGTCACCTCTGCTTGGGGGTGGGACTTGGGGTGAGGTGGCCTGCAAGTGCTACACTTCTCCTCTGTAGGCACTCAACAGACCCGGATGAATAACAGATGGAAAAAGGAGAAAGCAGCATTACTGAGAGAATTATTTTTGTTTTGATGGTCAACAGAAAGGCAGTTCAGCAGCACAAGGGAAAACAGATGGAAGCAGCAGCTCAAAAATCAAATGAGGTTGATACTAGTACTTAGCAGAATATAATGGCTAATAACATATATTTACATAGTAGTTTGAAGGCAAAGTATTGTTGTCCAACACTGTGCAAATGGAGAATTTGGGGATTTTTTCAGAATTTCAGAGAACAATTGTCTCTAATGAAGTGTTTTATAGCTGAGACCATTGCTGGAATAAAACCACTGGCTACTTCCGCCTGCAGCTTCTACATTTGAATTTTATATCCACTCATTATCTCTAACTTCTTCCTTTCTTACTGATTTTATTCATTAACAAATACTACGGTTCCTTTATTGCATCTTCTTCATCCTGGATCATTATAGGGTCACTAAATGTAATTCTTCCCCATGGGTATATATACTCGCTGTTCCTGTTCATTTCACAACATGGTAATTGTGGAGAAACCAGAGGCTGCAAATTATGGAAACAATTTAGCTTCATTTAGATTCAGCGTCAGCTGTAGGGGAAAATCCATTTATGTACCCACATTGTTGGTTTTATGATTTTGCTTTGTTTTTAATAAAAAAGGGCCTGGTCTTTGCTGATGCTTGTGCAAAGTAGAAGTCCTGTGGCAGAGTTCCTTCTCACAGACAGTTGGCTTTGAGATATTGGCGCATTTTAAATGCAATTGTTCTTCTTTTGCAAGATAAATGCATCTGGGATCCTGAGCAGCAGCAGCTCTCTGGAGGCAGGGAAGTGATGGCAGGAGGGCTGCGCTGGGAGGAGAGAAGAGTTGAGAGCAAGCATCCTCTCACTAGTGGCACTGGTGTCTGAACCCAGCGATGGAGGTGCCCTGCAGTGCTTCTGAGAGCAGGCACAGCAAGCTCTGAGCGCAGCTTTCTACCTAGCACTGCTGCTGAACCTCAGTGCCTTCTGCCTGCTGCACATCCGTTATTCCGGTCCTTACACTTTGGCCATCAGCAAACCGTGGCTGCGTAAGCCCTACAGCAGGAGCAAATCCCTGAAGAGTCTGAGGGTGGTGAAGCCCATTTCACCTCTACCCATGCATCAAATATGAGCGGGTGTCTCCAGCGGCCCAACTTTCTGCACCACCAGTCTGCAGCGTGCTCTGTAATGGCCTTATTTCTGCCTGGGTCGCTGGGGAGCCTCGCAGGCTTTTAATCTATAGCTGATTGTTTAAAGATTTATTTGTTTCGTGAGGCTGCTGCCTGCGCCGGTCACAGGCCAGCATCTGTGGAAAGATGCTGGGAAATGGGAAGTGTGTCCACTCCTCCCAGCGGGCGCCTCATCTGCAAAGAGACTGATTGGAAAGATTCAAGTCATCCACAAATGTCATCTCTTAGAGCTGTAAACGCTTCATTTTCCTCGTTTACAATGGAAACAAATGAGAGGAAAAACAAGGTGCAGCCAGCAAGTCCCTCGATGTTGCAGAATGCTGGGGAAGAAGCACTTTTAAAAAAAATCATTATTTTGGTAGGAGTGCCGTGTTTCCATGGCTACCCTTTGTGAAGATCCCTGCTGCTGGGATCTGTGTTAATTCCACGAGTGGCAGGGGGTCCCCAGAGGTAGGATGCTGTGGTATCAGGCAGGGGGAGGGATGAGGGTATTGCACAACGCTTGCACTGCCAGCAGTGCCTGCCTCCTGCTCCTCCCTTGTCCTGAAAAAGGCAATCCTGTGCTTTGTTCTGTGCTTTCTTCCCCTCCAGCAGGCTTTTCCCACACTGGGGACACACTGCAGTAACAAGGAAATTCATTAAACACAGAAACTGCAAGGAAAATGTGGATCTTTCTCATTGCTGCCAAATTAGGTTGATGTAGCCCAAGGCATGCTGGAGTTCTTCACCAACCCCTGTGTAAGCTCAGTGGTCAGCCTGAATTCTGCTTTAAAAGAAAAATACCCACAATTGCTGATAATTACAAAATGAAATAGCAACGTTCAGTGTCTCTGCCTTGGATTTTTCCTATGACTCTTTTTGTTTGTTTTCCAGGTTCTCCCTCTCCTGTGCAAGCAGCAAAAGCTTGGTGGAAGGGCATATGAATTGCTGGTCTGCAGTGTAGCAGTGCTTGGGCGCCACAGTCTTATTGGGTTCTAAATGAAAAAGTCATTTTCTACTCATTCACAGAAAAAGTTTCTGAAAGCATAGTGGTGGTTTGATAACTTTGGTCACTTTTTTAAAGTTTTCTTGAACATTCCTGTGGGCTTTAAGCGTGTTGCACATGGATCGTTGGATTCCTTCTCTCTTGAAATCACATGTTCATGTCAGCTCTGCGTGTCCAGAAGCAGCAGACTTCAAACCTATTCATGGGCATTTCTAATTTCTCATTATCTTTCTCCCTTTGGAATTGATTGCATGTATCTGGGGCTTTCTCTCTCATCACAAAAAGGAGCAATGCTGCTCGCAGCCCTTTCTCCTACTTATCTGTTTCTGTAGCCATGAGGTACAAGAGAAATCTCAGCTTCTATTTTCTTCAATTTTCCGCTAAATTTCCTTTGAAGGTTATCTTTCCTGGAGGCTTCAACTGATCCATTTTCTTTTATTTCCTCCTTTTTTTTTTTTTTTTTTTTTTTTTTTTGGCACTGCATAATGTGTTTGTGCAAAGGAGAAGAAAGGGGAGGAGAAGAAAGTCTACTTTTCCGTTGACATAAAAGCTCTTTGGTTCTTACTCTGCTTCTGGGTTTTCTGCTTGGATATCCTGTACAACTGTACATATCTTCCGTGCTACAGATGGGAACTGATGTACAAAATGACTATTTCACAGAATTGTAGAATCATTAAGGTTGGAAAGACTACTGAGATCATCCAGTCCTACCATCATCCAATGCCTTGACCACTCTAGACCATACTCCTCAGTGTGACATCTACTCTTTTCTTGAACACCTCCAGGGATTTTGACTCCACCACATCCCTAGGCAGCCTATTGTGATATCACACCAATTTAAAATGTTGTTTCTTACAGACTTTGAATCGGGCTCTTTTGCAGCAGACCTCTTGTTCATATATATTCATTTAATCATAGCTCTTTATTAATTTTGAACAAAGTTCTATTATTACTGATTTTTCCAAGTAATCCAGAGCCAACACAGGTAAAACGTTAATCCTGCCTTGGAGATGGCAGGAGGGGTGGCCATATCTGTGCTCCTAGCTGCTCTGTTACTCAGGGGTGGAGGCTTTTAGCATGCTCATGTCTACTGGAACAATGCCATCAGGTGAAAAGCAGATCCCTTCTGGTGACAAGGCAGTGAGAATTGATTGTGTTTTTCCTATTCTCTCTCCTCATCTAAAACGTGTTAGGAGTCTTCCTACATCAGGAAATTCATCGATGGCATCTTTTCCTGAGTGTGTTGTGCCCTCAGCTTTCACTTAGATCTTCAAGACTTCATTATTTGTTGACATATTCCGTGTTCACAGCATGAATGCATAAATAGCCAAATTCATGATGGGTGAGACCCAGTCCACAGCTAACTCAGGACTATTGGAGAGAGAATATCGCATCTCTCCAACTCAGAACTTCTCCTGTTCAAAACATCCACCTCAGATATAAAACAAATTTGTTGAAAATTAATATGAGCTGGAGAAACCAATTGTTACACTGAAAAACACCTCTGTACTCTTACATAGCCCCAGATCATCAAATATTTAATAATATATCTGCCTAGTAACCTTAAGAGATAGCAATATAGATGAGCTCCCGTTCTTACTTTCCCTATGGAATTTTATTTATTCACGAGGGGATCAATCTGATAGAATAGATGGCATGTGGACCTTGTATTGAGATAAGAAAAAATTCATTGTGAAAAGACTGGTAAAAATTATTGGACTGTGCTGCATTTCCTCTTTATTCATTGTGTGAGCCGTGTTGACATGTGCAGTGCACTGATACAGATTGTACTGTTTCATCCAAGTACACACAGTCCCATTCTCCTCACTTTTTGCATTTAAATTGAAGCACTCGTGGTTGTGAATGATGTGATTTATTTCATTAATGGTATCTTTGCTGCAGGCTGTAGCATTGAGTCTCTTTGTCCTGATGAAGTCTTTTTTATGTCAATGATAATATATGAGTTAGGATTTGTTTCAGTGACAAGGGGACAACTGTGTTTTGCTTGTATTTATTTTTGAGTCTTGAGCTCTTTGGCCATTCCAATGACAGACAAAATGGGCTGAAGCATATGCAAGGATCCTTATTTCAAACTTAGCGTTATCTATCAGTTTATTACTTTTAACCAGAGGTTACTGCTCAAGAAAACCAACACATTCCTTAAGCGTATCCTTAGTTTTTTTGTTGAAATTGGTCTGCAAATTCAGAGCAAGCTTAGCAACCTTAGCCTGAATAGTATCCTGCTGCTGCCGCTTGGAGACCTTCCACTGCAAATATTGACCCAGCTAAGGCTGCTCGGCTTGTGAGAGGAGATGAAAGTATTTGGCCTCACGCCCGCGAGGTGTTACAAATGACTGTGATGTGAATCAGCTCCCCCACCTACCTGCGCCGTACCAAATTTGCAGTTCCTTTCCAGTCACTGCCCACATAAGCTTTAGCCCAAAGATTGGGCTGGCAGGCAGCCTCCTGCTTTGTGTTCCCACTATGTGCTTGCAGCACAGCATTGGGCACAGGGAAATGTGGCCCCAGCCCAGTGCTGCTTATTCAGCTCAATGCCGTGAGTCACAGCTCTGCATTCCATGCACTGAATCAGGCCCTGGAGATGTGAAAGCCCCATTGGACACTCAGCAAGGTGATGGTGGGTGCTCATTTGGAGATGTAAGTCATTTTTGTTCTGCCTGGAAGAAGAAAAGGAAGCAGTTGCACTGTTTCTCTGCAGGTCTGGATTGCAGAGTGGGTCCTTCTTCTGTGTTTGGGGAGAGTTTTCAATACTTAGTTATTCAGGATCAATATTGCTTCTTTCTGACTGCTCATGCATGAGTGGATGCAGCAAAGGCAGAAAAAAAGGCACAGCACAACAGAAAATTGAAGGAGAAAATCAGTGGAATTTTAGAGCTTGTGCCACATGCTCTTTGCTGTGACAAACACAGTGTGTGTATCTTTCCTGGCTTATTGTGTTCTTTTCCTGCTGCATTAATAAGCATTGCTGATACTGATGCTTCTGTGCATATCTAGAAAAAAAATATTTTTAGATATATATATGCACCAACAGCTTGTTAATTGTTTCACACAGGGGAAACTGGTGAAAGAGGAACTGCAAGGAGCACACCTTGTTTATTTGGAGTTGTCCTTCCCAGCACAGTAGAACTACCAGAGCAGAGACCAGCTGATGCATAGCAGGATGGAGGAAGATAATAAAGACTCTTCCTCATTTTTTTTTGCTGAACAGGCCTTATAAATCATCTCAAAGGACTTGTGTCATACTTAATCTGCTACTCTGGAAACACAGCTCTGATTTCAAATGGTCTGTATTCTCTCCCAAACACAAAATGTAGCCCAATGACACGTGATGGTGGTGATGAGTAGGCTGGTAGACTAGATGATTTCAGGGGTCTTTTCCAACCTTAATGATTCTATGGCACTGCTGTAGGGAAGGGCTTGTAGTTTCCCTAGCAGAAGTTAGTTTGGGCAAACTGCAGCAACCTTGCTGGATGTGGGTTTGAAAGCAGAGCGGTGGGCAACTGGGATGAGTTCGTCAATGTGGATTCTGGGATTGTTTCCTCTGGAGAAGAGGAGGCTCAGGGGAGACCTTATTGCTCTCTACAACTCCCTGAAAGGAGTTTGCAGAGAAGTAGGGATCAGTCACTTCTCCCAGGTAACAGTGATAGGATGAGAGCTGATGGCCTCAAGTTGCACCAGGAGAGATTCAGGTTGGAGATCAAGAAGAATTTATTCTCATAATGAGTGGTTGGGCACTGGAAGGGGCTGCCCAAGGAGGTGATGGAGTCACCGTCCCTGGAGGTGTTCAAGAAATGTGTAGATGTGGTAGTCAGGGGCATGGTTTAGTGGGCAACACTGGAGGTAGGTGGGTGGTTGGACTAGATGATCTCAGAGGCCTTTCCCAACCTTAACCTTCTCTATGATTGCAGCAGAATAGCAATTTTTGGTGCCTTTTCTGGTGCAGCTTCTCATTTCCCTAGCTGTGAGAATGCTTTAACCCCACCCTATTTCTCTGAGTTAGTGATGTGTAAAGTGAAGGAGGTGTTGGTTTTGTTTTTAGTCAATAGCATTTTTTAGTGTTTGAAGGAGTAAAAATTCATTCCTTATTGCTCAGGAGGGGAGATCATGCCAAAGTTATTCCAGTCATGCCTCAAGCCTGCTTGGGAATTCAGTTATCAGTGTCCACGTCAAAAGCTAAAAAGCTGTATCAGAAAAGTCCAAGTAACAGTTTTAAAGTATGTTTATCCATCTTAACACTTCAGATTTTGGTTTAAAAGCAAGAAATTTTCTAAAACTGCAATCTTCATCCAGGTATTGGTGACCCAAATCAGTAGCCACAGGATTCAGCAGTCACAGGAAAGGAAGAAAGAGGTGACAATTTCCAGGAAAGGGAATGACCAGTTCTACTCTATAATACTTCTAAAAGCTGCATTTGTTCTGCTGCAGGATCTGGTCAAGTAAGAAATCACTGTGCTTCTTCCCATGTCAGCTTCTCTTCTCTTCTCTTCTCTTCTCTTCTCTTCTCTTCTCTTCTCTTCTCTTCTCTTCTCTTCTCTTCTCTTCTCTTCTCTTCTCTTCTCTTCTCTTCTCTTCTCTTCTCTTCTCTTCTCTTCTCTTCTCTTCTCTTCTCTTCTCTTCTCTTCTCTTCTCTTCCCTTCCCTTCCCTTCCCTTCCCTTCCCTTCCCTTCCCTTCCCTTCCCTTCCCTTCCCTTCCCTTCCCTTCCCTTCCCTTCCCTTCCCTTCCCTTCCCTTCCCTTCCCTTCCCCTTCCCCTTCCCCTTCCCCTTCCCCTTCCCCTTCCCCTTCCCCTTCCCCTTCCCCTTCCCCTTCCCCTTCCCCTTCCCCTTCCCCTTCCCCTTCCCCTTCCCCTTCCCCTTCCCCTTCCCCTTCCCCTTCCCCTTCCCCTCTCCTTTTCCCTTCTGTCATAAAATCACAGCATTGCTTGGGTTGGAAGGAATTTAAAGCCCATCTTGTTCCAATCCCCAAACCATGGGCAAGGCTTCCCCCAATGGCTCAGGCTGCCCAAGGCCCCATCTAACCTGACTTTGAGCCCCTCCAGGAATGGAGCATCCACGTCTTCTCTGCATTTTATATTCAGTTTCCTTACCAGTGCTTGCATTTTCCTTACCAGTGCTTGTAAAGCAGTCCTAGGGGGGGCAGAGAGAAATCAAAATGCTTTTGTTTCTTGGGGGCATAACAGGTCCTATCCACAGTTGCTGCCTACATTATTTATTTAAGCACATCTTTCAGAGAAAAAGCAGTGTGCTCAGCAGTTCAGAAAAACATACTTTTACTGCCTCCACTTAATTATGTCTAAAATAAGTAAAATAAATTCTATAAACCTAAAAAAGCCCCAAATCTGGAAAAAGTATGGCTTGGAGTTCAGAGTCTGTTCATTGATGTCTGTCTTGGAAAGGGCAAATGAATCTCGTATTTCCAAGAAGACTATATATAGAGCAGTGCAGCCTCATTTACTGCTATTATGAAGATGATTTAGCTGTAAATTCAATCTTACATCTATCTAAACCACCAAGAAACAAAAGTCTCCATGCAGGGAGAATCATTTCCCAGCAAGCATCTCAACAAGGCCTCTCCACTCTTCTTTTTATGTTTGATCACAAAAAATGGTGTCCTCTTGATGCTTTGAAATCAGAAAGTCATTGCAGATTCAGATCTGACTTGTCTGAAGGCAGCTTTACGTGTTCCCTTTTAATGTCTCTGTGGCTTGTGATCTGTGTTTAATGGTTACTGAAACCTCCTGCAGTTAAAAGCAACGTCTTTTTTTTTACTAATTAAAAAAAAAAAAGAAAGAAGGGAGAATCATTTGATGATCTGCCCGGTGTCTTTCCAATAAATGAGTGCTAATATACTATTCTAGATATCTCAAGCAATTCATTAAGCCTTCTAGCACTGAATAGGCCAATAATGGATGCAGAATATCGTTTAAATCCCTACTAAAATACAATAATCTTTACTGGAAGCAGTAAGACTTCGACAGTACAGTCTAGTGTAGGATGGCTGGGATCTACCTAAGGTGGGATTTGGTGGGATATGCAGTTTATTGTCAGTTTCTCAAAATGTTCCAGGAATTTCTTCCCATTCTCTGAGCTTTCCCTCATGTCACCTGACTTCCACTCAGTGCCCAGACTGCAAAATGTAGTTTGGTTTATGAGGTAAGGTTTTCAATTTCAGTCTTAACAGAATTAACTATTGACTTGACATTTATATGGATTCTGACTCATGGGATGAGTTAACTGATTAAAATGAGGACAAGCAATCTACCAGAGTATGAAAAAAATGATGAACAATAAAGAAGTAATGGTTAATAGTAATTAGGGAAGATCATATATTGCTTGCAGATCTATAGAACCTCACGCTGAATGAGCTACAGGATTTAGATAGAAGACTCTTCAACAGAAAAGCAGAAAATACCAGTGAACTTTTAAAATGTGATTAACTTTAGTGTTTATATAGTGTGGGTCTTATTATGTCTTAATACATTCATCATCTGGGTATTACACAAATTCCTACCTTTCTCTTCTAGAGAAGAGGTAAGAGCAAGGCTCATTTCCATGCCTGTTTAAAAATTTAACTCTATCATGCTTTCATTCTTAATCTCTAATATTGTTTTCCATTACTTAACTCTTATTGACTCCCCCTGAATAAAAAAATTCCTCTGATATGGTTGACACTTTTGGCTGCCAAGGCCACACCGCTGACTCAGATTCATCTCGCTGTCAATCAGAACCCCAAGATCTCTTCCACGGAGCTGCTCTCCAGCCTCTCATCCCCAAATCTTTACACACATCCAGGATTACTCCCACCCAGATGCAGAATCTGGCATTTGTTCTTGTTAAACTACACGTGGCTGGCGTTCTTTTTGCAAGGCCTTTCTACCCTCAAAGGAGTCAACAGCTCCTCCCAGTTTAGCATCATCTGCAAAATGACTTAGTATACCTTCAAGTCCTTTATCTAAGTAATTGATGAAAACTTTGATGAGAACTGGCTCTAAAATGGAGCCCTGGGGAACCTCACTATTGGCTGGCTTCTAGCCTGGTGTAACCTCATTTACTATAGCCCTTTGAGCCCAACTCAACAACCAGTTGCATGAGCCCAGTTCAGCAGCCAGTTTTTCACCCATTGCATTATGTTTTTGCCTAGATGTGTGCTGGACATTATGTCCAGAAGGATCTTGTGAGAAACAGTATCAAAATCCTTGCTAAAATTCTTAAAAATTACATCATCTGACTTCTTCTGGTTAACTGGATGGATAAACTCATCATAAAAGGAGATTGAAATCATCAAATAGGACTTTCCCCTCATGAAGCCAGGTTAGCTGTGACCAATGATGGCACTGTTTTCTGGTGATTTTCAGTAACTCCCAGAAGAATCTTCCCCATAGTTTTGGCAGGCACTGAAGTGAGACTGACAGGCCTGGAATCACCAGATTCTTTTTGAAAACTGAAACAACATTTGCCAGCCTCCAGCCAAATGGGACCTCTTCAGATAACCTGAAAGCTAACTTTCAAGAGGCAAATCCCTTCCTGTGAAATTTCTCACAATCCATCTGTAGCCTCAGATTATACCAAGTTCTTCGCTGGAACCATGGGGAGGAACCATGAAGGTATGTTCTTAAAATACCTCCAAGAACAGCAGATGACAAGATAAAATGTACTTGGATCCCAGAAACAGAACAACTGGGCACGTAAATGAGAATCATTTGTAGCAAGGGCTGATAATGCTTCATATTTCTTCCTCCAGAAAAAAAAAAAAGATACTTGCTTTCAATAATCTGCATTAACAAAACAGGGAAAATTGTGAAATGTTCAATATTGAAACAGACATATGATTTAGACTTTCTTGTTTCCTGTAGATTCTTCTATTTCTTTTCTTCTGGTGCCTTCTCTTTATTCTCCATATATGTATGATGGGAATGGCTACACACTGGAATATTTTGATCTTCATGTTTTTACATTTCAATTCTTTTATTTTCATCTTCCAGAGCTTTCCTCCTGCACTGGGCCCTTATCCATGTTCCTACAGACATCCCGAACTTTGAAATCTTGTTCTCCCTAGGTTTAACAGTGCATAAGGAAAGACTGTAGGCTACAGATTGTGCCTGAATAGTAGAGAGGATCCCTAAGACATTCTCAAACTTTCCTAATGCACAGTATTTTTTTTTCTTCTGTTTCTTTAGGGAAAATGAGCTACTACAAATTTTGAAATATGTTTTCATCAAGCTAGTAGCTATTTACCTTAACATGCAAGATAATGGTACTTCCTTATGGTGAGTATCAGGAGAGCTCAATGCAAAATCTTACTGATGTGCAAGCAAATGAATACACAATCTAACCTTGATTACTGTCATCTCCACTTCATTTCTTATCCTTGGTATGTGCTACAGTTCTTGGAAATGCTCAGCATTTACTGCTATTGCTATTTCCAGTTTTACAGCTCCATGAAACTTAGCTTAAGGATACATTTTAGTAAAGACTGTACTGGACTATTATATGGTCTCTGATCTTAGACGATCATGATATTACAAACAACAACAACAAACCAAACCAACTAAAAGCTTCCATTAAATGTCATTCTTTCTCCAATACAGTTGAAAAAAGTTTCATTTTTAGTGTGTTATAACTGGAGATGGAAGATGATGCTGAGGATGTGGGTTCAGCAAGAAGAGGTGATTAGAAAAGCTTCAAGGAATAAAAGGCAGAAATGGCAGCAATGATGGAATTGATGTGACTGAAGCTGGGAAACAAAGACAGAAAGACAAGAGACCAGAAAAGGATTTTTTGAAAGAAGCAGACTCCAAGGAAATGTGAACAGGAAGATGGCTTGCTCTTAAAACTCCACTGTGACCTAGGGCTAAGGTAAGAAGAACTGTGCGGAGCTTGAGAGGCCTGAAGGGGAACCAGCAATAACCCTACTGAGAGGTGATTGAGCTTTTCTAATGAGAGATGTCTTTGATGAGAGTCTAAGTGGAAAAATGCGTGCTAGAGAAGTGATGCATCAGATGGTGTGGCTCTTGACTGTGAAGAGATTAATGAGCAGCAAGGAAGACAGAAATAAGAAGTAGGTGGGGAGAGAAATACAGAAGCTATTTACTAGAAGCAAGAGCTTCTTTTTGTGGAATAAATTACTGTCACTGCAAATGCTGTGCAAGTGAGTACATTCTTTTTCCCTGATGTGTGTATGGCTAAGTCATGGCTGGCTCAGCCAGGACTCCAAGTGGATATGAAGGGCTATTGCTGACCAAAAGCTTTTGTATTTGTCTAGTGCCATCATATACATGTGGGCTTATTCTTTGCACTTCTCATTCTACTGATTCCTGTTTCAGCTGCTGCTGGGGGTTATTGTTTGTATTGTTGATGTTTATACAAGTTACTTGAGGAAGGGCAAAGTCCAAGATCAATAGTAACTACTGCAAACAGTCCCTTCTGGCAGGTGCTGAATGGAAGAGAAGGACTCGGATGGCTTTGCCCTAAAAGGATATGGAGGTTCAACCTCAGTCCTTGCATTTCAATTCTCCTAGGCTTGACCTTTAGAAATGTTTAATGAATATAGATATTGGCTGCTGAATCATAGACCACCTCCTGTCTTGGGTACTTTCAATTACTGCTGTTATTATTAGTGAATAATTTTGGAAATAATGTTTGGAAATAAAATCAAATATCTCATTACAATGGTGGAGCATGACTATTTCTATGGCAGTTTCAAAGGAAGGTCCTGGGGAGTCTCCAACAGCTCAAGTTCCACTTTGATGTTAAGGTGAGTGGCACCATTTTGCCTTGGGAAATCTTTTGCATGTGACCTGTGGCTCACCTTGCTGCAGTGTAAGGGAAGACTGCACAATGTAAAGGTGGAAGAGAATTGCCTCTGTTTATCAGTTTATCAGTTGTGGGGAAGAAGTAATGAACTTTGTTGAACTTACAGATGGCTTCCAGGTAAACACCGTTATTTATGAAGTAAGTGTATGCTCTTTTTCTTCATGTGCACTTCACAGAGGCTGCAGGAGCCTTTTTTTTCTGTCATGATTTACAGCTCACATTTCTTATTAAATCTTCAGTAACATCCTCACCAATTCCAATCAGTGTTGCATTAATTCCTTTAACAAGGGGCAGATAAAATGGCTCTCTGTAGGTGATTTGCTGAGTACATTGCTTACCTTGCACTGATTTCCAACTTCTGTGTTAGCTGTGCTCAGGAAACTAGTGGAGATCAATCCCAGTTCATCTAAATCTCAATGCACTGTATCTGTAAGTGATACTAACAGATGGTTATCATTCCATAGGAAAAAATCTGGGAAACTTTATCCCATTACTCTGATTTGTTTCTGCAACCATCTTTGCATTACCATACATTATCCTTCTAATGTGGCAATTACATGACACAAAGCTCAACAGCCTGTTAGTAATCACATGTGCACTTGCGTATTTCTCTAAAGCATTTCAGTGGCAGCTGTGTAGCCAGTATTTTTAAGCAGGTAATTGTCCAGCTAGGGATTCATTGTCTTCATTTTTACTGTTGAGAAACCCAGGCTGACAGGTAAAAGATGAGCACATGCTGAATGCAATAAGATTTTACAAAGGCTTTATGAACCTATTTTAAAATGCTTCCTACATCTTTGATATATTAGTGCTAAGTGGCAACTACTAATGTGGGAAGCTGCTTCTGAGGTGTCTAAGGGAAAAATATTATTGAACAAAAAAAATTGTTAAATTATACGTGTGAGTAAGGTGTGTGGCAGAACATAAGGGCTTTATGCAAAGCCTCGTGGTGGATATTCTCAGGAGACTCCCAGAACATCTTCGGAATGGTCTTGATTAAAAAGCTAGAAGTCTAATTAAGATCCCTGGCACTGAGGTCACCCCCATTTCCCCTGGGCTTTTTTTCCACGTAGTCTGTCTTTCTCTAGGGTCTCGCTGTCTATCTTTTTTCCCTACCACGTGCCAATGACCATTGCTGTCTTATATTTCACGTGAGCTGGAGGAAGAGGAAGAGTACAGCTATGGGTGGCAATGTGTTGGCTTAGCTGCCTTACAGATGTCTGCTGTACTTCCCGAAGCACTGGGATCTTGTTAGTCACTCACTGAAGGTAAACTGCACTTAATGAAGCTCACTGTGGTATTTCAAGGATGAGAGCTCAAATCAAACTCATTCTTAGAGAAAAAAAATAAACGTTCTGTTGAAACAATTAAACCAAGTAATGCCACGTTGTCCTTTTTTGGCAACGAACTGAATCATGACACACCTTCCCATTTGTGTGGGAGAGATCTCCAATGGAATGCAAGATTAATTATTTGGTGACGGTTGGGTTTTTTTCCACCGGAGATTACCTCTTTGCATAGCTATGAGCTGCTGTTGGTAGTTCTTGTCCGTGCCCCTAACGAAAAGCACGGCCCTTTATCACTGAATGAAATCGGAGACAAGTGTTGGCTCCGGCTTTGTCTGCTGCAGTAGATAATGCCTGTTCCTATATATGCTGCACTTCAATCTCTCCTATTGTTGTTCATATTTAGTAATTCTCACCCAAACTGCTGTGTTTGATCAGAGACCAGCTGGACATCAGGAAGGCTGCAGGTAGTCACTGTAGACTGTCTTGTTATCTCTTGAAAGCCATAGATATTCATTCCAACTGTTCAGGAGTGTCAGAAATAGACAGCACCTATGTTATGTGTACGATATTTAGAACTACTTGCTATCCCTAGAGCACCTTTTAAACACATTGAAGCATAATACCTTCATGCTGCTTGTTGATGTAACTGCTATAACCACTCCTGATTCATTCCCAAATGTTGAGAAATGGTGGTCTTTGCACTAAGGATCTGATGTTATTAAATCCTGACTGATGTGAAAGAAAGAAGTGGGGAGGATGCACCCTTGCTCAGATGCAGACTGCATTCAAAGTACAAAAATAAAATTGGGGTCTTCATTAGACATTGCTCTGTTTCCTTCTGGAAAAATGTCTGTCCCTCAGCCCCTGCCCTGGAAAACATGAGTACTGCATTGCCCAATTATCTAGAAAAATGTTCTCTAGTAACAAGGCAAATACCAAAAAAAAAAAGTTTATTGAGCCTGTAGGGCATGAATGAATGATAGGCTTGGTTTTACGACTTCCTGCAATAGGGAAAGAGAAATGGCTTTACTTTTCTGAGGGCAGGAATTTATAGAGAAGTTTGGTCAAACATGTATTGTGAAATTTGCTTGCAACAAACTGAGAAGAATTTTCAGCAAATTGGAGGCCTGGCTTGATGAAATCACTTGGGAGCCAAAGTCTCTTTATAAATCAGCTACTCATTTGGACACTTGTTTGGTCATGCTCTGGATCATGCAGAAGAGTCATAAGATGTTCTTTGGGTCCCATTTCTATCCCCCTCTGTCCCCTAGCCTCCATCAGTGATGTCCTGGGGCCAGGACTTCTCACTCCAGCACAAGTAGGTGAATTGTTTTTCTGTGTTTTTTAGGTGCAATTGGCAGAGAAGAATTGTGTCATCTAGCAGGAGTCTTTCTGTGCCTCTCTGGAACTGCAGAGTTATGCTCACAAGAAGTGCCAGGTAGGCCAGTTAATGAAGTGCAGATGGCCTTTTGTGAGGCTCAGAAGCATCATGGCTCAATAAATGATGTGTTTTAGCCAGAAGCCTAGCGTAAATGGCCAATTTCTCACAAGATAACAAAGAAACAGGACAAAACAGAATGTCTTTTTCTGTAGACAGAGAAGGCGGTTTTTGGTGAAAGAGTGTCTTTTTGCCCTGCAGGATTTAACCAGCTTGCCCCTTGCCCTTACAAGGTCTCACCCCCCATCCATGGGAGCTACGCACATGGCCTCATTACATCTTCCTTCTCCCAATCCCTCCACCATCTCCCAAGAAGCAGACAGCAAGCAAACGCCCTCTTCACCCTCCCCCTCCCTTGATCTGCATGGCACAGCCACTTGTCAGCTGTGTTTTTCTCCAGCAAAACATGTAGTCCTCAGTCTGTGATGTTTCCTGAGGGTTGTGGAGGCAGCAGTCACAACTGCATGCCAGAATGCTCAAAAGGTCAAAAAAGACATAGAGTGCTGGCCAGGGCAGACAGAGTCTAAGTGAGTATACTTGCCCAGAAGTGATGTGGATTGAGGTCCCCTGGGAAGTGTATGCATAAAGCAGGCAAACCAAAATCCTTCTTTTAAGAAACAGAGGTGGATAGAAAAGCCATTTGTGGTTAATTGAACTCCTTCCTCCACCCTGAGTTGTTCGTTCAGTTCACACCATTAATGAAGGCACCATGGTCAGGCTTTTGGGCTTACCTAGCTGCTCCAGCTACTCACATACCCCAGAAAATGGGCTTAAGGCTACTGAAAAAAACAGTCTTGGCTCTCTTGGTCCAGTTGTACAGCCTCATTTAATTCCTTGCAGAAGCTGTGTAGGGACACAACAGGTATCAGGTCTGCATTCTCTCTGCAGATTTCCTTTTTCACCAGTTTCCTTTTCATAGTATCAGAGAATCATAGAATTGTTTGAGTCGCAAGGATCCCTTAAAGGCCATTTACTCCATCTTCCCTGCAATGAGCAGAAACATCTGCAACTAGCAGAGGTGCTCAGAGACCCTCCAACATGACTTTGACTGTCTCCAGGGACAGGGCATCCATCACCTCTGTGGGTAACCTGTGCCATGGCTTTACCATTGTTATTGAAAAAAACTTCTTCCTTATACCCAACCTAAATTTCCCCTCTTTTAGTTTGAAACCATTTCCCCTTGTCCTGTCACAACAGGCCCGGCTAAAGAGTCTGTCCTTTTCCCTCTTGTAGTCTTGCTTAAGGTGCTGGAAGGCTGCCCTCAGGTCTCCCCACAACCTTCTCCTCTCCAGGTGGAACAGCCCAACTGTCTCAGCCTGTTCCTCATAGGGGAGGTGTTCCATCCCTTTTCATTCTTTCTTTTTGAAAACACTGCAGATTAAAATCAGGCCATCATCTTGCAAATGCTTTTGGAAAATGTCCACAACCATGCTCTACCCAGGGCACCAAGAAACTATTTAGCTGGGTAAGAGCTTGCTGAAATATTGTTGAGCAGCATCCCTACTCAACAAGGTCGCAAAGGAAAGCGCCATTTCAAGCTCAAGAGTAATTCCACCATGGTGAAGTCAGTGATTGGTGAACGCTTCATTTTCACCATTTAAAGCTCCTCATTGTGGCTGTTCATATCACATAACTAGTAACAAGACAGATCAATGTTTAACAGTAGGTTAAATGATTGACTGTTATCATTTGTTGCTTGGTTATTTTATGTGATTACTACTTGTCATGATTTCTTTTAATAAATATTCCCTCAATAGAGAATTTGATAATGAACTGAAGCCTCCTAAAAATTTTGCTATGTTGTTACTTTTAAAACTGGGAGTTGGAGCTTCTGGAAAATCCATGCAATGGGTTTCTTCAATTTTTCTGAAGGAGATTATTTAGCAAGTAGAACATTCGTCTTGCACTATGCTTATCAGAGAAGACAGGGTTTAAAAAAAATCATACATTGAAAAAATAGCATCTGATTACATACAACATGTTCTGCCAGATATTCTGAGACAGCACCAGAAGGCACCACATTTCAAGTGGCAACAGCACGTCATGGAAAGATCTGAAAAGTCTCCTTTTCAGTAAAATGTCTGTTTATCATGCACTTGTTATCAAGCTGTCCTGTTTGTTTTTACCTTAATTTCCCCATTCTTCAGTTGCTAGGTTCACTTTTCCTTTTTGGAGAGATCCTGATTTTCAGTGATTTAAAAACAGAAATGAGCATATTACAGTGTTTCAATTTTTAATTTTTGTTTTAAAATCATATCATGTCTGAATGAATACACTCCTACAGCAGATATAGCAATCTCCTTGATCCGTATTGAGTTCAGGCCCTTGTGCATAAAAATGGCAATGAAAAGAAAAACTTCCTCAGCTACAGTGCTGCTGGTAAGAATTAATGGGCTGATTTTGAAGGAAAATACATCTGCAGAAAAAGTAGAGGGTTTGTGTTGTTTATTCCCCAGTACAGCTCACTTGACTGATAGAGGCGTTCTGCATATCCTCAGGCATATTCCTTAGCATGTCCATGCATGAGTGCTTTGTCTGTGAATGGGATAATAATTCTTCTCCTATCTATTTAGACTATAACTTCCGTGTGACAGCAACTGGATCTTGCAACGTTTGTACAGAATCATTGAATCATTACAGTTGGAAAGGACCACCAAGATCATCTAGCTCAGCCACCAACCCATCGCCACCACTGCGGTCCACCAATACCACTCCTGTTAATTGGTGGCAAAAAAAAAAAGGCCAAATACAAAAAAGATTGGATGTTAATTCCTCAGCTGAAATTTCAGTATGAACTAGTTTTGCATATTTGAACAAGTGCTTTCCTTCTTCTTGGCAGTAGGCCTCGCTGGTCAAAACGTGATGGATTTGGAGAAGTCTGCCAACATCACCTTTGAACCAAAAGTGTTTCAAGTGCCTCCGGAGCCAAGTCTAAGATATTCTGAATATAGAGTATTCTACGATGCGTTTAGCATTTCCTTAAGGTATGCAGATCAGGAGAAGGGGAAGAGAAGTGGAAGAGGAATTGCAGAGGAAATTGCTGAAACTGCCTGTTTTTTCACCTCCAGCCTAACACCTAAATTGGGAGAGGATGATTTCATGTAGGTAGTGTCTGCATTGATTTTTTGTAAAAACACCTTTCTGGCTTTTTAAGCTGGTGTTCAGCAGTATCTGAGAACAGCCTGCATTCAGGGGGCTCCTTGGCCTGTCAGTGATGGGAGGAGGGTGGAAGGGGAGGTGACTGTGATGTCCATCATGTGTTGATGTGAACAGGCAGTGATGGGATTGCTTGTGGAGAGCTGCAGGACTTACTGGGAGAATCTGAGGACAACATCTGCAGGGGAAAGCAGTAGATAGGGAGGTTAACAAGGAGGAACTGCCTACTGGATGGGATTTAAAACAGCAAGAATGGTAAATGGGAGAAAAGGATGTTTTAAAAGATTTTTCCATCGGCACCTCATGTCAAAAGAAAATGAACTGCTGAACTCTCTCTTCTTCACCCGCCACTAACCTTTACATGACAAAATGACAGCGCTGAGGCAAATTGTTGTAGGCTGAGAAAACAGTTTTAGTGAGCAATAGCAGCAATTTCAGCAAGCTGTGACATTTGAAAGCACAGGCAGACCAGCCTGTCCTTTATTTACTAGCAGGGAAATGCCCTCCTATGTCTAATAAGAAACAATGGCCAATAGTCAAAGTTAACAAAAATAGTAAGAAATGCTTCAACAGTTTGGGAAACTGTCATTGTAGATCTTGGAAGTATGAAGAAACATTGCATTTTGGCAATAGCACTTGTAGAGAAAAAAAAAAAAAAAAGGCTGGGGACTGGAAAAATGTCTGCTAAGGAGAAATTCATGTCCCTGAGCAGTTTTCAGCCAGAGAAAGAATGATGTTTCGGTATCTGTGAAACTCAGTATGGACAGGATATCACTGTACAATACCCCTTTGCTAAGAACAGTGCTGTTTTAAGGCACCAACTAGGTGGAAAAACCTTTTACTACTCTATTTTTAGCACTGGAGATTGCAAAGATGATGGGAGTGTTTTGAAGGCAGCTCTTTTGGTGCACTGGGATAGCTAGTCAGCCCATAATAAATAATGATTTTTGATTATTTCAGTTGCCACCAAGAGGAACACAACATGCTGATTGTCCAGAAAAGCTGTGGATGCCCCATCCCTGGGGGTGCTCAAGGTCAGGTTGGATGGGGCCCTGGGCAGCCTGAACTGGTGGGAGGCAGCCCTACCCATGACAGGGGTTGGAACTGGGTGGGCTTTTAGGTCCTCTCCAGCCTAAACCATTGTGTGATTATCTGCTAAAGAAGCAAGCACAGATCAGCATGAACCAAGGGGGATTTTTTGCCACTGTGAGGGTTCAAGAAAGAACCCTACACTTCATTTAAGCAGCCCTCAGGACATACGTATCTTGTGGAGGTAAGCACACTGTGTAGGGACAATGGATAAGTACGTCTGGGCTCTGAAAGCATGCATCCCTGTATAAATGTGCCCATTTAGATTTACTTCACTATCTCTACTCCTCAATGCAATCTCAGTTATTTAAACCACTGTGAAATACTGAATCTTTTAAATCTCATCATTTCATAGCCTCAGACATCTGGCAAACTCCATCTGTGCTATGGAACTGTGCTATTTCAAGGTCACGCATTTCAGTAAATGATTCCTAGTGTGTTTTGTTCCTATGTGGATGTGGAGTTCTTAGCATTAACCAGAATGCATCCAACCAAGGGACTGAAAGACTGTGGTGATAAATTCTAGAAAAATCGTATCAGAAAATTAATCTAGGAATGGGTCATGAAAGGGTAAAAGAAAATAGCAACGAGGCTGCAAGTGAGCAGCCTTAAGAAAAGTGAATTTATAGGAAAAAGCCGAGTTGGCAGTTTACGTAAGAAATGCTATGAGCACGCAGCACCTTAGTGCAAAAATAAGGAGAGGAATTTTAGAAAGAGCAGAGAGCCTCAATCAGTAGCTCTTCTTTGATCTCTGCATAAGAAGGAAGCATGCAGAAAATGTAGGTCATCATACTAAGAATTTATACAAAAATGATAGCATAAGCATTTTTGGTGTAAATTACACTGTAAGCTAGAAAGAAAAAAATTGCAACAGAGGGGATCTCTGAAGGTGTATTGGTAAAAGGAGGGAGTTCAGGCTCAGATGTTGTGCAACACCAACAAGAGAGGAAAAGCAAGCATCAGCACAGGGGAGGGGGAAATAATTTTTGTTGCTATTTTTGCTTCATTCATAGGACCAGAGGGAATGGTTTCAAGCTACAGTAGGGGAGATTCAGGCTGGACATGAGGAAGTATTACTTTTCAGAAAGGGTGGTCAGGCACTGGAATGGACTGCCCAGGGAGGTGGTGGAGTCACCGAGCCTGGGGGTGTTCAAGGAAAGGCTGGATGTTGTGTTGAGGGACATGGTTTAGTGGGAGCTATTGGGAATAGGTGAACGGTTGGACTGGATGATCTTTTAGGTCTTTTCTAACCTTGGTGATTCTATGATTCTATGATTCTTTGCTACTATAGTTAACTGCAACGAAGTAACAAACAAATGAACCACTGAAAATTGCTGTGTTGATGTTCCCACCTGCTCTGCCTCCCCTTTATGCTGCCAGCTAATGGCCAGCCTGTTCATCAGAACATCAGGTAAGGCCGTATATAAAGCTTTGCTAAAACCAAGATATAGAATGGTTACTGTCTCCTCCTACTCGAAGGCCCACTACTGAGTCACAGGAGAAAAATATTTTGGTGTGGCACAGTTTCTCCTTGGAGAAAAACACCTCGGTTGTCAATTACCTCCTTCTTTTCTCCCAGGTATTTACAAGTAATAGAATTGCTTATTTTAGGACTTTTTCCAGAAAATGAGATGAAGGTGATTGATCCATAATTCTCATGGATCTTTATGGACTTGGTGATATTGGTTGGTCCTTTCCAGCTGAAACTCTTCTGTCCTTGTAGCACGTGGGAAAACCACGGATAGTGTGACCAAAAGGCATGTGAAAATTTGGCTGCTCCCAAGCTTAAGAATCAGATGCCGTTTTGAATATCCAGGCATTTCCTACACCTTTTTGTTATCCTGCCTCTCATTGTCCTGTGAAGATATCATAAATAGAAGGAATCCAATTGAGCTTACCAGCATTCGGGGGGATGTGAGAAGTTTCATGTATCATGTACAAAGGAAAAGGAAACCAGCGAAGATTTTGCCCTTTGGTGGCAATGAAAAAAAGCTAATTTTGTCTCATGTGCAGGGAAGAGGGTTCAGTTGTATGGTGACACACAATGTACTTATGTGCACTGATAGCTCATTTTCTGGTCAAGAAAATCCAGATGTGGCTTGTGGTTTGTGTTTTGTTGCCCCTGAGATATCCCAGGACACTGGGCATTGGTGCCATGATACCAGAGGGGACCCAGGAAGAAGTGGTCCATTCTCAAGTGAAGTTGCCCACATTGCAGAGGCAGTCTCTGCCATCAGCCCAGAGCATGCTTCCCACTGCCTGCACACCAATGACTACAAATGCAATTGCTCAGCTTATCTGGGAAGAGACCAGAAAAGGTGCAGGCTCCTTCCCAACAGGATGAGGGTATTGAGAGGACTTATTTAGAGGTGCGTTTGATGGAAAGATGTTGATTTTTTTTTCTTCTTTATCATTTCATGGATTTTTACTTGCTATTGAGTATGGTACACCTGAATCTCTAAAGTCATCATAATCATAACAAGTTTTTTTAATACTCTGGAAAAATGATTGTGCATTTCATTCTGGATTAGGTCTTCCATTCTCATCCTGAGGAAAAGCAATTTGTTATGTTTTTCTCCTCCAGCTTCTTGTTTCACAACTGTGAGAAGCCCATCTCCGCTTGTGCACTCATTGTGGGGTTCTTGGTGGGAACTGCAACATGTGGGTTCCTGTAGGTCACAGCATCTACACAGTGATGCTCTGTGCATTTGTGCAAGGTCAGTACACAAGTGCTGCCTTTGGGAACGTGCATAATGCCACATTCATGGAAAAACTTACTGTTCCTGCAGAAATCTACTATGCTGACTCATGACCCTGAGATTTTGTAACTTGTTGCTGTGATAAGCCTGTGATCAGGCTCCTTTCTAATTAAGCAATCGTGTTCTCACAGACTGCTTGTAGCTTCAATATGTTACTTACTGCATAGATGTCTTCTAACTCTCCATGCTGACATCTTTCCCAGGCTGCCAGTGCAAAACAAAGTTCTGGATCTTCCCCCCAAGCACTTCCTGAAACCTTTTTTTCCATCATTACATAAGGTGCTGGGGTGCTCTCTCTTTTAAGCTTGCCATCTGGATGCTGCTCTTGATTTTGTCTGTCTTCAAGCATGTATATTGAGGCTGGATCTGAAACGGTGCAGCCTCTTGTGACAGCTCTAGAAGTTGTACTTCTGAATTGCTGCACCAAAAAACTTTGGCCACTTTTTCACCATCTCACATCTTGATGTTTTAAGTTACCCCTCTCTATCACAGAGAGGGCAGTGAGGCACTGGCACAGCTGCCCAGAAAGCTGTGGGTGCCCCATCCTTGGAGGTACACAGTGCTAGGCTGGATGGGGCCCTAGGCAACATAAGGTGGTTGGGGGCAGCCCTTCTTATGGCCGGGAGTTGGAACTGGGTTGGCTGACAATTCCTTCCAACACAAGCCATGCTGTAATTCTATGGTTTCCCAAGCCCAGGTCTCGCTGCAAGAGTTGCTGGCTCTCTCCCGAGCACTGTTTGGATACAGCTATCAGTAGCACAAACTGCTCACCAGCCGCTGCCCATCTCTTCCGTCATCTACTGCTTAATGTGTCAAACCGGGTAATGACCGACACAAAGAATTTAACAGTAACAGGTTTTCACAGTGGAGTCTTTCTTAAAGCAATGGATGCCGGCGTTATTTGTCTTAAGCCTTCAATGTATCTGCCCACTCGGAAAACCTGAAGTGCAATTCGCAGACTGGATGGCCTCAGCGGCTCCAACAGCTCTTTGAAACAATGTATGTTGAAACCGAAAGCTTAAAAGATAAGGGAAGAATAAAACGTTTGCTTCTCTGTATCTTCAGACCAAGGGAACCCAATACCCTATAGCAATTGTTCTCACAGAGAGGCTGCTGAGCTCCCGGAACTCGGCGATGCCCTGAGCGGGGCCGTACGGTCGCAGCGCCGACAGCTCCTCGCCGCATTTCTATTAAAAGCGGACAAACAGACCCCAAACAAACCAAACTTAGGAAGGAGGAGAGCGGAGCTGTTCCGCTGTGCCGAGCGCTCGGAGGCGTCCGTGACACCGTGGTGGTGACGGGGAGGTGATGGCAGCTCCCAGACACGCGGCTCCGAGGAGCGGGGAACGGCGGGGAGCGCAGCCGCCAGCCCTAACGCGGCGAGGGGGGAACGCGGCCCTGAGCCGCGCCGCAGAGGGGAGAGCGCGGCCCTACGGGACCGGGAGGAACACGCCGGCGGCCGAGGCCACGCCCCCCTCATGTGTATATTCACGCTCATTAGCATGGCTGATGATGCGGCCCCGCCCCCCGGCGGCCATTTGTAGCCGCGGCGCCCTGGCTGCGGGGGCGGGCGGCGCTCCCTTCGCTCCGCTCGGCGCTGCTCCTCTCGGCTCGGCGCTGCCGGGCGCTCCGTTACCCGTGCTGTGCCAGCGGCGCGCTCTGTGAGCGGTGGGGCTCGGGGCCGAGCGGGCGGCGGACGGCAGGGAGGGAAAGCGGCGGCGGGCAGGGAGGCGCCGGACCTGGCGGCGCTGCCGCGCTCGGCTCCCCCCGGCTCCCCCATGGCCGCGGGCTGCAGGGACGGCCCGGGGCAGGAGAAGTACCGGCTGGTGGTGGTGGGCGGCGGCGGCGTGGGCAAGTCGGCGCTCACCATCCAGTTCATCCAGGTGAGGCGCGGCGCCGGGGTAGCCCCTCTCGCGGCGCCGGGGAGGTTCCGCTTCGCCCGGCCGCGGCGCCGGGGCCTGGGCGCTGCCCGGCGCGCGGAGCTGGGAGGGAGGAAGGCCAGGAGGCGCCCCGCGTTGCCGGTGGGAGGCGGCGACGTGACCTCGAGGGCCCCCCGGGAAGGCGCTGCGGGAGGGAAGGGGCGGCAGCAGCCTCCGGCCTGGCGCTGCCTGCGGCGAGCGGGTGGGGCGGCGACGGGGTGCGAAGCGCGTCCCTGCGGGCGGCGGCGGGGCAGGGCAGGGCGAGCCGGGCGGCGCGGCTGCCTCGGTGCCGGTGTGCGGCTTAGGGAAAAATATGAGGAAAGGTGCGTCCTGCCGCGCGAGGGAGGGCCCTCGGTCTGCCCCTCTGCCGTACCGCTGCGGCGCGCCTTCAGGCTGAGCTCGGGCACGCAGGTAGCTGGCGCTTCAAGAGCTTGGCTTCCTGGGAAGCAGTTGCAAACGGAGCGCTGAGATGGGACCGGTTGCCGTCTTCGCAGCTTTGTGCGGCAGCAGGTACCGCGTGTGGCAGAACGCGTCCATGCCTGCTGCTCTGGGGGCTGCTCGCTTCATTGGCCTGCTGCAGCTGGCTCAGCGCTGCTAACGCAACGCGGTGTGGTCGCTTTGGATGGCATTGCCTGTGTGTTCCTGAGGGTATCCGGGCTGGTGTGAGAGCAGCGTGAGTGGCTGGAGGTCGGTTCTCAGGTGCTGAAGTCTTGGAAAATGCTGCTGAATGAGTTTGTGGAGTCTCTAGCTGTAGCATGGCTTTTGGATAGTCATGGCTAGAAGCGCCGAAGGAGGGAAGGATTCTGCAGAGTGCTGTATTGGTTTCTGCAGGCAATCGCATTGAAGCTTTCTTAAAACAAAGCTCAAGGTGCACGTGTATGGAAGAAAAAGTTTTGTCTCAAGAGCTGCTGTTGGTGCCCCTTTTCCAGAGGAGATCTGTGAAAGAGGAATCTGGCGTCTTCCTGTGTGAGAAACTCGTCGAATTATTAGCTGAAAAAGAACTGTTTCGCTTTAAAAGAGTGGTGTCGGAGAAGCACTGTGGGGCTGAGCTGATGTGTTCAGAGTGAATTTTCCAAAACAACTTATTGTCAGCTTGTATTACATTATCTGCCTTGTTTTGTCCTCTCAGCTGCTTTATCTTGATGTGAAATCTTGCCACTGCAAAGTGATCTTTAGCAGAAAACTTGGCCTCTGAACAACCTGAGAAATAACTGGGAAATAAAGACCCTCTGTGTGGAGCCTCAGGGGCCTTAGGGACTGGTGCTGTGTGTTTTCTGTACTTGCTGCATTGCTATAGACAATAGGAAATGAAGCTTGATGTGTTGTTTCTTGGCTAGGGTATTTTCTTGAGCTCTTAATCCTTGTGATGGTGTCAAGTGTGCCTGATGCCATGCAGCCACTGCTGTCCTTCCTGCATGGCGACTGTATTGCTAAACATGTTGTTTTCCTTTTAGGACTGTGTAGAAACTTCTCCAAATTGTTTTAAAATTGATTACAAGCGAGTCACATGCCTCATTGCTGGAATTTCTCAGGATTAAGTGGCCGACTCGTCATTGCCTCACTGCAGCATGGCTCGGTGCTAGGTTTGGCCACACGACAGGGCTTGATGTCAGTGAGGGATTTCAGCTCTGTTTTGCTTTGCTATTGCTCGTGATAAAGTGTGGTCGTCACCATCTCAGTTCTGAAGCTCTTCAGGAGGAACATTTCTTGTTGGTGAATACTTCCCACTTGGGTTTGTTTCCCTGTACTTAAATGGAAGTGCTTCAGGGCTGCTGGTTGCTTCCAGGTAAACAGGGCTGTTGTGCTCAGCCGTGGTGGGAAAGCACGTGTCCTAGTGTACATTGCTTCCTTTAGAGGACTAAAGGGGGATCTATATCTGAAAATAGGAAATGGTTCCCTCTTGTGTGGTGAAATAAGCAAAGAGGAACTGAGGCTGCAGGCAGAACCAGTTGGGCAGCTCTCTGTCAACAGCCCTGGGATCTGCCTGCCCAGTGCATCCCTCCTGCCTTGCTCAGTGCCTGTGGTGGTGGCATGCTGAGGCCGGGCCTCGTATTGGCACTGGAGCCTCCTGGCCTGGTTGCAGCATCCGGCTTGAGAGCGTCAGTGGTGGTTTGTGCTCAAATTTGGGATGAAACAACACTGTTTTGGTCCCGCAGCCAAAGCTCTTCAACTGCATGTGAGCTGTTCCGAAGTTCCTCTTATGCTTGGAGAAGTTGTGGGGTGCGCATTTGCAGATGAGGGCTGTCAGTGTGTGGTGACTGTCAGGCTCCTCTTGGCCTTTCCTCCAGGGAGATAAACAGAGCTGGGTATTAGGGCTGGTGGGACAGGATTCCATCCTGGAAATTCACAATCATTTCCTCTAAATCAGGATGTGATATATGAACTTTCTGCTGTCCAGTCTGCATGCTGTTAGGACAGGAAGTGGAGAAGTTGTAATTGTGGAGTAGATGGCCCCTGCCACAGCCATAAACCTTAGGAAAGCCCCGGTTAGTGGTAGTTCAACTTCATGCCACGGCCTTTTAAAACTAAGTGCCGGAGCTAAGCATTCCTACTCTTAGCTAAACAATAAACAAATAATCCATCACACTGAGATCCCAGAAGAGGCAGAAGCCTTTTTTTGCAGGCAGCCGAGGCATTTGGGAGCACGAGCCGTGCGGGGCGCACAGCTGTTGCCGCAATAGCTCCTCTCCAGCTGTCATGCAGAGGTCTGTCACAAAATACCCCACATTCCCTTCTAACTCAGCCCTTTGTAATATTCAGGTTTCCTCGCTCAAAGGGAGTGCAGCCTTGCAAGTACTTAATCACCCTCTGCATACTTCTTAGCCTGCAGTTGCCATTTACTTCATGCTTTTTTTGGTTAGCTGGATTGCCGCGCCGCTAGTTTCAGCAGCACGCAGCAGGAATGCCACTGATGTTTTATGTGTCCAAGTATCTGCTCCGCAAAGCTGTGGCTGCCTTTGGTCAGAATTTTTAAAATAATTGGTTATGTTCTTCTTCTTTTTAGTGATACCGAAGGTTTTGTTGTGTTTGCATGCTGATCAGCATCCACTGTCTCCCAAGGGTGAATATCGCCAGAGAATGCATTGGTTTGAAAACCTTGAGGTGATGTTGACTGGATGCTGTTCCTTCAGTGTGGCTGAGCTCAGCTTGTCAGTCAGCTTCATGCTAAATGTAGTAATGCATGAATGTGTTTTAGGCTGCTGGGACAATTTGCACAATGTAAAAGTGTATGTAGGGATCTAATGATTGTGTTTTGTGTGTGTGTATTGACTTCATGCTGTATTTGCATGTGAAAATTTGCAGTAACAATAGTAAGCTTCCTACTGCTCTTCCAGCTGTCAGTAACCAATTCTGATAGGAGCTGAGCTGGTCACTTTATTCAACAAGCAAGCAGAGCAAGTTGGAGGTAGATGGCTAATACCAGGCATTGCTCTGAAAGCAAGCGTATGTGGCTTACAGATGGGTGGTGAGCAGCTGTTTGGGTATGCTTTTCTTTCTCTTTTCCAAACTACAGTTTTCACCAGAACATTAGTTCTCAGTACTAGAAATACAACTAGGGGTGAGTTGACTCAGCATTATCTTTTATTTGATGGAGTTGTTGGGTGAAAAACTGGCATTGTTCTCAATTTTAAGGTGAGGCTCTAAAACAGCACAGTAAAGCAGATGGAAAAGCAACAACTGAAATGCAGCTGGTGTCCACTCTGGGGGTTGGACAGACTCCATTGTCTGACTGTCCTGTGCCACTTGTATGTGCTGTGCTTGAGGGTTTAAGCCCCTCTCATTCCTGGGTATTCTGATGAACTGCTGCTGTCAGTCAGAACGTGTTCCTCGAGTGAGCCCATTTAAAAAAAAAAAAAATCAAGGAATAAAATGTCACAGATTCCAGGCTGTGGATTCATACCAGGCTATGCTATAACTGTATGCTTACATTGTGGTAAACAGCAGGGTCGTATTACAGTGAGCAGTGTGGTGTGATGCAAGGTGGCAAAACATGATTCAGGGAATGAGTGTCTTTGTGTTGGCATCCACCGAGGTTAAAGGTGGCGTGTGTGTGTGTTGCAGAAGGTGGGAAATGAAAATCCTAATCCAAACAAAACTCTTGTGATGCAGTCACCTGGAAAAATAAGGGCCTGTTTTTCTCTTGTGAAACCTGAAGCCTTGGCTCCACGCTTTCCAGAGTGCTGCCACCAGAAAAAGGTTTGTATTGCTCAGTTGTAGATCTGCAGCCTGGCAACTGAAGTAGTTAACTGCTGGCCTAACTTCCTGGCAAAGATGGGTTGAAAGCGTGCCGAGAGCTGCTGAGAACTTGGTGCGATACCCCGGTGTTGCTCCTTGGTGGGGCTAAGTGGTGCAGTCCCTCACCACAGGGGTGTCTGCAAGGCAGACACTGGGGCTCTGCAGTGGTACAATGCATCGTAACTTAGCCAGCAGGGATGCCATGCATTGATGTACTTAGAAGGGACACGATGAAAGCAGCTCGTTAATAAGTGAGCTGTGTTCAGAACTGGGCATGCTTCCTTCCCAAACTGAAATTCCTTTGAGATAACTTGCAACTCTTTGCAGTCAGAAAGCACTCTGTTGTGCAGCAGTCACTTGCACAGTAAGTTGGTACTGCTGTGCTGTTGGTTGCTTCCAGTGCCACTTGCACAAGGAGTGCTGGCAGAGCATCCCAGGCTGGGTGCCCTTTGTGCTCGCAGGGTGAATAGCAGTGCTGGCACAGAGCCCTGTGCCCCAGCTATCTGAGAGGTTCCCGGCCTCGACTGGAGCTCCAGACTGTGCTGCAGGCTGCAGCGGGTGGCTGCTGCAAGCACGGCCCTTTTGGGGTGTGTGAAGGGCGGAGATGTTCTGCTTCAGGATACCTTATGTTTACGTAACTTGTTGGCACTTACCGATAACATTACCAGCCCCTTGAAGTGCTGCAAGATAACTACCAGCTTTGGTAAGTGTCTAGCTGGTAGGAAGCTGGAGTTGTACAGATCTTCCTGAATTAGTCTGTTCTCCGGTCTAGACCTGTGTGATGCTACTGAGTCAGTCCTTATCGCTCACGCTGCTTATCCTGCTGGCTTGGTAATCTTGCGCTCTCTTATGGCCATAACTACTATGGAAATGTAATATCCAGGTAAATGCAGCGTGTATTATGAATGTCTTCTGTTTCGAGAAGAATGTAAAACCAACCCCAGCTGAAATCCTGTTTGTAATTGCTCCTTGTACTCTTACTCGTACTTTGAGTATAACACATCCCCAGATGTCTGGATGTGACTGTGTTCACCCTAGACAAACCTTTAATGGCAGAGGCAGAGTGGATGGGATCCAGATCAGGTAACTTAGTTATAACAAACACCCATAAGGTGCTGTTTGCCATGTGCAGTTGCTGGAGCTTTGCTTTAAAATGGTGATGGACAGAAGTGGTAAGCTGTTACTGCAGGTGTGGGGAGCTGCCTTCTAGGTGAGCTGTTTCTGTATGAGCAGTGAGTGGGGCCCTCCCCGCTGGCCTTGAGCTGTGCTTTTCTTTCCAAAGTGATCCATGCCCTATCATCTTGAATTTTTTTCTCACTTTTTTTTTTTTCTCATGTTCTTTGCTGTTGTTCTGTCTCTCAGCTTTGGTGCTGTTGCTGCTTGCGTCCAAAATAGCCTCTAAGTCCCTCGGGGGGAACAGGTAATATAAAGAGAAAGTAATATACTTTCTCTCCTAACTTAATCACTTCAAGTAGGAAGCAGGCAGAAAGGATATTTACTTCAGCTCTTTCTTTGCCTTGTCTTATGACGTGCTGTGTGTATGCTTTAAGCTGGGCACATACCAGTGTCAGTGCCAAAGTTACTGTGTGCTCTGTGGTGAGCAGGGCTCCTTCTAGGTGGAGCTGCCATAAGGGTGAAAGCACTGTTGGAACAGGTGGGTTGCCTGCAGGAGGGTTGGGGTGGAGCGCAGCACAAGGGCTTCTCACCTCTGGGTGAGGGAAGGTCACATTCGTGTGTTTATCTAGTGACCAACTGAGTGCTCTGCAACACTGCCTGGCAGTGAGGTGAGCTCACAGCTTCTGATCTGCCGCAGGTGCAGGAAAAGCTGTGGGGCTGTGCTGAGCTGGGTGGCGTTGGGAGGGTTGTACCACGCTTCTCTCATTACATGGGGAGGTGCTGTGAGCTCTGGTTATGGGCTGAGATCCCGGATGAGGGCAGGTTGTTGGTAGAATCTGTGTAACTTACAATGTGCTGACGTGTGGCACAACTGCCCCAGGAGTGTGTTGGGTGATGTGTGTGGAGCAGGGAAGGTGGCAGGGACACGGAGCCTTACCTTGGTGGTGGTGGGAGCAGCAGCCAAAACTTGAGAAGAAAAGGAACTCCTCAAGTTCCCTGCAATTCCTGAAACCCTCAGAGTTAAAAATAACCAGGGAATGTTTCTGGCAGGGATCAGTTACGCTGCCTGCACACAGCTCTGGCTGGCAGCGGTGTGAGCATAGCCAGACCCACAGCATCTTGTTGGCTCCTTCAGGGCAGGGGTTGTCATCTGGGGGGGTGGGTGCAGGAGGGTTCTCCCACCTGGGTGGGAAGGGAGTAGAATGCAGCAGGATCCCTTTCGGCATGGGAGAGAGAAAGCATTAGTTGCTGACACCAGTGTGCGTTAATCATTAACTTGGTATTCACTCTGACGCATCTGAGTGCTGTAGTTCAAGAGAAAAAGATCTTTATGCAGAAGGTATGTGCAAAGCTTTATTTCTCAGCAGGTAAACCTTAGGCATCCGTGTTTGGGACTATAAATGCCTGTCACCTTCCTCAAATCAAGCCAAAAAGCCTTCCCTGAAACTTCTGAGGAAATTATCCAGTGCTGGTCCGAGTGACTGTAGTTATTGAACATGTTGAGTCTCTAGTTGTATTTGCTAGAAAAAGATGAAACTTTAAAGTAATTGTAGTTCCTTTAGCATTTTTTTCTGGCAAAACACACTTCCTCACATCATACCACAGAACATCTAGAGTATTCCTAACTTATGATGATAGAAATCTGTGAGCCTACAAGCAAATCTTGAATGTTTTTGCTGTTTATGTGGCAAGCAGACCATGAAAATGGTAGGATGCCAGTGATAAGTCAGTGTGAAGAATCTGGTGTCTTTGGATGGAAAAGAGATCCGTTAAACATCTTCTGCCATTAGACTCCCTCTGTGTAAGGGAAGCAAATGGGATTATGATGGCACAAACTGCATGCAGCAGGGTGTTTCTACATTCTCCATTCCTCGTAGTATTTCAGTGTTTGTCTTTCCTTCTAAGAAGTTTCTTTGTAATCATGCAAAAAAAAAAAAGTGCTGATAATGGACTTGTGCCTGTGCTATGCTGAAGGAGGACATACTATTAGAAATGTGTGTAAGGTTTTTTGCTAGCTTCCCCCAGTATGTCTGCATTAGCAAAATAAGCAGTGGTGATGTATTTAGATGTTACACAACAAAGAAACTATCAGGCTGTTTTTCATACTTGCCCTGCATTTTCAGTTGCTGCTTGGGATTGTTTCTAGCTGTTGGTCTTCAGAGTTCCCTGGAACTTTGCACTTTGCATGTTGTTCTGCTGCCTGCCCACTGGGCCCTGAGCAAGTTATCAAGACTGCGTACCCTGATTGGGATTTCCAAATCACAAACATATGCTGTGCCATTTAGATTTCCCATACGCTGCTTTTCCTTCACCTGATGTCCCTCGTCTTTGAACTGGCTTCTCGCCTCGCTGGGAGCTCTCAGCTTGGGTATTCGGGGCGTGGGGGAGCATCCTTGTGCCTGGCAGAGTAGGCTGTGTGCTGAAATGAATGATTCCCAGGCCCTCAAGTTGGAAGGTGAGCCAGTATGAAGCCAAAGTAATCCTTAGCGTGTAAGCAGTGTAAGAACACTAAAATGAGGAGCTCCAAAGAATGGAAATGCATCTTATCTCTGTCTCTTAGGGACAGGTGGTGGTTGTCTGCTCCTGCCGGGGAATGTTGCCCACTATCTGTGTTGGTGGGATTGTATGGGGAAAGAGCTTTAAACCTTAGCAGTTGCCTCCTTTGTCCTGACTTTATCTGCCTTTCTCTAAGTAGGTTGCATTCCTCACATTTTTAATAGTGGCTTCCCCTCCTCCATAGCTGCTTTGCCTTGTATCGTGGGGCGCTGTGAATTTTTAGACTTGTGCTCCAGGAACCCTCTCCAGGAAAGGAAACTGAAGATCAAATCGTTCTGCTTGGAGCAGAATTTGCAAATCTACTGTGTGCAGAGTGAGTTCAGTGTAGTGGTGACTTAGGATCTTAAAATCCAGCTGAGTTTGTACAAAGGCAGGGATTTTGTTCATGGTTTAAGGGTTGTTGTATCCTGAGACAAAATTGCACTTGGGTTTTCTGCTTGTTTTTGTTTTCAATTTACAAATACTCATAGGAGAATAACCAGAAGCTCTGCGTCTCATGCAGTGAATCTCCTATGCGAGGGAAAGTGGTGGTGATCTGGGAGAATGAGCTCAGCCTGCCTGTGGGAGATGAACAGCTTCAGCTTCAACCGCTTGCCTCGGTCTTTGGGGTCTGACAGCTATTTCCTAAACCTGATGCACTCTGACTGTCAGGGCCAGAGCACATCCAAAGAGGACTCTGTTGTAACTCCATTTCTTAGAATTGTATCTACATAGTACTAGTGCAGTCTTGGTTCTGTTCAACAAGTTTGTGATGGACACAGCCTATCTAATTGCTTCTGAGCTCTGTGATTGTGGAAGGTTTCTTTTTATGCATTCACAGAAAAGGAGCTTAGGGTTCAAATCAGAGAGTTTTCTAATGCTGGAAGAAGGCCTTTAGTTGATGGCATCTGTTCTGTCTGTGCGAGTAACTTAACGTTGGTTTTGCCATTAGCTGATGGCTGCAGAGCTCTGTGCAGTGATGTTATGCTGAGAGATAAGGTGCTATCCTAATTGGCTAAGGGAGAGTTAACCAACAAGAAGATAAGGTGACCTGAAGCCTTTCTTGTTACACTGATGGACTGGCTGTCCTTAGACTTCATCAGTGGTTACTGAAAGTCTGAATAGCACTGAATAGTCCATTATTCTAAGTATGATGAAGTTGAAGAACCTGTTTTTAATCTGTAAAAACGAGAGAAACTAATGTGCTTTCCTGTGGTTTGGGTGCAGAGGGCTGGCTGCTTGTGCATTCCACGCTGTTTTCTCTTCACTGAATGCCTTTACCACAAGATCACTACTCGGTAGAATATGGGAGCGGAAATAGCAGTAGGGTATGGTTTTTCTTTTTTCTTCTAAAAACCAAAGAGAACCAACAAAAACAACTGATCAGCCCTCCTGCATTCTAAAACCCTCTGTAAGCAAAGAAATTAAAGGTCTGCACACCGCTCACACATTTAAGATGGCCTTTGCTGTGTTCCTGCCTCTATGCATTTAATCAGAGCGCTTGCGTGAGTTCTTGTTTGCTTGAGAAGATGATGAAATAGTGGCACTTTCAACTTATTTATATAAACAATATGTTTGTTTGTGCATGCAGTATGTGATCAGGAGCAGAATTGCGTGGTGTTATTTGAGTTTGGAGTTTTTTGTATAGGTGATTTTTGTAATGAGAAGTCTTTTTTTTTTTTTTATGGCTAACTTTTTCTTCAAAGTGAGGTGTTCTGAGCCCTTTCTGAGGAGATGCAGAGTAAAGGTAATTCTCCAAGCACTGCTGAACTAGTACAGTATTGGGGGGCTGCAGCAGGCTGCAAACCTGAGCAGTGTAGTACGAGTGCCTCCCTTCTGCACATGGTAGGAGTGGAGCTGGAGTAATTTAGCTTAGTTTCTGTGGATATGAACCTTCTCCAGATGGATAACTGAATTTGCTTCGTTTCAAATGGTTTGGCTACAGAATGTCCTGGATTGTGGTCATGCACCTTGCTTAGGGTAGCAAATTCTCTTGCTGTGCTTTCTGCAGCACCAACTGCTGCTTGGACTGTGGCACGTAGAAGTGGAGTGGGGAATGTGTGAATTGCTTTGAAGGGGGCTGAAAAGCAACTCAAAAGAGGTTATACTTTAAAAGCAGGAGCTTCCCTCCTGGAAAAACTAGTGGGACCTGTCAAGCTGGGAGGCTGAACCAGTGTAATGGAGCTGACTGCAGCACACAACAGTGTAAGTTTGTCATCTTAAGATAATGAGCAAAAAGGATCTTCTTTGTAAGTCATTGCTAGCCTCTATAGAGATCTTTCTGTGCTGGATTCATACCAGTATCTTCTTTTCCAAGCTTGCTATCTGCTCTGAGTTATGGTGTATAGGTTTAAGTAATATTTTCTTAAAGGAAAAATATCTTGGTTAAGAACAAATCACTGCATTTTCTTTGTGGCAGTGTCTGCTCACAGAATCTATCCTGAAGAAGGTACTGTGTTTTATTCAGGTTTGATTACGAGTTAGTAGACACAAAATCAGAGATTCAGAGCAGCAGGTAGCAGAAGCAATTTGTCTTAAGCAAAGAAATATGACTAGCGTGATCAAGTTTATCTTTAACAAGCACTTGTCCTGCCTTCCTTTTCTTGTTGTGAAGAATTGTCTTCATGGCTTAGCTAATATGTTTACCAAAACTTTTCGTGACCTGTGCTCACACCTGTGTTTTCCACTTAGCTTTTCTCCTTCACTGCTGCCTCTAAAGGAATGTGATACAGAGAACTCAGTGTGTATCCTCCGATGCAAATGAGTGAATCATGTGCCCTGCTGGCTCTGTTCAGGCTGAGGGCAGTTCATAAGTTTAGAAAACAAGTTTATTTGAGAACTTATGTAAATTTTTGTCAGAATGAGAGTGTGAGGGGACAGAAGGGAAACCACCGTGCTGGAAACCCCCCAGAACAAATTTTGACTAACCATGTAGTGCTGTAAAACTCAAGTATCTGAATATGTATTTGAATCCTTCATTTTTAAACGTCTATGCTTTTTATGAGCCTAAATATCCAAAAGCCCACAATCTTACACGTTAGATAATGCAGTCGTCAACATGAATACAATGTGTGAGAATGCTAAATGCTGAACTCTTTTTGGTGATGTGCATCTCTTATTTTCCTGTAGAACTTGAAATGTAGTTAGCCTGCTTATATACAAAAGTTGTGCTAGGAAAAATAATAAAATCTATTCAAAGGATATCTGGTAAAGAGTTGTCCTTGCAGTTTGGTGCAAATGTGCCTGTGACTCTGTAGTATTTATTGCCTGCCTCTTAATAAGGAAAGCCACTAGGAAACAGGATTCAGGAGTGTCTGAGTCAGTACACAAAGCTTTGATTTTTGCAGAGGGATGAATAGAAAAAGTACTTAATGATGCTAGAATTCATCTAAGGTCTGTCCTAGGTAAACTAGTGGTGCCTTCCCATGTTCTGTCTGGGCTGAGGCATTTAATAAAATGAAGCATGCAGAAGAGTAATTTGCAGTCAGCAGAAAAAAAAGGCCTTTATGTAGGGGGTGGGCTTTAGAGCCTTTATGAAAGCAATACTAGAAGTGCCCTCCTTGGAAAATTTTCACATCTCTGCCATGCTGATGTTTCCCCTGAGGTTCATAGAATTGTTAAGGGTTGAAAGAGACTGCTAAGATAATCTAGTCCAACTGCCAACCCATCCTCCTCATGCCCCCAAACCTGTGTCCCTAAGTACCACATCAGTCCTTTTATCAAACACGTGCAGGGATGATGACTCCACCACTTCCCTGGGCAGCCTGCACCAATACTACCCCACTCTCTCTAAGATGAGATTATTCCTGATTGGATGTCAAGGGGAAGCTCTTTACTGAGAGAATGGTGAGGTGCTGGAACAGGCTGCCCAGAGAGGCTGTGGATGTCCTGTCCCTGGAGGTGTTCAAGATCCGGTTGGATGCGGCCCTGGGCAGCCTGATTTAGCATAAGATCTGGAGGTTTGTGGTCCTGCATGAGGCAGGGGAGTTGGAACTTGATGATCCTTGGGGTCTCTTCCAATCCAAGCCGTTAAATGATTCTGATATCCAACCTGAACCTCCTTGGCACAACTTCAGGCTGTTTCCTCTCATCCTTTTGCTAGTGAGGATTTAACAGCGCACTGGGGAAGGATGTAAAAAGGAGGATGGTAGAATTTGTAGTTCTCTTGGTGGTCATAAGTTCTGCTGGTTTACAGGGAGTCCACCACTATATTGGATGCATTTTGATCTTAAGCCTTGTTTGCATTATTAATTTGCTAACTGCTGAAGCAGAACTGCATCCATGAGCTTTAGATGGTAGTACTAGAAGGGGACAGCTGTCTTGGTCTGCACTATCACAGCATCTCTTGCTAGGCTGGTGTTTGAAGCACTGTACTTTGAAAGATGAAATTCTGCACCTGTAGTTTCCTGAGAAAGGCTCTTCAGTGGGGAGAATGGGTTTTGCCCCAGCATCCAGCCCTTCAGAGAAATAATGGCTGAACAAAGTGCTATTTCCTTTTAGTGGTGTTTGTCTGCTGCTGTAGTGGTGTGTGAAGAACTATTTTGGGACCTGCTTTAACATCCTGTATATCTGAATGCTGGGGAAACACGAAGCCTTGTTTCCCAGTGATCTAAGGTCTGCATGGCTCCAGCACATGCTCCTGGCTCCAAGAGAAGCAAGTCCCTGAGTGGTGAGGGGAGACCTGTGGATGCAGAACTCAGTGCATGTGTTGGCTTGCTACAGCTGGCTGCATCACAGAGGTGATGCTGCTCAGTGTGGGGCTGCTGTCACCATGCATGTGCTTTCCTTGCTGCTACCATACATGGCCATACTATTTAAAAAAAAAAAAAAAAAAAAATAAAAATAAAAAACCTCTTGTTGACTGCTTGTGGTGGCGGAGCATGCAGCACTGCAGCTGAATGTTTACTTGCAGTGTCTTGATGTGGTTCATAATAGATGTGGCTTTTTGTAATGCGAAAATAGATATTTGCACACGAGGCTGTACTTTGTGGCATTGCGTGGTGCGAAGCAGACATGAGCATGAGAATGAGCCTGCTAATGCTCAGCTCATGGTGTGTTGCAGGAGGTGGTTATTTCTCTGCCTCAGTTATAACACCAGCTGGCTGGGAGGTAGCTGGGCGAAGCAGCCCTTGCTGTTGAGATCATGAGCTCTCCAAAGGCATTGAAGATGGTATTAACACACAACTGCATAGGCCCTCTAGCTTGAGAGTCATGTAAAATATTGATCTTGTTGGAGCCACAAATGTTTAATATCTGTGTTCCCATTCCACACAGTGTCTGTGTTAACACTAAGCAAGAAGCGAGCTCCCCCTGAACCTGCATTGTGGTTTGGGTGGCACTGAGAGCGGCACTACCCTGCAGGTGCAGAGACTAAGGGGAAGAGACGCTGTAGTTAGTTTTAGTATAAGCAAATATTTTGCTCATAAATAGGCTTGTTTTTAGATGGAAATAATGCCTGCTTAAACGCATAGACTGAATGCAGGAGACAAAAGCTTTTTGAATGTAAAATCTGAGGATATGAGTGTGTCTCCCTTCAATACTCTTTAAAACCTGAAGTTTCTGTGGCTAAAAGCTCTGGTGCTCACTGGAGCTTCAGGATCTCTTCCTTTTCCCTCCAGACCAGCAACCAGGCTGCACTGAGCAAGGCAGCACCTGTGACCAGTTCTGCAGCACCAAAACTTGCTCACACATCAGAAGTAGCGACTATAAAATTGCTTGATAGCTCTGGTTCCTGGAATTGGGGTCTGTTCACACTTACCCATAAGTAAGCCTTGTTCACATTGTACTTTCCCTGTGTGAGTGGTGCTGTTTGGTGGGGCCTGTGGTGAGTGGGCAGTGAGCACCATCCCTGGGAAAACACAGTAAATGCTTGTATGTAAACTGTAAATGTCACTGCACATTTGCTGGTAAAAGTGAATTTGCTGATTCTGAGCAAGCTCATGTCACTGTGGTATGGACTGAAGTGTAGCACAAGTGTGTGACATCAAAAGAAGATAAATGCAAGGGCTGGAGCTATTGCAGGAGCCTGTGCTCATCTGGACTTGTGGGAATGACACCAGACATGGAACAGCAACTTCCCATATTTCACAACTATCAGTCTGGTTTTTTATTTTTACTTTTTCCTTCTGAGCACTGAGGATAAAATTTCCCACATTACCTCTTCCTTCTGTCCTGTAGCCTAACGCTGATGAGAAAAGCAGTCTGAATGACACTGTCAGATGTAAAGAAGTTGCCTTTGATCTGGAAGTCTGCTACTGATTGTAGTAAGTGGAATAAGTCTTCACAGTCATTATAGGAGTTTTTCCAGGGGCATAAAGAGTTTTAACTTCAGTGCAAGCACTGGTTAGGCTGGAAAGAAAAGCACTGTACTGCACTGGTGCCTGGAAAGTGCTTGCTATTTTTCAAAGACATTTGTCCAGCTGAAGCTTTCTTTCAAGTCCAAACTGTGGGTTCCTTTAACGCCTTATATTAGATTTACAATCATTTGTTTTATGGAAACTTAGTGCTTCCAAAAATAGTGGTGTTAGCTGGAGCTGCTTCTTTTGAAGCAGTAGTGTCGACATCTGTGGGAACTGCCTCTGTTTAATGGACCTGTGCTTTTCCACAGGCATCGTGCCTCATTGTGATTTCAGGTTAATCTCTCTGAAATCCGTGCCAGATCTCTCTAGTGAGCAGGGGTGGAATTTCTCCTTCGTACAGAGTTGCATGTTCAGTGGTGCGGTGGCTATCACATCGCTCTGCTCTGTTTGGCTGACAATGGTCAGGTTCAGTCTTTTCCCCTGATTGCTCAAGTGCTGTGTTCAGGTTGACAGACCAAACAAAGGGACGCTTGTGTGTTGGGAGCCAGAACTGTGCTGTTGCTGCTGCTAAAAGGCTTTCTGCTCCTCTTCTACCTGGCCAAGTCCTCTCTTTTTCACAGTCGGTAGGTTAACTTGACACCTTGCCTTAAGGATGAGGTAGAAAATGCTCCTAAGTCTTGTTTGGCTCTAAATCCCAAGCCAAGGGTATAAATACTTCTTGTTTTCCTATCTGGGTTAAGAAAACAGCATTGTAGCGTCAGTCCCTTGAAAAAACATCTTGTGGAAAGTATGCTAAGGTTATGGAGCTTAGTGCTGGACTTCGGAGTGATTGGCATGTAGATGCTGTGCTTTTTTCTCATTCCTGCTTGCTTTAGGAGCCTGCCAGATAATATTTGGTGACCAGGATAAATCTTCTTTCTATTTGAGGTTTTACTTGGCCATGGACTTCAGAGAATCTGTTTCATAAGGCAAAAAAAAAAAAAAAAAAAAAGCACATTTTCATCTTGGACTGCAGAACGACAACTGATAGGGATGTGCCAGAACAGCAGTTCTGGGGATGTTGGCAGTGCTGTAGCATGGGGTTCGTATGTGTTGAGGCATAGGATCTCATCTGGTGCTGCTTTCAAGCTGTGTCTGCTGTGGTGTGAAGGAAACTTAAAGTGCCTTGTTAAAAGTGTGCATTTAATACGTTATCACTGTAGTAGCTTCTCAGTATGAACTTTTTGTCTACCAGCTTGCCACCTGCCAGCGATTCAGATACCCTTTTCATAAGGGAAGGCTGTCTCGGATGTTTTCATCTGAAATGATTTTGCTACATGCACTACAGTGGTAACATACATTATTTAGCTTTGGATATTGGCACACCTAAAGGATTAACACACTTCCAAGAAGCTGATGACTTGATGACTTCATGACTTCATAGGTAGACAACCACTTCCGTCATTGGCATTTAAGATTTTTCAGGACTTGAGGTTAACTGCTTTGTGGGTTTTAGCTGGACAAGGATTTGGGAGGAAAGCTGCTAATTACTGGCCTTGCTAATGAAAATGGATGGCTAAATAACTCGGCTGCCACTTCAGCATTCTTGGCACTTCTGGTTATGACACTTTCAAAACTTAAAGATTACAGTAATTGTCTGTAGTCTATGAAATGAGTCTAGACATTCTTGTCTAAGGCCAAAAGGTTGGAGTTAAATAAATACACGATTTGGACAAATAAAGCCATCAGAATCATGCTTGTCCAACACAATAGTTCTTAGTAGATTTAAGTACTATTTTATAGCTCTTCCTAAATAATTAGCTTCTAATGATCAGCTAATAAATTTTGGAAAATAAAGTACTCTGTGCCTCGCTAATGAAGCGGAACATTCTCGTGTTGGATGTTGTCCAAGCTGGTGTTCAAGAATTCCGTGGGGCTTACTGTGGTAACGGGGGGAAAAAAAGGGGTGGAACGTAATGCATTGCTATCTCTGACTGCAGTGACCTCACAGAGTAAGTGAGGTGTGGTGCAGGCTTGGAAAATCATCTTCACTTTTAATTACGTGCATGCTAATGATTCTTTGCCGTTTTTCTTTCATTAATGGATCAAATGGCATATAGCGAAAACTGCTGGGAGCTCCCACTCTTTTGGTTCAGCCTGTTTGGCAGGTTTTACTCACTTATTTGGGCTAGAAGGTGTGCATTAAAGTAATACTGTGGGTCCAGATGTCCATAGCTGGGGCCAGACAATCCGAGAAGTCTAGTTAACAAGCAATTTGCTCACTGCAAATTCTAACAGTTGTGATTTAAGGTAAATGCTCAGACTCTCCTGCAGGGTTTATCTTTGCTGTGGAGTCAAAGTTTTCAATCTGTACTTGAGCACTTTCTGTGCATCCTTTAAGGGACTGCAAAGTGGCTTCATAAGATTGTGAATGCCCTGAACATAGCTTTGTAGCCTCTAACCTGAGGTCTCTTGCTGACTGTTTTAAATAGGTCTCAGAACTATGAACTGATGAGCTATATAAATTGATTCTAACCTTACCTCATTACAGTACTTAAATTTATGAATCAAAACCTCTTGTTACGCAGCTGGATCATATATAACATCATTAGAACAAGTAAGCTCCAGCCCCCTGCCCTCAGGGGGACTTCACTGGGAAAATTTTTTCCACCTACAGCTGTAGTCCTATTATCTGGTTATACACCTTTCCTAAAGTCAGATTATAAGTGTAAAAAGATGTCGGCTTCTTGAGGTGGGAACTCAGATGATCCTAAGGAGTTTGTATGCATATGTCTGAGCCTAATAAAGTCTTAGAGATGAGAAGATAGGATGTACAGAATACTTAAATGTTTCTCGAGTTGCAAGTGGCTCTTGCATATGTCTGTTGTGAAGCAAAAATGAAATCAAGATTCATCTGTGCTTGCAGGATAGAGCGTGTTTTCTAATCAGACATGTTTAAACTTGAGAAATTGCATTGCCTCCTTCAAAGAACATTGCTGGCGCTTACTGCCATTAAAGGGCATTAATTCAAGGCTGTACAGAGAAGTCTTAAAAGACAGGGAACGTGAACTTTTCTCTGATCCTGAGCGCTGAGGGCTGTATTGCCATAAGCAGCCAGAGTCCAGAGTTTAAGGTCCGTGTATCTTACAGCATGTCTGGGAGGGCACTTGGCGCTCGGTAGGATAGCTGTAAACCAGAAGCAAGCGCTTGCAGGCTGCATAGCTCCCACTGCTGAGCTATGTGCAGCATGGGGAGCTGTCAGCTAGCAATGGGAGAAATGTAAGCACAGCACTGACTAGGATTGAATTTAAATCTGAAGACTGTTTTAAAAATATTTTTCAAAGTTGTTTTTTTTTTTTTTTTTAAAGGTGTTCGCATCCAGTTCTTAACTGAGCCAAAGGCTGCTCCTTCCTGTGACAAAATACATGAGTTAAAAACCCTTTCATTGGTGTTGATGTTACATGCATGTAACCACTATCCGCTCTGTCCATAACTCAAATGCTGAGGTTGCATTAACACTTCACAAGAGTTCTCCTGACAGTTTGTTTAAGCCTGGCAGGAAGTTAGCGAGAAGACGTGCCATCTTTTCCAATAAAGCATTTGCCATATTTATTCTGTGAGCCTGTGTGATAGGAGCACACACAATTTGTCAGGCTGCCTTGGTTATGTGTCAGATGCCTTTTCTCTGAGACAATATGCCACTTCTTCACGGATCCTCACGTGTTTTTTTTTTTCTTCCCAGAATCCTGTATTTATCTGCTCAGAAGTCAGAAGCTCTCCAGTTCCTGCTGAGCCCAAGCCATTCTGTATAGTTGCTACAGGGCAAAAATGGGAGCAGAAGTGAACGTGTTTGTGAATGGGGAAGTTCAAGTCACTTCATTGCAGAAATGAAAAGTGCTTAGATAGGATTCAGATGTATGCACTGGTCTTCAAAATGGAGATGCTTCCTCCTATATCCCTCGTTCCCTCCCAATTTCTGCTTCCCAGCACCTTTGGGAGAAGCTGAGTTGGCTTTGCTTTTAAGTACTTTGGGTAGGGACTGCTGCAAAGCCCATGGAGGAGAGCTGTATTATATGGCCATGTACAATAAATGCCTGTGTACCAAACAATTATTTAATATTTCTTTCTGACGTGGTTGTTCCCTATATATGGAGTGGAGAAGGGAGAGGCACAAGAATGTATGACTGGGCAATGGGATTGATTCTTCGGTGCTTCCAAGCGAAGCAGTTTCTTGACAATGTATTAGAGATCCATAGATATAACTTGCACTCCTCTCTCTAATATATACTTAACTAAGCCAGATATTTGTTTTGTATCCCACAAAGTCTTGTTCAGGATTTAAGACTTGTACTTCACAGACTACAAATGATGGGAGTAGTGTGGTGGGACTGCTCTTAGACCTTTGTGGGCGATGTGAGAACTTTGCCTTCTCTGAGACTTTTGCAGGTGTGACCTTAATCATATATATCACTATTTTATGTACACGCAATGCTTGTTCTTCAGGAGCAGATAAAAAAAGATAAAAGCAGCCTTGTTTTTTGCCAAATACCAAGGTGGGGGGGCAGCAAGAGGCAAAGCTGTGCTTAGGTTGTAGTAGTCCCCCTGCAAAGGGGTTGCTTTGTGTGTGGCTCATGCCCTCTCACTGTCACTTCAATTTAACCTTCTGCTCTTGCCTCTCAGTTTTCATTGCTGAAACTATCAGGTGTTTCACATCACTTGATAATTGCGGTAATTGCAGTTGCAAATTGCCTCTGTTTCCCTGGGTAGTCATAACAGTGCTGGCAGGACGCATTACAACAGCGGGAAGTGCTGTAGATGGAGGGAAGCATCCCTGATGGCTTTGAAGCACTGGCTGCATGTCAGTTGATATTTTTCCTGAAGAAAGGAACAGGTGCTCTTACTGTTTCGAGAAGTAAAAGAAAATAACTTGCAGTATATGAGTATGGGATAGTTAGAAGGGCATACCTGCCCTTCTGTAGCATAATCCAGTATTTTGATAGTAGTCTCTGCAGCTTAGTTTTCATCAGCATCATTCTAGACCTTTTGTCACTTGTTCTCCCTAGTCTGCAGCAGCAGAATGCTTCTTTAGTTATGCAGAGCTTGAAAAAGCTGCTTTGGCATAGCCAAGGGCCTCAAAATGTGTTCCTATGGACTGGCCATAGGAGCGTGCTGTAGTTCTGGCCTTAAAGTCAAGACTTGCATTATGCTTCACCTGTTGGTGATGCTTCAGGAGTGCAGAAGAAGGACAGATGCTGGGGAGCCCAAGCAGTGCTGTGCTTCAGGTTGCTGGGACGTGTTCCAAGCTCAGGCTGAGTGCTCAGTGCATTGCATTCACCAGCATGTTTGTTTTCAGTCCTGACTTAGCAATTACATCTGGGAAGGATTTGGGGGATATTTGCAATACTGAAATTGTGGATGTTATTTAAATCTAGAGATGGCCTGTAACTTCAGCTGGAGGGTGGAAACCCTTCTATTTCCTTGCTTTCGCTGGATTGAAACTAAACATTTAAACATGTGGAAAAAATTTAAATAAGCAACTTTATTTCTTTAGAAACATTAAGCATATATTTAGTAAATACAACAGATTATAGACACAGCGAGGATGAAAATGTATTTTGGCATGTACTGCTCCTTCAGCTTAGTCACAGCAGTGTGCTTTGCCCTTTCTATGTTTTGCAACTTACCTCGTGGTGCCAAAGGATGGAATCCAGTGGCTTTTCAGCTTGCAGGCTGTTGATGGCCCAATGAGGACTAATTAAAAAACCTCACAAAAAAAAAGCAACTTGACAATGGGTCTGTGCCTTTACATGTAAAAATGATTTTATTTTATTTTATTTTTTTTTGCTAATTGTTATTATTAATTTATAGGGAGGGAGTCCTGGGAATGAGTGAGTCCAGCTAATGGAGGAATTCCCCTTTGTATACTAAAGGCAGCATAATGAACTGAGGGGAGAGATAAACTGAAGGCAGATTTTCACACATCCTCCTTGCCAGAAAACTTGGGTGACTGAGACAATGTGTTAGGAGTTACTCTTATCTTTAAAAGGAGAACAACTGTTGGAATGAATGGTCACAGTCAGCGTGGTGATGTCATTGTGCCAGAATGCTACAAGGAGAAACTCCTGGGAAGGTCAGGAAATCATGGGGTTGTAACCAGCAGCAAGGAGTCCATTTGGAGGCCTGTAAATAGCCGTGTTCCCCAAGCACTGGTACTGGGTCTGGTCTTGTTCAGGATGGAAAGGGTGAAGTTAACCCTCAGCAAGTTTGCTGGTTATGCAAAGCTGGAAGGAGTGCCTGACACACCAGAATGCTGTGCTGCCATTCAGCAAGATCTGGACAGACTGGAGAGCTGAGCAGAGAGTGACCTGGTGAGGTTCAACAAGAGCAAGTCCCACACCAGGGGAGGAATAACTGCATGATTCAGTACAGGTTAGGGGCTGACCTGTTGGAGAGGAGCTCTGCAGAGAAGGGTGCTTTCCTATGTGACTTGTTGTAGGGAACCTGCTTTAGCAGGGGGTTGTACTCAATAATCTCCAGAGATCCCTTCCAAACCCTGCAGTTCTGTGTGTTTGGAACACGTTTTAGGATGGTGATGGTGAGTGTGTGTATAGGTGGAGGTGAGTTGCCCCGTTGCAAGGGATCATAGAATCACTAAGTTAGAAAAGGCTTTTAAGATCATTCAGTCCAACTGTCCACCTACCACTAATATTTCTCATTAAAACATGTCTCTCAGTACAATATCTAAATGTTTCTTGAACACTTCCAGGGACATCTCCCTGGGCAGCCTGTTCTGGCTTCTGACAGCTCTGGGAGACGTATTTCCGAATATCCAACCTGTAGCTGTCCTAGAGATTACTTTTTTTTCCTTTGTAAAAAGGCTTGTATCCTTGGTAGGTTTTCTCATGTAGGAGTAGGATTGCCTCAGCAGTCTTAGAAAGAGGAAATCTAGAAAATTTCTTGTGTAACATTTTGGGTAAACTGTATGGTTGATGAAACAGCTAGGCTTGGCTTCTCATTTCCTTTCTAGGAAGCGGATGGAAGAAGCCTTGATTTCATTTGTGATGAAAGGAGCGGTGTAACAGAAGACCACGTTTGCTTACTATCTTCACAAAGTTTCTTTTAATTATTTACTGCCAGTGACCAACCAGAGCGAAACTAATTGAATGAGGCTCAGCTCCTCAAGTTCATCATGGAAAAACTATTACTTTTGAGAGGGGAGATATGGCAAACGTGTTCCTGTAGGGTGACCAATTGCAGTACTGCAAGAGAATAATCCTGCATGGTTTGTACCAGCAAGCATCCAGGACACTCTAGCTCTGCTGTCTTATAGTTTAGCAGAGAAACTGTTGTGGAGCATGAGGGCTTATATGTACAGCTTTCATTCAGTAGGTAAGCCTGGCATGGCACAGCATTGCTGAGCAAATCTACCTGGACTCAGCATTAGTACAAAACCCATAGGCTGGTGGTTGTTTACATCTGTTGGTGCTGCTGTTACTCCTTTAAGCACTTCTATAGCAAACTCTATGACTACTTCTACAAAAACACTCAAGTCTTGGGCTCTTTGGATATGCTAGCGTAGAGCAGCCTTCAGAGGTAAGGGTGCCACCTCTTGGAGTACTTCAGGCTGTGCTGTGCCATCTCTTAGTTCTTTAAATGCTGGCTGAGTGGCAACGGTAAGGTCCATTTCTGCTCAGGTTGATGCATGCTGTGTCTGCTATGCCTAACGTTCTTAAATCAATCCTGACTGAACAAGGCTGTGAGCTGTGGTTAATGTTCCCTGTGGCAACTACCCTCAGTGCAATTTAGGAAGACTCCTTCAAAACCAGGAGCTATTTCAGGCACGTTAGCTTTGTCCACTGCCTGCAGGTAAACTATGGCACTGCTTTGCAAGCCTCACATAGAGTGGCTGTGACAGCAGACTTAGCAGTGTATCTCCCAGTGTGGGAAGAAGTTGCCCATATGAGGCTTGCTAAATGGGCGAGCACATGCCAGACTCCATCTCCAGATGAGTCTGAGATGCCAGACTCCAATTTGAGATGAGACTGATATTGGACTGGGACAATTTATTCCCCAGCTGAAGGTGGAACAGCATTCCATGTAGGTGTGGTTAGTCTGACACTTGCACTCTGTGGTTTTCTTATTAAAAAAAGAGAAGCTGAAAAGAAGGAAGGGAATGGGAAAGGTGCAAAAATGGAGGACAGATTACTGATGCTTTATCAAATGCAAGGGAGATGTGTGGAGTTGTTTAATGTCTCTGGTCTGGGGATCAGCAGCTTTCAGCATGGTGCCAGGGCTAAATGAATAGCTCTGCAGTAGCCTGTATGCACTCTTCCTGTAGCCAAGTGTAAGATGGCCAGGCTGCAGTGCATAGAATATACACAGCTGGGAAAGCACATCACAAGAAATGAGGTGTCCCTCCCATGTAGGGCAGCAGCAGCTCAGTGTCACAGGAGAGTTTTAACCGTATTCTGTGCTGATGGAGATGTGTCTGAAGAAGGTTGGTGGGCTGGTGCTGTAAAGTACAGTTATTTTAGTTGTTGTTTTTTTTTTCCTATTTTCTGACTGTGCCATTTGCAAACTTCATTAAATTTAGGGCACGGATGCTGAGTGCAGTAGTTTCTTGTTGGTATCCTTGAATTTATGTGATGGGGAAGATGCTTCTGCGAACTTCTGATGTTGAAATAAACAAGGCATATACCTTATTTTTTGTGATACCCTATTCATGCCAGGACAGCCCCCCCACCTTTTTTTCCCTTCCTCATAACAGCCAATGTGTGGCTTTAAAGCACTTCTATTTCCTTCCTGGCTTACAGAAGTGAATAACATGCGTAAACAGTGCTTCTCCAGTTGCTGTAATGCTCATCCAGGTGTCTGAGCAGTCGGGGCAGTGCACATCACCAGTGGTGGTATTGAGGGGGAGGAATTTGATGGTGTTCAGCCACTTGTTCTGCGTGGAGTCACTGCTAGAAATAGTTACAAAAACGGTAGAGGATTCTAGAAATTACTGGGAAAATCCTAGTGCTTCCTAGAAACTACTTAGAGACTGGGGAGGCAGAATCCTGGAAATGTACAGGAGGTGCCAGAAATGTCTGAATGCTGTCACACATTCAGAGAGACACGGCAGTTCCTGGAGGCTCAAAAAATCCCGAGAGACTTCTGACTTCTAGGAATTCCTGCTGGGAAATACAAGGCATTATTACCAGAAGGCAGAATTCCTGTAGTAATCCATCAGATTTGATAACTCTGCTAGTAATTTCTATAATTCATGAGCAATAGAAAGGCTGTGTTTTTGAGTACAAACTATTGTATGTGGATATTAATCTGTTCTCCTTCACTAAACCATGGGGCTTCAAGATCTTAGTGTCCTCCATATATTTCTTACACTTTTTTTTCTTTTTTCCCCTCACAGTCCTATTTTGTTACGGATTATGACCCTACAATCGAAGACTCCTACACCAAACAATGTGTGATAGATGAAAGAGCTGCGCGCTTGGACAGTAAGTAGTAGAATAAAAACTGCATCACACTGGGCTGTCATGTGCTATCTCTTCCACGTGCCATCTATTTATTTTGTTTCAAAAGTTTCAGTTCCTCCTTGTCAGTGATCTCTTCAAGGACAAAACAGCACCCCTCCCAACACCACCCTCCTGTCTCTCTGTATGTTTTACAGCTGCATCAGCTGGACCCAAATTAGTGAAAGTTCATTGGACTCTCTTTTAGTTTGGTTGGTCTTGAATTGTTCGATAAGTCCCAGGATGTGTTGTGAACCTTAGTAAAAATCCGATAGAACCTGTGTAGAAGTAATTTCTGCTTAGCTGTTTGTGAGAGGCTCTTGTAGTATCCTGTCAAGGAGGATTTTTACTTTTGGTTTATGTTCTTAGAACTTGAATTCTAGTAATTAATGTGTTGCTTATGTTCAGTTCTGGATACAGCCGGACAAGAAGAATTTGGAGCCATGCGTGAACAGTACATGAGGACAGGAGAGGGTTTTCTCCTGGTTTTCTCAGTCACTGATAGAGGAAGGTAAGCTTGATATCAATCAAGTTAAACCCACAAAAAATGTTCTATCTTTATGTCTGTGACTAGTCTTAAATTGCTGCTCCTCATCCTTCACTGGGAAAACAAACAAACCTCTAATGTTCTGCAGTGTAAAATGCTCTCTGCACTGAAAACCCTTTGAAGCAAATTGATGAACTGAAAGGGTCTGTCCCTTAGAGTAGATGACTTGAGCATAAGGAAGCACAGCCAGCTCTGTTCAAATGTTCCATTATATAGCCCAGTGTACTAGTTTCTTGCAGGTAAGGGCAACATGCTATTACATCCGAGTTCCTTGGAAATATCTCCTTGCTATGTGCTTGTTGACATCCACTGGCTGACTCTGTGGGTTTCTGGGCAGAGAAATCCAGCTGAGGCTGTGTCTCTGTCCTTCTGCAGGCAGGTGCTCACTGCCTACTCCCGTGAATTGACTGGAACCTGCACACCTGTAGAGCTGAGATGAAATACAAGTTTTTTGGCAGCCGAGAGCTTGGTCAGGTAGCTTCCTGTAGTTGTAAGAGTAGGAAACTGCTGTGTATAAGCAGTCTCTGTTTTCACTATGATAATCTTCCATGGAGCTAGCTAGATATTGTAGAGGTAAAGGAGAAGTGGACAGGGAGCTATCACATTTGCTTTGGGTTGTAACAGAAGAGTAATAAAATGAGGGGGGAAAATTCTTTGCAATATTATTTTCCTTACAGATTCAATATGGACCCTAATAACTTCTGATTATACTAGAAAAAATCTCTCTATAATAACAATTAAAATAAGTATTCTTTGGAACGTACACATTTCCCTTATGAATGCTGCAGAAGTTCAGATTCATTTTGATGTACTGTCAGTAGAGACTTTACTCTCCTGTCAGAGATACTTGTCTGGTTTTAAGACATACTGAACACTTGTCTTAACATAAATATTTTTGTAGCAGGGGACTGTGCACTTCTAAAATCACCATGTGAACTCCTTGGCTTGTCTGGAAATCTTAAGTTCTTGTTTGTTCTTTTGGCTAAGGATGTGCCTTGATCTTAAGCAGATCTTGTCATGTTAAACCTGCGTATTACTTTCCCCTCTAAAATCCTTATGAGACTGATGAGGAACAGAGTTCTTGTTTTTGTTCTGATATCCATTTCATTCAAGACTTGCCTTGCCTGTCTGTGAAGCATCTGCTAGAGGTGTCTGTTTAGTGTGGATGAGACATTCTGAACCATGAGGTCTGTGTGAATTAGTTGGTAACTTTCACCAGTTTCCTCCAATTGCTACAGGCATCTAAGTGGAGTATTAACAATGGTGGTCCAAGTATGCCTAGTGGCATTCTTTCTGCTTCATGTTTCCTCTCATAATTGCTTTAAAAGGCTGAGGTGTACTGTATTGTCATATCTGCCTATGTAAATTTTCTACCAAAATGTAATTGTAAATGGCTTCAGACTATATACCTGGAATTAATTATAGTGGTTGGGATGTCTCTGAGCTAAAGAAAACTTGACTGTTTACCAGCATCAGTGCTGATGCTCTGTGTGCAAATGATGAAGCTTTAACTGTTTTTACTGAAAATGGTGTATTTTTTCTCTCTCCATAAATCAATGTGTAGGCCAGAATTAGCTGCATTAATATATTGCTTCACTAGAATACTTCTATCTAAAAAGCATTACTACTGAATAAGACACACTTGGTGACTTTGGAAGTGTTCATTTAGCCTTCCTGTTTTTCCCTTCAAGATATAATTTTTTCCTTCCCTCCCAATCTCCCTACCAAATTCCTGGATGTAGCTGTGGAGGTTGCTAGATGAAATATTGATCGCAGGTGTTTCCAGGCTGTGTTTTGAATAAGTAGAGTTGGACTCCAAAATCCGCATTTGTAGATTGAGCTATGGTTCCCTGATTCTCTTCAACTGGGTGGCATCCTGGTCCCTCTAAAGTGGGAAAGTGTTTTGCTTAACCTGTGGCCCAGATGAAGTCTGTTCCTCTCTGCTGCCAGCTTGAGTCAGGATTATTTTAGTTTGAGTACTGCATGATTCTCTGACCTGTCATGCTGTGACAGTGGACTCTTTGATGGAGCGCCTGCAGCTGTCTGTGCTCGTGTGGCATGGCAGGGCAAGTCCCAGTAGGTGATTCACCATTCCTGAACTTGCACAGAGCCTGAGAATCTGTGAATTCGTACACTGATGCTCTATTTTTCTTTTACAGTTTTGAAGAAATCTATAAGTTTCAACGACAGATTCTTAGAGTGAAAGATCGTGATGAGTTTCCTATGATTCTAGTTGGTAATAAAGCAGATCTGGACCACCAAAGACAGGTAATTAATTTCTTACTAGTTACTGCTAGCTCTCTTAGGGAAATTTCACTATTTTTTCTCATGATAATAGAGTGGGAACAAGAAACAAATGGGAAAAAAAAAAAGATACCGTATTAGCTAACTGCAATGCAAGAGACAACTGTACTCAGGAACTGTACTTGAATCTTTGAAGTAGGATGGCGTTCCACATGCAGCAGATCTGTCTGACTCATGCGTGATGTTAGACCAAATCTATTCACATACAGAGGTTGAGAGCTCTGTCATGGCTCAGGCATGAATGTATGTCATTCTTCCTATCTGTTACTCACCACTGTGCACTGTGCCAAGCAGAGCACATTCCAGCACTGCCGTTGCTGTTATTGCTCACTGCTGTGCTTCGTATGAATGAGTAGCCATTCATCTCTTTCCATTTGACCACCTGTCTTCTGCATAACTGACTCAAAGCTTTAGAAGATAAAACTATAGTAATACAGTGTCCTCCTATTTGAGTACCTTGAAATTTTGGATTTCAACCTCACTTCTAGTTGTAAGAGTTGTTAAAAGATTTGATTAAATGGATTAGATGGATTTTCTGTATTTACTCTTGGTTTTCATAAATCAAATTTATGGTTTGAACTGAAATGGAAATAATTGTACTGAACCAGCAGGAAAGGAGCAGGTGTCAAACTTCTGTCATTCAACTTATTTCAGAAGTTGTATTTTCTCCTGAGACAGTGAGATGACTATTAAAGCTTTGGTAGCAAACGTGATTGATTTTTACCTGAAAGTAAACTAAAAGCTACTGAGATTTCCCTATTTTAAAAGATTAACAAGGAGAGAACAACTTAAATGCTAAGATTCTCAGATTTGTTTACCTGTCTTTAGTCTGTCTGTGAGTGTTTACATAAATATTATTCTTTGCTAAATAAAATATTGCCTGTGTTAAGAACCAGTGGCTTGAGCATGGAAACATTTGACTTGAAACATGTTAGTATTTCAGTGGTTTAATACACAATTGTTGAAAGATTTTTCTTGAAGAGCACCTGAAGCCATGGAGTTCAAAAAGAAGTTCCTGTTAAATACCCTCCTTTGATTGTCACACCCTCTCTATCCAGGACCTGAGTATAGGAAGGTCATTACAGAAGTTAAGACTGATGCTGAAAGATGGGGTCTCAAAAGTCGGAGTTGGACACTGGTCCTTGTGTATCCCTTCCAAAATGGGATGTCCTGTTGTGAAAGAGCTTTTAACAGAAGCTCTGTGCAGACTCATCAGGAGTAACTTCACATGTTCACACATGCACAGAGCTGTGTAGCCCCTGTCCCTGAGACAGAAGTGGAATGTGTTCCCACTTCAGTTACCATCATACCCCCATCAGAATTGCTGGATTTAACCTTGCATGTCCTGGAATATGAGGTACTTCACGACAACAGCTGTGCATTAAACTGTGTAGGTAGAACTGAGCTCTTTTGAAAACTGTAACAGCTGAATGACAAACTTCTAAATAATTTGAGAGGGAAATAACATCATCTGTCAACCCACGTTTTCAGAGGATACCTACAAATGTAAATAGTAATCCTGGAGATCATTCCTAGAAATACTTTGATCTCCTCCATCCTCCTAATGTTACTACACAGCCTGTAACTTACCAGCTTCTCCTTTAAAAAAAGGTGCCCTCCCTTTTCCCCTGCTGGTCCCTCCATACTTGATGACTAGTTTCTTTTACAGAAAGCAGTCCAAAGCAGCAGCTTCCACAGTGCCCAACTTTGCAGTTCTCTTCCTACATCTGAACACAAAAGCATGCATCACCAGAAGCATCTTTATTGTTGTTTTTGTGGCTTCATTAATTGGTCTTAGATGCTGGGAAGCATAACTCCTGGTACTGCCATGCACATCATTTACGTGCAAATTGGTAGGTTTGTCACTTTTGTCCTAGGTCAGGACTTAATCTTCATTAATCTGTAGCACTTGCAGGTTTGCTGAAACAACTAGTGGCGTGTTTTTAACTCTTCTATGCCCCTTTCTCTGTCATGTGATGGGGCTCTGCCCTTAGGTCAGCCCAGAGGAATGATTTGGGGATGCTGAGGTGACATAATAGTTCCTCAGAAGGGAGGGGCTTCCCTCCTTCTTGATTTGACATTTGTGCTCTTTCCTGTGTTGTTGTTAACACTCACCCGAGGCACTGTGCAAGCTGAATCATCTCTTTAGACAGGGAGAAAAACAGACAAGCTGGAAGGGCTCTGATACGTGTGCAAGTGAAATCAGCTCATGGAGAGATGGAGTGAGTGCCAGAGCTTGAAGCATGGGAAGGGGTGGGACTGTGGCTCTTAGCAGAGCAGGGAGGAGTTGGGGTGGGGGAAAGAAAGTGAGACCTCGCCTTTTGGCAGCAGTTAGCAGTGAGATGTTATCAGCTGGATGTTAAACAGCAGCCAGAGCCTCTGCTCCATCACGTGAGCTCAGGCTGCCAGCATCTATTCAGTGCACTGGCTCAGCTTGCTGACCTGGCTGAAAGCAAGTCCTGCCACCACATCTTCCCAAGTATGGAGAACTCCAGCCTGCTGCAGGCTGGCTACACAGGCAGCATGAGGGAGAGGTGGGAGCCAAGGCAGAGTTCTCCCCCCACTCCTGAGCCCTGTGGTGTGGGAGTTTGCTCTGTGCTGTAGCTTGTGGGCATGCAGAGAAGTGCTGGCCTTCTGCCAGTAGTGCTTTCAGAGATGCAGAAAGATGAATTTTTAGAATCAGACTGTTTGTGATCATCATCTACCTTTTTCTTGAAGACAGAAGGCAAAGTAGTGAGCTAACAAAGTGCGCTCTGCGAATGTAAAACTAAGTTAAAGGCAGTCATTCAGCTTGTTTTTTGGTCAACCCCTGGTGCTTATTGCAATTAACAAATATTTTTCTGCATCTGGAGAGAGTTAAATGTGTATGGAAAATGTTTAGGATGTCTCAAGGGTCTGACCACACCCCCATGCAAGGAGGTGAATTGTGTAGTTCAGACAGAGTGCTATCATAGTGATACCATAAAATAGGGAGCAAATAACTAACAATCCTGATGGAGTGCTGACTGCTGCTCAGGAAATATGTGAATTGCACGGTACTGCAGAAGTGCACAGCTCTAGTATGATCTTGATGAAACCTTCGTGGCATGCTGAAGGTGTAGCTTAAGATAGCAGCTGTAATAGAAGTAGGTTGACTCAAGTGTTCTTGTAAGATAATAAATGAAATAGGAAGTTTGAAACAATAGTTTACTACAGTAATATCTGTAACTGAATGGAATTAAGAGGACTTGTTTTGTCCCCTGTGTAGCACAGGAGGTGAAGTCCTGGATATCCACCCATTTGGCTGACAAAGAAAGCTGATTTATTAGAGGAAGAGCAAGCATTAATCTTTACAATTTATTTGTACGATGAGAATAAAATCACCAGTATTTCCAGATTCCCTCATCAGTCATGGGTTAGAGACACATCTCTGCTCTTCCCGTGAAGTCAATGCCATGTAGTACTCTATCTTAAATGGGTTAGTTCTGCACACCACAGACAGCACTGGATGCTCCTGTGGTAAGGCAGTTCAGCAGAGCCGTCTGTATAACAATAAGTGCTGCCAACAGGGGAGCAGGCTTGTCAGTGCAGTGTGTGTGACTTTTTGAAGATAACTGCTGGCTTAAATTGGGTCAAGTCTGCTCATTGCCCAGATGGCAGGGTTTCAAGGAAAATCCAAGTTGCAACAGGAAAATACTTGAGTTTCATTCGATACTTGTTTCAGATTTTACATTGTTACTGATGTAATACAATGAGCTGGTGTTAGCTTACCTATATTGCTGAGTTCATTTAAAGCAAGACTTTAAGGAGAGTTTGTCTTGTCTTTATTCTGTGCCTAGACAGATGATCAGCAAAGCCAGTGGTGCCTGGCAGGTAGTCCTGTGGTTGGACCTTTCTCTGCATAAGCCCGGATACTAGCAAACAGTAGTTCATAGCTTGCTTTTGCTGTTGCATGAGCTTAGCCTGAGATATCTATCTATCAGTGGCTAGGTGCAGTGATTTCTCTGATCTCACAGAAGGACTGTACCTTCAGGTTTTGCCATGGCTTGCTTGCTTTTTGACCTCTATAAATACCAAGCAATCAGCCATCTGATGCGGTAGTTGGATACAGCAAGCTGGTCTTTGATTAGGTGTCGTTGCTTTATAACTAGATTGTATGTGCCAAAGGGTTTCTTGGGGTCTCTCTTGGGAGAGGAATCGCTGTCATGTTCTGGCACCAGTCCAACGTAGCCCTTAGTCTTTGCAAGTATAGGGAGAAGGTATGCAGGCAGTGCTAAGTCAGGCAGCATTGTAGAAGTTCTTTAGGTGGAGGAAAGAGTAGAAATGTCAGAAAGGACTCTATTTCTAACAATTCTTAGATACAATAATGTAGAGGGAGAGCAGTCTGAGATCCATTCCCAGGGCTCATGCAGGTGTTGAAATGGAAACTGATTCACTAAGAATGCTGTTACGTAGGGAGTTGGGGGATACGCTTCTCCATGTTTGACTTGCTTGTTTACATCTATTATAGTATTTAATTGAGTAACTTCTACCAACAGTATCTGAAAGCAAATAGTAAAATACCTAAAACAAAGGATAAGCACTGCAGGGGATGCCGTTCATATTCACGATTAAGCTTATTGACACAAAGATTGTCAATGCAGAACCAACACACCCAGTCTATCAGAAATTCTGTTCTGGGAACACAAATTTGAATGTTCCTTGACAAAAAAAAAAAAAAAAAAAAAAAAAAAAGTAATTTTGATTTTCCTAGTGTCCTTTAATCTCTCTTATCTTCCTTACTGAAAAGTCTATCACGGTTGTTATGTCTAAGCAGGGAGTATGGAGAACATGAGAGTGTAAACTCATATTTTTGATTTCTACAATTTCTATGTTTGCTTTTCCAGCAATTTCCTCAGCTTTGAAAGCAGATCCTGTATGCTCTGGCCTCTAATTTACTGCTTGAGCACTGCAAATGCTTCCATAGCGTGCCCAAAGCAAACAAACACAAATCTAAATTGATTTTGTTGAGGTCGCTTGCATTGACTGCAAGCTGCTTCACAGCATTCCGGTAAAATTAGATGAAATGACAATAAGATTATTTTGAAATTAAGCAGTTACAGATGTTCTAGCAAAAACAACAAGGGCTCTTATGTTGCATCTGTAATGTTGTATATGCAGACTTTTGGGAAAGTGTAGTTTCACTTTATTACATTAGTTTCTTACAGCTACATTTGTTCGGTATCTCTAATGTGCTTTCGATACAATAACGAAGAAAATAGTGATTGCATTGGTTTAAAGACAAGGTTCAATTTCTCTTCAGGACCATGCTTTCTTTTATAGCTATTGAGTTTAATTTTATTTTAATCTTCCTGGGGCTACAGTAGGCTGTGCAGGAATGAGGAAAAGTGAAGTAGAAGTAAACAGTTTTTGCAACAGTTGTGTTGGTACTTGAGCTTATTTTTGTCTGATGAATGAGACAAAGAAGCATTAAAGTTTCTGAAAGTCTCCATACAAACTTTGGGGGATTCTGCAATGTCACTGACTTGCCAGAAGATAGCTGAGAATGTTTCTCAAAATGCAGCTTTGGAATAAGGACATTTCAACAATTTGGGGCTGGGGGAGGAGATGAAAATGGAGCAAAAATGTTGAGTGTCATTTGGTTTTCAAGTAGTAATGGAGAATGGAAAGATCCCAGTCATTCATTCTTTATGCCCTGCTGTTAAAAGTGCAGGTACAATAGATTATGTTGGTTGTGTTGCAGTGCGAGTGGGGTGTCAGTGACAGAGGAGTCAAATGTGCTGAGGTGCTGTGAGAGAGGGCTCTCAGGCCTTGCATGTAGCTGTAGGAAAGTATTCTGCATGTTACAAAGCACTCCTGCATCTTGCACTGTGCTGGGTGCTCACAATGATGTTCTCCTGTTTCCATCTCTTTCTGCTTGTGTGTGGTTCCTTGATCTCAGCATGCATCTGACTGTCTTTTCAGAAGCAAACTAAAAATAAACCTTCAGGGTCTTTGTTCTCATTATATCAGGCCTATGTATGCTGGTTTGACATATTTCTGTGAAAGCAGTATATAATCTTTGACACTTCTACCACTAGCTGCTGCCTTGGCGAGATCTGTTGCGCTTCCTTTTATCACTGAAAGCTGTCCTTTCCTCCCTGTTCTGGGGGCAACTTCCTGTTGAAGGCTTTTTTCAATGTTTTGCACTTCTCGCAATCGTCTTTGTCATCTGTCCTCACTGCTTTTGACTTCATCCAAAAACATGTAGCCATCTCCGTTGCTTTTGCACTGTGACCAACTTATTCCTTTCTGTATTGAAGTCTCCTTGCTTACTGCCTTCTGCTCCACCATTTCAAGTGTTATTCCATCTCTTTATGACGCTCACCATTTCCTCTTGATCTCCCTTTCCTCCTCCCAAGAAGACAAGAGGCAGACAGTTTCATTAATATCTCTTAAGTGGGGAGACTTATGTATATCTAGACCTCCTGTGATTTAAGCCACTTATAACTGGTTGTCTTAATATTTTGATGAGTCATAAATAGATTTATAATGATTCAGAAGCTAACCCACGTCTTTTTTTTTTTTTTTAAGTTGTAATTTTATTTTTTCCTCCAGATTTATGTGGGCCAGGGAGAGTTGAGTTCAGCATTCCAAGCTCTTGTAGTAACCCCAGAAATCTTGACTCAGGCAGTTGCTTTGGTGGGTTCTTGTGTGCTTAGGAAGGGAAACTTGGTCTTGTTACACAGAAATGAAGTGAATGGGAGGCAGCTGCAGTGGAGGAAATTCCTTGTAGGTTTGGTCTTTGTTTATAAAAAGACTTCACTTGAATGTGAAAAGATGTATTACAAGAACTTGTTTTCCAGTTGTATTACATGGTCAATGTAGAAATCTGATCTGTGGTCAGAAAAGCATTATTGTTTGAGGGAAGTAGACCCTTAAACTGTGTTTGCAGTGCCTACTGACACAGCTGTGCCAGCACAAGGTTTAACTTAATGATCGATTTCTCTTACAGGTGACACAAGAGGAAGGTCAGCAGCTAGCACGACAACTTAAAGTAACGTACATGGAAGCCTCAGCAAAGATCAGATTGAATGTAGACCAAGCTTTTCATGAACTTGTCAGAGTTATAAGGTATGATAACTTAAGTCCAAATAATTAGTGTCCCTTCATTAATGGATAGCTTGAGCAAATGCATTGAAATGCAGCAGGAGATGGCTGAAAAAATTCTGCCTGCTGTGAACTTCAGCCAGTATTCTGTGTTCTAGAATTTTCCTGTGCAATGGTAGAAATATCTACATGAGTATTATGTGTATTTGAAAGAGAAGGAAAGCATTCTGGACCGTAATCTTTCAGATTTTACTGAGTACCCAGGAAGCCAACCTGTAACATAAATGTGAATATTGGCCTTCTGTAAAGAGCAAAACGAAAGTACTATCACTCACTCCTGGTGCTCAAAATTACTTAAGTTCATCCCCTATGCAAATGTAAAATCATAGAATTTAAATACAGTTTCTGTGTTTATTTAACTGAAAATGGTTCTGCAGGTTTAACTTTGAAACATCTTTTTCTAGGAAATTTCAAGAACAAGAGTGCCCTCCTTCACCAGAGCCAACACGGAAAGAGAAAGACAAAAAAGGCTGCCATTGTGTAATTTTCTGAGAATCCCAAGAACCAAGCTATCAACTGCCAGATTATTCTTTTTTTTCTTTCCATCATTTTACATCACTTCTGGTATTGGTCTAGCCTTATATGTGCATGTCCTAAAAGTGGTCACCAGAATAGCCTTAGTCCAAGAAGCTGGCAGAATAGTTCTTGAAGACTCGGTCATCTTGGGGCAGACTTCACAACAAAACACTAAGGCTGCTTCTTTAATACCACAGTTCCTTCCTTCTCTCCCTTTAAGAGCTTGCACCTTGTGGAGTTTTATTCGCAAAGGAGATGAAACAAACCCGTGTAGGACAAGGTGTTGAAGTCACGCATAAGTTGTCTCTTGTGAATTAATTTATTTTTACTTCTGATGTTTCGTTAGCTATTACAAAGACCTATATTGAATTACAGAGAATACTTTTAAAAAATGTGGGTGGATTGGCTTTTTTGCCCTCAGTTAAATTAGACTTGAGTATTCAGCTAGCCTTAAGAAACCTACACTGAATTTCATTGTCAGCAAAATTTTTCATCTCTTATTTATGCTGCAGTTTTATTTCAGTGGCCAAAACAAGTCTACTGTATTTATTTTCTGAATCCAGAACAGCTACGGGAGGATTACTGCTACTATTAAAATATGGCCAAATACCTGAGCTCATTCTGGATTGAGGCATTTCAGCTTCTTATGAAATTTCACATCATTGTTTGGGGGGGGATTCAAAGAAAATTGTCTTCCTTTGTATTTCTGGGTAAGGGATTAAGGAAAACTAAAATTGTAGCTGTTTTTTTTTTTCATGTGATATAAAAATGAATTTGATCTTTCCATTGTCAGAGATGATTAAATGTTTTTGCTATATACTTTTATACATTATTTTCTTATCAAACTAGTTAACAAGTATTTTTATATGTTTGTAAGCAAATATGCTTTCACAGCATAACTTGTGTATATGTAAAGATGAGTATTTAATTCTCACAGTTCACTTTTAACTGACAAAATGTGGGATTTGCCAAACTGTGGTAAACTTCTCCTTACTCTCCTGGTTATACCCAAGAATGGCCAATTATGTGCCTGCCCAACGCGCCCATAGAGTAAAATCTAGTGTTGTTTTAATCAATTTCAGTACCCTTTACTAAAGACTGACCATTATGTGAACTATTAAACTGTAAGACTTTTAACTGATTGTTTAGTTAAACCGTGGATGGTTGTTTAATTTTCAGTTCTGTGGATTGTGTTTAAACAATTCAAGAGTATGTTCCCTGATATTGAAATACTGAGTGGTATTGCACAGTTGTCACCTTACTGAATGTGTCCAACAGTTCTTTGAAACTTGATTATTAAGCAAACCCTTGTATAACTTCAGGTGCTAGAATTAAAGATGATCTAACCATTATCAGGGGGTAAGCATATTGCCTCTTTCTGACTCTTTTAAAGCCTGGTTCTTTTTGGAGGGTGGGGGGAACGAAGGAGGTGATGGAATCTAATTAGGAGATCAGCATGCACATCCACACGACTTTCTTCAAGCTTGAAAGTGAAGTCATCTTAACTGTGATAGATGGTAAAAGCTGGTATTTATTTTGACTTAAAATGTGTGATCGGTGGTCTGCTCAAGAATTCCACTGTGCTTCCAGCTGTGCTATCAGGTGCTCTGCCATAAATCTGCAATGTCTGCTGAGAAAGCAGTGTTGAAACAAGGTCTGCTTACCTTTCCTGCAGCCAAGCATTAGACCTCGAAGCAATGCTAGAACCATGCAGAGCAGAGGAATTCAGAGACAGGCTGTGTAATTCTGAGTTTGAGAAAGTGAGCAGCTCTTCCTTCCTCCCTTGAGTTGTTCCTGGGCAGTGAAAGTCTGCTTATGAATAATGTGTAAAAAATTCAAAGCAGGAGTTATGGTGAAAGTACTTTTGGGAGATGGATTACATTTTTCAAGTCAAATGTAAGGAATTACAGCCTGTAGCAAAGACTGTGTGTTTTATTGTCTCTAATATGAAAAGCTCTCTGGAGTCAAGTCTCTGACTGTATATGTTAGAATGAGTTAAGACAAAAAATTGCAGCTTGCACATTGAGGCTAAAGCTGTGAGGTGCGAGTATGGTTATTAAGTTTCATCTCTTTCATTTTTTTTTGGCAGCTCAATCAATCAGTCAATGAGAGATTGATCTTAAAGCTGCTGCATATATAAGTCTTCCAATACGTAACTAATTCACAGAGAAAGTGGAGAGCACCACACCCTTGCATTTCCTCGTATGTAAAACAAAATTGCTTTGAGGTGGTTGATGCTAAGCAGCCTGCTCCTGTAAACACGGTAAACTTCCACAAGCTAATCAGAAGTGGAAATGGAAACTTGCTCTGAGAGTTTGAGGTAGTTGATCCTGCTTTTCTTACCTGCCATTCCTACTTGGTAGCAGTTAGCTGCGACTGGTCGTTGTATTCAGGGACCTTGTTGGCCTTCTGACGGTAGAGCTGACAGCAGTAGCTCCAAGCTGTACACCTTGATTATTTGTGAATTGACATTGCCACCTGTAGGATAGCATTTCAGCTGACAACATAAAGGAGAGCTTTTTCAGCCTTCACCTGGCAGAAGAAATGCTTAAAGTTGTCGCTTTCTTTTGCAGTTGTTTCCACATCTATAAATCATGGAAGTTCATGCTTAATGAGTTCGGGGTGCTTAAAATATATTCATGAATGACCTGCTCCTGCTAGGGCACAGGGAAGAAGGTCTGGGTCTTTGTTTTTCAAAGCACAAAATAACTTGCCTTGTTTCAGAATCTGCAACTCCTGAGACTGCTGCTTGCCTGGAGGGCTAGGAGTGACTTGCTTATAGGTAAAAGCCTTTTTATAAGATTGATGAAGTTTTATATGTTGGTCATCCATAACTGGGGAAGTGCACTTCCCTGTAAGAAAGTTTTAGTTCTGTATCCCTGCTTTGATTAATGGATTTACTTTCTCTGACTTCAATGCTCTGCATCAGTACTCCTGTATTAGCTAACATGCACAAGTGAAGAGGTGGATTTCCAGAGGTACTGCATTACCTCCTCTTAAATCTGCTGCTTTTTGTGGTACGGCCTGTTGTGGTGAAGTAGAACTGCTGGTACTGATTATAATTAGAAAATTACCTTGATTGCACAGGAAAGAGAAAAATAAAAATAATGACTGGCTTAGTCTGTTTCCAGCTCACTGCACTGGGTGTCTGCATGGACCGTCTCCATGCAACCAGCCCGTCACTGCTGCAGGTTAAAGCTAATCCAGTACAGCTGGAAAACTGCTGTTCCTCTCCATGATGACACTGATTGTTACTGTTGGCTGTGTAGCCGTGCTCCATGGTTAGACTGTCAAGCAGGAGGCTGAAATAGAAGCCCCAGGACTGCAGCCATTGCTGAGTGGGGTTTCCCCCTTGTCTTGTCCTGGCGCTGTAATGAGCTCATTTCAAACAGAAGATTCCTGAAGTCAGTCACTACAGGCTGAGCACCGCCTGAAGTTACCCAGACTTATTTAGAAGTTTGGTGTCTGGAGAAGCTCAGGAATCTGCTAAGCATTTCCTTCCTTGCTCAGTATTTGTTCGCTTGATTTAGGCATAGATGTTGGTAGCCTTGTTACTTTCCCATGCTCTAGCCTGAGTGCAGGCATGCAGCACATCAGGTGCAGGTGTGGGAAGGTAGGACTGCCTTAGTGACCTTTTGCTGGGAAGACAAAGTGCTTTAAATGAGAAGCAGCGGATTTTGACAAGACAGCAGACTAAATTACAAGGAGAGCATAAATCCTTGAGATGGCATTGCGAATGTGTGCTGTGCTTGCTTTGTGTAGCTGTGCTGGGCTTTTACAGTGAGACCACAGCTATTTTGGAGAGTTTTTGTGGATGGAACTGGAGAGTAGATGATGTCCCACACCACAGCTAGACTGGATTAATGTGTGTAATATAATTAGTGGTATTCCTGAGACAGCCCGCAAGCAGCATGCAGAACTGAATGCATCTTCTTATTGCTGGAATGCAAGTTCTAATCTGTACGGCTACTTCTTAAACTGGATCAGGTGAACTGAAGTGGGGTATGTAGAGGATTTGGTGCTCATTAATCAGTGTTGACAGTACTTCATGCATTATTTTGTTCTTTAAAAATGCTTCTGACAAAGTTTTTTAGAGAGGGAGAAGTTAACATTGCAAAGTCCAGGCACTGAAAATTCTAGCAGAGGCCGTATTAAAACCTCTTGGCTCCTCACCTCTGAGTCCTAGTCATTAATTAACCTTAATTAATTACAGCAAGTTTTAATTTCGGTTGAACCTGGCTGCTGGAGAGTGAATGGTCTGAATGCACCCCACGTTCCTTGTGACGAATGAAAATGAATGAACTTACACCAGTGATGTGAATGTCTTATGTTCCTTAAAGTCTTTGGTAAAGTTGGCCTTCAAGACCTATGTGGGACTGTGCATCCAGCCTGCTACTGAAACAAGGCAAGGTAAGAACACACGGGCAGCTTTCCTCTGGCAGCCACACGGTGTCACCCGTAGGCACGAGTGTGGCTTGAGGGGGCCATGTCCTTGTGGAGCCCTTTGTGTGGAGTTACTGTGCTTGCAGGCAAGATGGGAATGGAATACAGGAAGCATAACAAAGCAGTAGAGCACTAATGAAAGAGGGCCATGTGTCAGTGCCACCTCAGAGTTTTTTGTTCTGTGAACGCTGTGAAGTCTGAATGGCTAGGGGAAAGAAGTTTATAAATAGTTCTGAAGAAAGGTGTATGAAAAGAAGGTAGGATGTTTGCAATCTAAAGCACTAAATGCACATTAAAGTACAATGTCTTAATTTCTATATAGTCTGCCAGAGTTCGGTTGTGTTGGGAATGCAGGAGCAAAACAGAGCTGGTAATGTTTGACTGTCATCAGCCACACGTGTGGTTTGCATCCAGAAAGTTATCTGAGCAGTGGGAGGCTGTGCATAAGTGAGGGATCTAAAGGAGGATTGCTGTTAGTGGGAGGTAAATGCAGTCACATTGTCTAGGTGCCAGTTCTGACATTCTCTTGAATAGAGAAATCTGAATGCAGTACCAACCATTGACAGTGGAACAAAATTTGAATGCTTCTTTCCTTCCTGCTTCCAGACTTTGTGTTTTCACAGCAAGTCCACGTGTGTGCTTTAATATCTCGTACAGCCTGCCTATCTCTCATTGCCTCACGGAATGTCATGTTCCTTAACTGCTGCTTTTTGGTCTCATTGTAAAGGGTATTCATCCCTCTCTGTTCTCTTGGGAGCCTGTGTCTCAAGATGATTTTTTTTTGTATCTACAAAATAATGAAGTGCTGTAATGCACTTACGGAGTAGTATGTTGACAACGTGAACTGATAGCTTCTACTTACAAGCTCATCCCTCTCGTTTGAAAAGCTTTGAGTCATTTTGAGAACTATGTTTTCAAAAGCACTACTTCCTTGTATAACTTTCTCTTCTTTTCTAGCACCACTTTTGAAATCTCCTGTAATTCCTTTTTATTTCCTGGAAGGGAAAGGGAATTGAGAATATCTTGTGTTCTGTCTGTTTTGGCACATCTTTGTCTTGCAGATTGCTAGTGTGCAAGTTGCACACTGAAGGTGGTCACCTCTCTAGACCAGTTGTCTCTGAAGTCGTTTTCTGCTTGCTCTCCTTCTATAAAATGAAAAGGAAGATAGACCTGTCTTGTTTATCTTAACCGACTTCAGATCATCAGATTCCCCATTATGACAGCTAGCAGCACAGTGCTATCCACATCTAATTCCACACTTGGTTGGTTTTGTAAGATGTCTGGCAAGACATCCATCACTGTCAAGTCCTGAGAGCTGGGCTCTCGCTGCTGCTCTCTTGTTCTGCAGTGAGCTGCCCTGTTGTAACCTTATTGCTTCTAATGTCTTTGGAGGGCAAGCAGAGAGCAGTCCACCATTTCCTAGTTTTGCCATGGTAGCCAGAGAGGGTTCCTGTTACCACGCTGCTCTGCAGACAGGTCTGCCTTGCTGTCTCATTATTTTGCTGTCTGTAATAAGATAAATCTGCAAGGGTGTCAGTGGTTGCGTGCGAAAACACAGCCAAAGGAAGTATTAGCAGTTGTTTGCTTCTGAATCATGAAGGCAGGAGGAGCCCTGGAGGAGCAGCACAGGGAATGACACATATAACACAGGGTGGAGGTTTGAAATACCTTCTGGCTGTAAGCTCTGTGCTGGGACCGATGCCGTCATTCCTACTGGAATTGGAGGAGCGTCTCAACTTTCAGCATTTCACAGTGCTCAGCCAGGCAGTGCTGAGGGCTGGGAACATCCCTTGGGTAGAACCTCGCTGCTGCTGTGTGGTGCTGTAGACTCTTGGCCATCCCTTTTGGAGGCTGGTTGCAGCAGAGGGGTCACTTTGTGGTGTAATTTTTTGGATAACTGAGATACCAGTCCTGAGGAAAGAATGCAGTACAAAAACAGAACCAGCAGATGGAGACTGGAATCAAGCTTCTTTTTTTTTTTCCCACATATTGCTGAAGGCCTCTATAGCAGTCCATCAGCACAGCCTCAAGTTTTTGTATGCCATTTCCCACATTGAGATACTGTCAGGATGAGCAGGGGATGAAAAAAGCTAACAAGCCAGTACAGGGCTGCTGTAGCAATTAGGACTGTATAAATGGATAAAAGCAGCATGCAGTCCTCTGTGGGACACTGACAGGCAGTGTATATACACATCTGCCCATTGTTTCTTGGTGGCTGTTGGGAAAGTCATAGTGCTGCAACTTCCTTTCTGTAAGATTTAATGATGCTGACTCCTCTGTAAGGTACTTTGGGACTGTGGCATGAAGTTGTTTATTACATTAGAAAGAAACTAAAATTGTAATGATTGTAGTAAGGAATCTTTAGAAGCACTATTAGCCTTTGAAAGATAGATTAAATACAGAAATATGCTGGATACAATGGTTTGAGGCTCTTAACACTCTATATGCTCAATTTTTCAGATAAAATCGTTAAGCCCAATTTGATGAGCTTTTGTTTTGGCATGTGAAAAACCAAACAGCAGCACCCCTCCTTTAATTCCTCAATAGAAAATATTATACTATCTAGGGCACTGCTTTGTGGCGCCCCTGACGTAGGTGTGAGGTTTCTGGAGCCTCCTCTGCCCATCCCTGTGGTGTGTTGCCTCCTTATGGCTAGGTAAGGATACAGTGTACCTTGCAGCCCCCCAAGAACGGTGTAGCATTTCTTCTCAGGTGTCTCTCGCTCATTTTGAGATAGCAGATGGGTACAGAGATGTCCTCTTGGCTGTCACTGCTGACACACAGCACCTTGTATTGCTTGAGGTCAAGGACTGCTAGCTGCAGAAGCAAGAAATGGTGCATACAAATGACTGAGGCTCTCAATTCCTACATGTGCCAGAAGAGAGACTGAGTAGCTCTAGACTGTCTACCTGCTGAGCATTGTCCCATCCAGACAGCAGCCCTGAGGGCATAGACAAATCCCTTTGCGTCACTACGAATTAACGGTGGAGGGAGTCATAATCTTATTGAGGAACTGCTTTGTCTGTGGATGGAAAGCAGTCAGAGCAGTGTGGAGTGACAGAGCCTGGAGCCCTGTGTTGGGGAGCACAGTCCCAGCCCTCCACTGGGCACACTGACCCAAGTTTTGGGTTTGTCTCAGCTCCCTTTCCTGTTAGACAGACACAGAGGTCTGTCTGTCCTTCAGAGCTCACCTGCTGGCTGTGCTGTACAAAGAGCATCACCTGTAGCTGCATCTCCTCTGAGAGGTGGTTGGTCATGGGCACAGTGTTTTGCTGGGAAACTTTCTGTGCCCCAAATACGTGCTTCCACCTCATATTACTTCAAGAACACCCAACCTGAAGCTGTTCTCTGCTGGGTTTTTTGACTTGTTGTTGAAGATGTTCAGCATCATCCAGTGACTCAGCAGGTAGTTTTCCACTCCTTTGCAGCATGGCGTACACCAGCACGGAAGGTCAGGGACACAGTCTGTCTGCCTCAGCTCTGTTGCCTGTTTAATGTCTGTGGTAATTTCAGTGTCTCAAGGCAGTGTTCTTGCTCAGTGTAGTACTTGCTCTGTCTGAGAGTGCAGTGGCAATGAGCCCCGGTGGGGAGCTGATGAAATGAGAAGCCTCTCACTGTTGGCTGTCAAAGAATACTTAGTGAAGGTTTGATATGGAGCATGAAAAAGCTCTTAGACTGGTTCTATTAGCTTGCCAGGAAAGAGCTATGGGCTCAACCCATCCACCTTCTCAAAATAAAAACTGGAAATAAAAATACTTGTGGCAAATTTAAGGAGAAAGAGGGTTTAACATGAACTCAGTGAACTGAACAGTGAATGACTAAGTGTGTATCCTATGTCTATGAATGCCTTTCAGCTTGAAACAGGTTCCGTGGTGCTGTGGCCATTCCTTTCAGTCTGCTGCCCTCCACGCAGCTTTGAAGGGAAAGCATTCTGGACCTGGCTGTTTGTGACACCCGGGGAGCATTCCCCTTTATCTCTGGTACTGCAAAACCATAATAGTGGGATGCAAAATGATGGCATCCTGACCACATGCAATCATAGAATCACAGAATGGCTTGCGTTGGAAGGGACCTCAACGATCATTTAGTTCCAACCCCATGCTGTGGGCAGGGTTGCCACCCACTAGGTCCGTCCCTGGAGGTGTTCAAGGCCAGATTGGATGGGGCCCTGGGCAGCCAGGTCTTGTATTAAATGGGGAGGTTGGTGGCCCTGCATGTGGCAGGGAGGTTGGAGATTCATGATCCTTGAGGTCCTTTCCAACCTTGGCCATTCTGTGATAGGTCAGACACTAGAGCGGTTTGCCCTGACATCAGCATGGAGTAGTTAAAATGGATGGAAATACTTGATCTGATTCTGAGAAAATCTCACATAAAAAAAAACAACCCAGGCAGCTGGGGATGAGCATAGGAGAGGGCCATGCGTTGCGTCTCACACAGCCAGCCCCAGGGTTGGGGGCTTCTTCCTGCGGGAGCTGTGGCGAGTGAGAAAAGGCTGATTGCTGTCTGCCTGAAGGATCCTGCTGGAAAGACCCAGGGACGGCAGCGGGCTGGGAGATGGCTGATGTCAGCGCGATGGGCCCGTAGCTGTGGCAACCAGAATAAATAAATAAAAAAAAAAAAAAAAAAAAGAAGCGTGTGCCGGAGCAGGAGACGTGCAAGCTGCCTCTCGCAAGCGCAGCTCCGCCGAATATCTCTTAAGCCGCTTAGCACCGCCGCTCCAGTTCGTTACCTGAGGCCCTCCTGCCTGCAGGCGGCCGAGAGCATCGTGGGACGGGGTCCGTCCCCGGGAGCTCCCCGCTCCTACCTGCGTCCCTCCTCTGCGCGGCAGTGGTTTGCTCCGTGCACGCACAACTCAAGGCGAAGCAGGCGCTGGATTTTGGCCCCACTGCGCAAGGCCGGCGGCACCCGGCCTGCCTCCCTCCCAGCAGCGCGGAGCCCTGCCCGGTGCCCGCGGGAGGCCGGGGATGCTGGGCGTGCCGTAGCGAGCCGGAGATGGATGGAGTCGGCAGCAACAGGACCATGTCTTACAGCAGGTGGAGTTACAACAGGTACCGTCCATCCCAATTTTTGTTGTTGTTTGGGTACTGCTTTGGCCCTACCGGGGTTATGTCCAGCTCAGTGTGCTCGTAGGGATGAACAGAGCGATGCTCAGACTTGCAGAGAGGTGATCTCTAGTAGCTATGGCTCAGAGCTGGCACCTGGGTGCTTGCTATGAATCCAAACTCGTGTTTGGGAAAGGATCGTGGCTGCACAGTGGCAGTGCCAAGCAGAGCTGCTGGGAAGGCTGCGTGTGGTCTGTGCACACAGAGCTGTGCCAGGTGTAGTGCTGAGGCAGGTGGCATATCCGTGCCGTGTTGTGTAGCCAGGTGTTCCTCCTCTCCTGGGGAACAATCCTTGCACCAGCAGGTTTGATTCTGTGTGATTCATGGTGGTGACTGACAGTTCCTCCGAGCTGGGTGAAAGGGAGCAAACTTGGTACTCTTTTTGTGTGTCTGTGTGTTACAGCTGAAATGGAGTCAGATGCATTGTTACCATCTGACTGAATCACTCCTGCAAGCCACCAAAATATTCTGAAGAAATGACCTTTGGAAGTGTTTTCTGGGCTTAAACCTGTATTCAGTGCCGCCCACAATCCCTGGTGTGGGGATTTATGACTCGTGCATCCACCCAGAGAGTTGCACTTGTTTTCTGTGCATTGCCTCAGCAGAAATACGTACGGATTTCAGCCTCCAGCATGGTTTATTAGCAGCTAATTTCCAGTTTATGAAAATGTTCACAATAAATCCAAGCCATGCAAACCGATGGCTGTATAATACGTATTATTTTCAGTTGCCTGTGTTGGGAGGCTGAGGAATGAATTGTTGCTTTTCCTGACAGCCTTCCCTTGCTAAAAAAAATACTGCAAAGTTGTTCTCACACGTTGGCACTGTCCTCCCACACCCCGCTCATGCCCAGGCCTATGACAGGAGGAGGCAGTAACCTTTTTTCATCTGAACCCTGACTGCTGCTGCTTGTGATCAGAGCGCCATCAGTGCCTCTTCCTTGGCCTCACTAAACAGGGACAGAGCTGGGGGGATCTTTCTGTTGGCAGAAACACACTTCGGTAATAACGAGCATTGGTTGTGACTGAATGACATCTGGAATCTCTCCTTTCTTAGACTTACTTCTGTTTTTCTTGATGTTGCAACACATTGGTCTCAGGCTAGGAGGATGACATGCAGATTCTCCCTGTATGGCATAGGAGAGGGGACTGCTACAATGGCAGTGCTGTCAACAGAAGCCACAATATGTCACATCTGTTCCTGGGGCAGATGGTTTGTGGTAGAGCATTTCAGGATTCTCCAACAATGACTGGGCCCAAAGCTGAGGCAATTGGCAACAGTGCTTTGCTGTTGTGTAAGAGGTGGGCACAGCACACGGTTGGGGGGTTGGTACAGCCAGTCCTCCTGGCGTCCTGGTTAGGCAGTCTGAGCAATGACCTGTTAGTGCTGAGAACTGCAGTTGCAGTTGTATTCATTAAGTTGAAAAAGATCCCAAAGACCGTTTAGTCCAGCCGTCCACCTACCATCAAACTGCCCACTAAAATGTGTCCCTAACATCTCCTCACTGAAATGTGTCCCTGCATCTCCACAGTTCTTGAACCCATCCAAGGATGGTGACTCAACTGCCTCCTTGGGCGGCCCATTCCAATGCCTGGCCACTCTTTCAGAGAACAAATTCTTGTAGTTAATTGTAATTGGGGTGGGGTTAGGGTTAAGTAGTTGTGTCAGGTGAAGAGATATACACAACATAAACAATTAGGAGAGACCAGATAAAAAATTTCACCTCAAGTTCTCTTTTCAGTATAGGAAAGTCATTGGATTTTTTTTTTTGCTTTTTTTCTTACTATTATTCTAATCCCCAAAGCTGTATTAGCGTGAGTGTGCAAGAGAAACAGGTACAGCACAAAAAATGCTCCTAATCAGTGAGTATGGCATCCCCACATCTCACTGTTATCTTCCTGAAGGCCAACACTATGTTAGGCATAACATAAGGTCTGTACCTTCCTCCCATCTCTGTGCTGTGATGATTTTCTCATCACTCTGAACCCCAATGGATGAAAGCAGTGACCAGGCAGCAATTTGGACAAAAACTGTTGATATTTCAAAGTGCTGGAAGCACTCAGGACTCCTGGTGGCAGCCCGCAAATTCCTGGTGTGAAATAATGCTGCTCTTATACCTCTGCTCTCAGTGAGATAGTATTTCCTGGACAGCTGCTACTCATTTCTATTCAGTATACGTTTCTCCTGAGTGAAAGCTCAGTGGAATGACATGGGCCAACCATTCAGCATAGGTCTTACCTATGGAATCTTTTCTGTATAAAGTCTGTTTACAGCACTGTGCTAATACCCTTAGTTACCTTACAGTTGTTGCCTTCTGATGCCTACATTTGTTGCAAGAGGAACAATTAACAAATCATCTCATTGTGATTAATGGAGGTTTTCTCCACCAGCAATTGGAAGTACCTTTTAGTAAGCTTACTCCTGGAATGTTTCAACTCCTGAAGGCAGCTGAAGACTTTCTTCCATTGATCTCTCTTTGCTCTATCCTGGATATCAGCATTGCTCATAGCTCCCTTTTGAAGCTGCTATTTCTGTTCTGCCTTTTTTTACCTTGTGTTGAAAAGCTGTTACTGTGTGTTTAGGTTGTGATGTTGAAGAGTTTCAATCTTAGATCTAATTTTTCAGGGCTTTCAGCTCCTCTACCTTAATCTTTTCTGGGGCACGCTGTCCTCAAGGAGTAAATAGGAGATGTCCTATAAACTCCCATTCAAAAAGGCTTTCTTAAGGAAACTAATTCTTCTTTGAAGTATCATCTCTGAAATCATGAAGCAGGTATGCCTCTTACCTCCCTGTGCTTGCTGTAGTGAGCATGCTTTGACTACATGGAAGAGCAGAGCAGCTCCTCATTCTACTTGCAGCAGAGCCAGCTCAAGCCTCATCCACTGACCTGCTCCCAGAATCTGGAGGCATACGATGCCCTGAACTGCTCTTGACAGCACTTTCTCTGTTTGTTCTTCGGAGAAGGTAACGCATTTCTTAGAAGTTAGACAATATCCCTTTCTGTACAGTTTCCAGTACTGCTGCTCCTACATCAAAGCCTGACTGTAGCTCCATTTCCAGTCCCCCTGACTCTTCAGGTCTTCTCAGGACCTAAATTCAGCAAGAATTTGTGTGCTCAGGAAGGAAGCTCAGTCCTTCCCCACAAATGAAGCAGGACTTGGCACCCAGTGGGTGAATGCTTGATGTTTCCTTGTCTTGAACACCACCACCCTTTTCTCCTCTGCCATCTTGTGTCCACACAGGTTTTTCTCCTGGACAAAGGTACCTTAATGGGTGCAGCCATTGGTCAAAGCACCTGATGGGGCAAGAAGTGAAGTTCTACAGAATGAAAGAAGGGAGGAAATCCAGTAAGTCCCAAAATGAGAACAGAATAAAATGTCCACATAGCTGATTAACTTACATTTATCAACCAGTGTTGTACATTTAGTTTGCTGGAAATCTGGGATATTTTTAGTTGGCTTTTTTTTTTTCTTTTTTTTTTTTCCCCACAGTGTCATAATATCATTTACATAGGAGAAATTGGGGAAATTTATTTTCATCCACGAGTCAAAACACTATGGAGGATCTGCAGGTGCGTTCACACACATCCTTCTTGGGTTGGATACTAGGAAAAATTTATTCTCAGAAAGAGTGGTAATACACTGCAATGGGCTGCCCAGGGAGGTTGTGGAGTTGTCATTCCTGGAGGTGCTCAAGAACCATGCAGATGTGGCACTGAGGGATATGGGTTAGTGGGCATGGTGGGGATGGTTGCCAAAGCGGATGCAGGAGCCTGCAACTGATGGAAGACGGGCACAGGCTGTGGGTGGCATGGAGGAGTACACAGATGGCTTCTGTTTGCAGAGAAGAAGCTGGAGTTGTTTCTCCTGAACCTTGGCCTGAAAGATGTTATTAATAACCATTTCAACCAATTGTAAGGACTGTCTGATTGGAGGATGTTTGCTCAGGTACGCAATACAGTGTTTTGCTAAGTAAGGAGAAATGAAATGGAGATGGTTAGCACTGGTGAGGGTGGGGGCAACAGGAGGTTATCTTTAACAGAGAAGACTAAGTATGATGGAGGAAACTAGCAGACACTAAAGAAAAGGAGGAGCTTTTTTCAGGACAAATAAATGACTGAAGAAAAAAACCATTATCCAAATGTTTCATGCAGCAGGGAAATATACGCACCATCTGGGGAAAATGTTGAAGGCACAGGGAATAAATGTGTAGTATGTAAAGAATTGGGATTTCCAATTGAAAGAGCAGAGTGTTGAACTGGAGCCTGGAGTGGCTGTGTGCCAAAGCCAGTGATTAGTAGAACAGATCAGTGGGAGAATTTTAAGGATGGAGAGTAAAAACTCTGAGAGCTGATGGAAATTGATAGATGTTGAGGGGGGGAAACATTCCATTTTATAGTTGGTAACCTTAAGTTGGTAACTTTAAAGAGGAAAAACGTGATGGTCATGTACAAAATTGTTGTTTTCTTCTCTGAAACTTTTAGTTCTCTAAAGCCTTCAAAATATCCTTATGCTAGATGATGAAACATACAGATAAGTGCATAATATACCTGTAGAATGAAGAAGTGTGTGAACTTTCAGATATCCCTATGTATTTAGCTGTAACACTAGTACCAAGACAGAAATGTATTTTGGTCCCTCTGTTTTGGCAGCCTTGCAGGAACTTTCAAGTTGAAACTATTTTTAAAAAGGAATGCTATGAAAATGAATGTTTTACTTTCTTTGTGAAGTCATGGCGTAAGCGCTATGGTCTCTGAATGTGAAGAGTAAAGGGCAGTGCAGCAAACTGCTTCAGCTTCAGGCTGACATCCCATTTCCTTCCTGCTTGGAGAGTTCATTAGCAAGCTCTCATTAACAAATTCAGTGATGATTTCTAGTAGAACATGAAGAGAAAAAATAGAAATGAAATGTACATATATTTTTACAACATGTTTGTAGGTGTCTATAAAACCTCTAATGTTTCCTTCAGTTATATGCTTAAAACCCGTGTTCAGGATTTTTCTTGAGCCATGAAGATGACTCCTGCATTTCCTCAGGGTAATAAGGGCAATAGGTAGTCATAAATGAAATGTGAATGCTATGTGAAATGCCATAAGAAACACTGTTCTGGTATAATTTGGTAGGTTTTATTACTTCCCCTTCCCTCTTTTTGTATGTTCTGCAAGAGTGCTTTTTGATACCACAAGATGTAAGGCAAGAAAAAGAAAACAGTCAGAAATTGTTATAACTTTTGTTAGCAGAAATCATTGTAACCTTTGCTAAGAAGTGGAGAATGTGGCTGGGAAAGGGAAAAGCTGTGATGTGTGCTGTGTTAGGAGTTACACTGATGGTAGCTCAATAATAGGGGTTTTTGAACATTCAAGGAGAGGGGAAATAAATAGGTCCATACAGGACTTGGTGAATGTGTTATAGGGTCAATGAGGCATAGGGCCAATGAGCATCTTCACACAGCTTTGTCTGATGCACTAAAGATGAGGAAAGAATTCTGCAGTCTAAATTAGAAGGAAAGGAACAAGAGATAGACCATGCTTTAGTCTCAGAAAGTGAATTGGGATTTTTGAGTCAGGCCAAATCAGTAAACAGAGGCTGGGCTTGGAACCCCTGCACCTGAAAGAAGAGTTAGAAATGAGTCAGGAGATATTTTATCCCAAGAACAAGGAAACAGTGCTGAAGCCACTGAATAAAACAGGGACCACTGACAATGGCTAAGATGGAGGGGTCCCACAGGTGGTTACCAAACGGTGCCGTACGCAGCAGTCAGGATGGCAGACATCCAAGAGAAGTATGGCAGGTTGGCTGGAGGAACAGTGACATCTGTTTTCCTACAGTTAGTCCATTGGTTCTCTTACGTTTTGGTCATGTTACTCTGACCAACTGCTAGTCAAACACCCAATTATTTGCTATCAGTTCCAATTCCTGCACCAGTTATGGGTTCCTAGAGAGACAGTGTGCAGCAAGAGTCTTTCAGTCATGCTTAGATATGATTAATTCAGAGAAAGGGCTCTTCTGGTTTGGAAGTCTGGTTCATTTTGAAATCTGGTGGTTTCGTGTACCAACAGCAGCATCCTCCCCCATTCTTTGCGTTTTGCTGACTCTGAATGCAAACAGCTATGTTTTGCAGGATGGAGAAGTTCCTGGTAGCCCTTCAGGGAACTGATGGCATTGATATTAATGTTTAACTATTGATACAACCTTTGTTAATTTTGCATGCCTACTTAGACTCACTCCTGTCTTCACAGAGTTTACGGACAATCCTTCAAAACATATTTATTGAAGTTAAATTTTGTCCAAATGAAAATTCTGTCCAAAAATCCCATAGAAACATTTTCTGTGCAGACTCCTGCTGTGCTTCTTGTGGCTTTTTATGTACGATCATAGAGGTTTTGGTAGAGCTGTCACCTAGAATTCCACCAGAAGACAGGGAACTTGCATGGCCACTGTTGGTCCTCTGTAGCAGGGATGGAAGTCAAGGTGCTTCTTGGATAGCTGGGGCTGCTGTGCTTCTCTGAGAGTCTGCACAGGGAAGCTCTGGTTCCTAATAGTAAAGCTCTGTTTCTACTTTATTCCTCTCTTGATTTTTAAGTAACTATTTTTTCTTTCTCCCATGTGAGGTATAATTGAAGAACAGCTGTATGGGCCTTCCCAAGTTAAATTTGCTGCTTTAAGATAACTTGGTGAAACTTGGATTTCATAAGGGGATCAAACAGTTGTGATCTGATTTTCAGCATTTAATTATCTGTATCATGAAACAGTGCATTCAGACCTGAACTAACTTTTTGGAAGGCACAGATAAATTTAAAGGAGGAAATAAAGAGAATGACCAGTAGGCAAATCAGTAGCTATTGATTATTAAGCAGCTGCTTGGTCTCACTACAGAGCAAGTGAGTTGGCTTTTATGCACATGCAAAGTACTGTTAGCTACCAAGCATGATGTATGTCGTCAGTGGATTTAGATGGTTTAATCGGCTCTAAATGAACCTCAAAAGAGCAAATAGCTTGCTCAGTGCAGATTTCTGAAGATGAAGTCTTCTAAATAATACAGAGTTTATAGTCTTGTCTTGCTAGAGATGAGTGAGTAATAGGTAAATACTGAGATGGAGCTGAGCAGCAGTGGGACTGGATCTGGATCCCAACATGTGGTGTGAAAAAAGGCTTGTAAGGTACTCAGGGTGACTGCTTGCATGGCACACCATGCTTGAAACAGCTCTGGATTTTAATCCAGGCTACAGCAGATGTTTGTACCGAAACAAACATAGTGTTGGAAGAGGGCTGTAGTTTGCTTCCTAGTTGTATTCTTTGGTGAACATAAACATATTATCACCTTTTTCCAGTAACCACATATCTGCCCTCTTGACCCTGAAGTTTCTCTCCTTTCATCTACCTGTGCCTACATGTGCGACCTGCTGTAGGGAACCTGCTTTGGCAGGGGGGTTGGACTCGATGATCTCTGGAGGTCCCTTCCAACCCCTACAATTCTGTGATTCTGTGATCTTGAACGCACACCACATAAGCTACATTTTCTCTCTTGCATGTCTTGTTTTAATTCTCTTCTACCTAGCAACCCCTTAAATGTATTAATTAATGGGGATTTTGAAATTCAATTTGGGCCACTGACGTGGGAAGCGCAGGAGCCGGTCTGGGCTATGAACCCCAGCTGAGGCCAAAGCCTGTTAAGTCCCTCCTTGCAACCCTTCTGTTCTGCTGCTAATCACTATAAGAGGATTACCTTGAAGCAAGGGATGTTGGATACTACAGTCAAAGATGTTCATGTCAGTTGCTGGGCTATTTTCATTCATGCATTTGCAAACATAAAATGATTTAAAAAAAAAACAAACCAAACAACAGTTGAACTGAGTCAAGTCAGTGTAGTCTTGCCTAGAATATATCTACCAAGAAGGGGAACCGTGGACCAAAAAACAAGAAGTGGCCTTAAATTGGAACTGAGTTGATGTTCCAGAGTTGATATAAGCCAGAGCTTTTGCTCCCATTGTCCTCTTGTTTTTGGAAGAGTATTTTACTGTACAGACATTGTTTGTTTCCTCATATGAAAAATAAGCAACCATAGTACTATACTGCTATATTTGTTGCTGTCTAAATTGCACTGTCTGTGAAGATTCATTGCTTCCACAGTCTCCTGGCGCAAGCAACACCAATATAGCTCTTTCTGTTCATGATTTCTGGAGCTCCTAGAGCAGATCTTCAGCCTGATGGCAGGGATTATTAAATAAATCATCTTAAATATGATATCATTAAATGCAAATACTCCATCTCTTGCTTGGGAAGCAAAGTGGGAAGGCAGAGACATTCTCACAGTATGTATCATCTCCTTGGGCATCAGCTATGGGCTGCCTGTAAGGCAAAGTGAAACACCAGCAGTGCTGTGCTGCAGTGGAAATTGGTCTAGCAAGCATCTTTTTAGGCAGACTGGGGCTCGGAGTGTCCAGACTGAACATGAGTGTGCCACTGCATGCAGTTGAAGCTTAGATGTGGTGACCAAACTCTGTTTTGTTCAGTATGGCATCCTTACCAATGTGTCATCTGTACATTGCATTCGTTCACTGGAAAGTTTATATGGACTGGTTGTTTTTTTTTTAAATGCAGTTAAGTTGATATATCTGCAAAACCAGAAGCATTTGTTCTTCTTATCCGCTGCAGCGATGCTTTTTTGTTGTGCTGATTGTGCTATCGTTTTGCTAACACAATGCTAGTAAGATGCTGAATTAAAAGCCAAATGTAAGAATGGAGTATGTTGGGACATTAGAGGAAGCCATGCATTTATCTTTGACTCAGCCTGAGTCTCCTGCGTTGACAACTGTCTTTCTAGTACAAATGCCTCTTTCACTTAGCTTGCAGCCCATAACCCTGTGGGATTGTCTGAGTGATTGGAAATATGAGCCTGAGTCCTTCTTCTGTGAATTTTATGCATCATGCCAAGAACAATATTGCAGAGATGATTAGTTTACCAATTACCTTCTTAGATGGTTTTGTCCAGACTTTGCCCCAAAGAACAGCTGCTACTATTTTTGTGTTTTTATTATTTCTATGTGTTGAACAGTGCCTCCAGTAGTGGTATGATGTTGCAGCAGAGCCATTTGCAGGTCTCTGACTTCCTTACCATGTGACTGTGTGGCTCTGGGCAGCCTGGTCTGGTGGTTGGCAACCGTGCACATGGCAGGGGGGTTGAAATTAGATGATCATTGTGGTTCTTTTCAACCCAGGCCATTCCATGATTCTATGATTGCTCATTTTCTACAGCTACCCCTTCTGAATTTACTTTTTTTGCTGTTATCTTGGTCATGGTGCAGCCAAATAACAAATTCTGAATTCTGTGTACAGTAAATGAAATAATGTATATCAGAGTTGAAAACAAACAATTTTTTTCTTACTAAGTAAGTTTTCTTTTCCATTCTTGTGTAGGTAGTTGGAAAGGGAGGGTAGGTGACTTAGATAAGAATAGACAAGGAGGAGGGGGTGATACAACTAATTACATAGCAGAGAACAATATAGGAGCCCTTTTATAATCCCTTTCTGAAGCATCCAAGATTCAGGCTTTTAAGGTGGTGTAGATATCATGCGAAAAATATTCTAATATTACCTGGCTTCTGTCCATGTGTACCATCAGCATCTATCTGCAGAAGACAGATGCATGTCTGTAAGTCATTTGATTTTATTAAGTTTGAGATAATTGAAAAATCCATCCCTGTACAATGAAATATTCAAGTAGGTACTAAAATTCCACTGACTGTGACAGTGAGGCTGTTCTTAAATGCTTGTTCAGCTCAGTTAAGGTTCACCTTTGCTTGAACTTCGTGCACAACTTTGTGCTTTGCCACTCAGCTCTGCTGGAAAAGGTGAGAGAAGAGCAAAGGTGCCAGGGGGACGTCTCACCACAGCTTTTCTGATTCATTTAAATTCAGGCTGACATTTAACTGCAGCTTCGTGCTTCCCACCTTGGCCCCAGATGTGCTTACAAGCGCTGGAGGCTCCAATTCATGGAAACTTCTTTCAGGCACCTGAGGCCATCCCAAATTGTATTTGTAATATCTTTCACAAATTAAAGAATGATGATGAGCATTAAGCTTTTCCCCCTTACTGAAAAGGAGGCAGAAATAAGAACAAAAAAAGGAAAGTACTAAAAACCCATATGAATATAAATGAATATTATGACTATACAATTGTATAACTTTCTATTTTGGCTTTCCTCGAGTGTAAATCAGATTATATCACATCTAATAGGTTTCCACAACATGATTTGGAATCGTCAAAAGCCACAGTTGTAGTTGGCTTCACACACAGTACATTTGTTAGCTCCTCTACCTGTGGGACTCACATGGTAGAGTATTACCATTCTGGGGAAGATGGTAAGGAACAGAAGTAGTGATTGAACTGCAGTGACCAATTCCTGTTATCTAGTCCCTCTTTGAGCTGTTATGTCCTGGATTCACACTCCAAAAAGAAAAATACTCTCATCATATAAAACAGAACATTGCTGAAGAGACAAGAAGCATTACTGTATTTTAGGGACTTCTGTTGCTGATGTTGCTCTCCATCGTGATCTAGCTGTACAGACTGAAGAGCCTGTGATGTGCTGCTGAGAGGCCTTGGGCTCTGGTCACACCCTCTGCTAAATTTATATATGTTTGCATGTTTATTTTGGGGGGTATTTTAACCACTGTAGGACTAAACTTTACACATTGTCTCTTCACTGCAGCTATGCTCTCAGCACAATTCAAACTGTGGGTGCAGGTACCTGTGTGGGGAACTTGTCCCTCCTGAGCTGGATGGGACCTGAGAGCAAGCTGAACTCCTTTGAGGTGAGGGAGATGCCTGCTGGTGGTCATGCATGTGCAGCCTGCATCTTGCCCTCTTTGCCCAACCTCCCCCTTTGGAGGAATACAAGGATGCGTCAAAGAAGCATCAGGGAAATGATGGCTGTATTGCCTGAAGGTGATTCAGTAAGAGTTTGGTTTTGCAGTTGACTGATGTTTTGCATCAGAAGTGGTGTCAGCTGCCAAAAAAAATCCACTTACAGCTCTGTAGCTTCTTGCTACAAAGGAGGCAGAAGGGATGCTATGGCAAACGCAGCAAACAAGTAAAGCCTGGGAGATGCTTATCCCAGGAGAGCATTTGTCAGCATGTATGAGAGTAAATAAAAACAAGAGAGTCTCTATAAGCTGAAATCAAGCCAGTCTACAGACCATTAATGGTGTTTGCTGCTAATTGCACTTGGGAGCATGCCTGTTCAGGAAATCCCAAGGAGCATCTCATGTGCTGCCAGCAGAGAGGCATTGGGGGAGGCTGTGGTGCCTAAAGGGAGAACAGCAGAACTCTGTGGAGAAGTGATTGGCCTTGTGCAGGGCTTGGGAGAAACAGTGGCAGTGATGGCTAAGCGGGCAGTGGAGCCTTGCTGCTTCACTGACTTCTTGAAATGCTGTTGAGAGGAGGGAGCTTGGATTCTCCTCTTCTGGTACTGAGAGCAGAGGCTTGAGTGAAGATGTGGACATCTCACTTGCCCAGGCATGGAAAGAATATTTCTTATCAGACATCAGAAGATGAGAAGACTCTAGAATTGGATGTTTGCAAATAAGTTCCCTCTGTGGTGCTCCCCGTGAGCTGTCAGCGTGCTCTGGGCTATCTCTACCATCCTGCACGTCCTGTAGCTGTGAATTATATACCTCTGATGAGATTCTTCTGATGTCCTCTACGTATCCTAGAAAACTTTCAGGCCCACTGGATGAATATTTTTGTCCAAAATCATATTCTCATCCTTCAGTCTGAAAAGGTTTTAGTGCAGAAAGAAATACATGAAGATTAGGAAGATGCTTTGTTTTCTTCCAACTACTTCAAGCCCCATCCTTTTTATTCCTTTTCTGTCCTACTTCATTGTCTGGCCTTTTCTTACTGGTTTTTACTGTTGTTTCATTTTTGGCAATGGACAGTCAGGAAAAACAGGCATTGTTATTGTGTGTCTCAGCAGTGGACAAGGCTGGGGACAGTGAAGGTAGACCACAGCTGTGTGCTTGGTTTAGCTCCTGGCTGAGCTGTCATGTGGAGGAGTCATTTGCCTTCTGAATCAAATCTGTGCTGTCTCACTAGTGTATTAGCTGACAGTTGGCCAGAGCAATGTGAGCTGTTTTGTTGAGGTATTAATCATATTTTGAAGCAGCATTTCCTTGTGGTGGTTGTGGAGTGAGTGCAGCTTGGCAGTGCTGAACGCTTTGCTTGTGCAACAGTGGAGTAGCAGCCAGACAGCACCATACTTGGGAATATTTCCATTGCAATGGGTGCGAGAGTGTGGTTGTCTGTGTTGATAGGGCTCAAAAAAGCCAGTTTGTGTTTGCTGTCTCCTGTTACTGGGGTACGTGGGGGCTGAGGGGAGTCAATTGTCTGGGCATACCTCATTTTTTAAGTTTAAACTGAAATACTAAGGCTTCTTAGTTGCAACTAACCAACAGCGTGATGCTGGTGCTATGTGCCATAGGTTGCACAAGCTCTCCAGGCAAGGCAGCCTTTGGTGGAAGGAAGCATCTCTTAGCTCTTGGGATTGTGCTGGTCACATTGTTTGCTTCCTTCTTATGCTGTATGTGCTGTTAGAGATGGGAAACTTGTTTTCAGGTGCCCTCTTTTGCAGAAAATGGTAAACTATGTATGCATAGCAGGGCTCTTTCTTTGTAAATGCTAGTCTTTGGATAGTTTCTCTGCTCCAAGGGAATGTGGTCTCTGTCAGTACAGAAGGGCTTACTCTCAAAAAGAAGTATCAGCTGGAAGGTCTGCGGAAGATGAGCTGCTTTTAACTCATGTTTTCCTTCCAAAGTAAAGCATGAACAGATAAGGCATTGGTAATAGGCTGCCATGCAAAGCAAGCAGCGGTGTAGATGCCATTCATGTCATTCATGCTCATCGTGAAAACATTTGTCATCAAAGGGGAGTGGGAATAGGGGCTCTCCTCCCAAATGGGCTATTAGTGCATTTGGCTTTTGTAGCTCCCCTGCCTCAAACTCCACGCAGGTTCTCTTCTCCTCTACTTGCCATTATGTACCATGCTTAGCTGCCTTGATGGGTGTACAAGGCACCATTCCTTCATACTTTTGATGACAACAATTTTAAAGCTCTATTTAGTTGAATAACTGTACCTTATTTGTACTTGCTGGCTGAAGACAGTCATCGCAAAGCACTGCATTCGTCTGGAAATTGGATCTCATCTCCTGGAGCCTGCACTGTGAGAAATGCAGTCTGTGTCTTTGGCAACTTGCTGGGCTGGAAGAGCCAGCCCAACCCTCAGCATGTGTCACAGCTGTCACTGACACTGCTCAGCACTTCCCTGTTAGCAAACAGGACAGCAGAAAGCGGACAATCCTTTCACTTGCCAGCAATCACAAAGCTTTGGTGAAGCCAATCCTGGGCAGTTTTCCTATATGTTCCCCTTTTTGGGGCTATTCTATGTGGAAGCCCCACAGCTGCTGTCATCAGCAGGACTAAGTGTTACTCCAAAGTGCTAAATCATACAGCACTGAGTACCTATGGCAAAAAATAGCTTTATGCAGATTGCAGTTACTGAAGGGAAGATGAATTCCCTGAGGCTCTTGTAGGAGGGGGAATAAAAAGTCTTTTTGTCCAACTATGTCACATTTATGCAGTCATGTCAAAGCATGATGGTGTGCTGCTTCTGCTTTTTGGAGGACTCTGGATTAATTGCTGTTCTTTCGAGGACAAGGTATGTGAAAGACACAGCGACTGATGACATAGCAGGCCTTCCCCTCCTCCCTGGAGGCCAAGTTTTCAGGAGCAAAAAGAAGAAGGCTGCTAGCATGGTGGTGATATTTCTTCCTGAGACCTGCTATATTGAGAAACATTCTGCTCTGCACAAAAGGAAGCACGGTGGAAAAAATATTGAACAGAGAGTGAATTCTTCATGAAGAAGAGTGAGCTTCTTCCCATGTTGCATCAGTGATGTCTCCCAAAAAGCAGTCATGGTGCAAGCAAAGGATGTTGCGTACAAACCACTGAAGGGTCTCTATGTGGCCATGTTACGGGGATACATATTATGCTGAGATACAATTTCTTTCCTGGCCAGACATTTCAAAATATTTTTCTTTCATTACGTGGAATAGTGATACTCCTTTCATCTGGGATGGACAAAGGCAAACTATCTGTCTTTGGCTTAGCAAACAGATCTTCCAGCAGATTTTACCTTTTAACTTGCAGTTTCTGGGGGCAGCTCTCCGTGCCTGGCAGCTGTTCTGCTCCACAGCAGTGCTGTTCAGTGCATCCCAGGCTTGGCCAGAGGTGGTTGCCCTGACAATTCACTGCTGATGAATCAGAGTTGTTGCCTAGGCAACTGCCTTCAGCTCTAACTAGAAAATGATGAGTTAAGGCCATGTCTTAAAACTCCAAGGCCTCCATCACACTGGAGGCTCTACTAAGCCTTAATCTTTACAGGCATGTGCTGGAAAGATGCAGGCTGGGGACAGCATGGGAGAATGCAGCGTAACTGGGAAACAACAGGTGATGCAGCACAGCAAACTCTAAAGTGAAAAATTCTGTGCTGGACAGAGAAACCTATTATAAATTCAGGCAGTACTCGGTTACTTGATGGAGAGGAGAATGCTGAGGAACAGTCAGGCCTGGCTGATGGCTGCCTGCTACTCTAGTGGTCTGTCACCAAGTTTCTCAGTATGAAACTTCCCATGTTGCAGTTTGTGCCTGTTGCCCCTTATTATAGTGCTGTACATCTCCAAATTAGTCCAATCCAGTGGCTTTAGTATTATAAACAGTGATGAGATCCCCTCTGAGCTTTCTCTTCTCCAAATGGAAGAGTTTCAGATGCATCTCTTGAATCTATGGCTATGGTGATGTAGCAGTGGGGACTACTGCAATCTCTACTGGGGAAGCTAGGGATTATGGTGTAAAATGGAGGGCAGAGAAGCTGGTTGAAGCCAGAGCAGGAGGGAGTCCAAGTTAAACTTTTAGAAGGACTTCCTAAGTCCTATCTGCAAGGGATCTCCTAGGCCAAAAAAAAATAGATGGGTAATGAAGGTTATTACACAAAGCAAATGTTGTGTGATGAATTCAACAGAATATGTTTTGTGTGTTGGAAAGAACGATTTGATGCATAGGGCTGCAAAGAAAGGAACTGTTACTTTTTAAGAATCTAAGCTGGAAATCATAAGCCTTCATCATGATCTGTCTCAATAAGCACAAAGTATCTGACTGCATCTATGTCTGTCCTCAACATTTGTGTTGAAAATCTGGGCGGCAGACAAATGTAAGCCTGAAAAGAGTCATAACAATTTTCTTGTAAGCCTGAAAAGAGAGTCATAACAATTTAGGAATGGCCAGTCCTTGGGAATTTAAGGTAATTAGAAGGTTTTTGGGTTTGTTTTCCAACATTGCTGGGACTGTTGCTTCTGTCTAGCTTTCCTTGGAAGTCTGGGTTCTGAACATATGAGTGCTGCAGATATTAACATTACTCCAAGATGAATTTAAGTTTCTTCTCTACAATGCTGACTTTTACAAACTGGTGTATATAATACAAAATCCATCCACTGCTAACCACAGCAGTAAATTGCATGCTGCAGTGCAGACAGATGAAGTACTTTTTTCATAAACATACAGAAATGGTCACACAAGGCCTCTGAGGGAGGAGAGCTCTTTCTTGCAGTGCTTCTGCTAGAGCCATCAACAACCTTGACAGGTCTCATTTCCTGCTGAAATTGAAACGTTTCCTGGGAATAGATTAATTACTGCTAATAGTCTTGACAGAACACTGTCAAAATGACTTGTTTTGATTTATATGGAGTTCAGAATGCAAGTCAAAATGACTTGCTGGTGCTTGAAATAAGATTCTTTGGAGTCCTAAGTTTAGTGCTTCCAATTCTTCTTTAAAATCAGTTCCTAGATGAACTGGAATTTCTGACATGAAAAATTATTCCCAATCAGTTTCAGCTTACAGTTTTCTTTCCTCTTCACATTATATGTCAATTGTATTTATCCAAGTCACATATAAAAGAAAAATTTTATTCTTAAAATGACGATTGTTAATATTTATCCTTATGCTTTTGTAAAATATCTGTATGAATTTACAGTTGGCCATATAGCTCTGGATTTCAAGACTTACATATACTGGATATTTGAATTGGTGTTGAGGATTGATGAAATATTATTTTTTATCACATATTGGGGACAAAAATTATCACCCTTTTCTTGATCACGTCTACTGAAACTCTTTGAGGCCCCTCCTACAAGTATGTTATGCATGAGATGCTGAGGAAGGCTTTCATTCCTCTTACCAGATCCATGAAATCCTAACCCCCTCATTTTTCTTTAGGAAAAATATGTGATGACAGTCCTTCTAAAATGCACTGTTGACTACTTCATTAGGAAAACGCAGCCAGCTGTGGCACAAATCCCAGCACGGCTGTAGCTCCATGTTGTATTGTGAGAGGGTTGTGGCATATGAAAGCAAAATAAATGAGGGCTCCTTTCTTGCACAGCATTATGGTTTCTCCCTATCCTGGAAATGTAACATGGAGGTGTGTTGGATCAGTAATCTGTGAGCTCGGATCACCTCGTGTGAAAGAGATTTAGAGGACGGCTGTGAGGTGCCTGTATATCAGAATCTCTTATGTTTACAGTTTAGAGTTACTTGACATTTTGCAACAGTGTGTGTGTGTGTGCTCTGCAGACACAGACAAATATCAGATTTTTAAAAAGGCAAAGTGGAAAAGCAAATGCTTTGTCTGGTTGAAGTGAGCCAAAGGAAGAGCATTGTTTGCTCCCCCAGGGCATTTTATGATGATTTGCCTTAGGCTTCCCAGCAAAAACCGCAGAAGCACCTGGCTGTTGTTTATTTTTTTGTAAATCTCCATGAGAAATAAGAATTACTTATGTCAACATTTCAGTTTAACTGCAAACAAGATTTATTCAGCAGCTTACCAACACTCGCCTTTTTAGGCTTCCATATGTGGGATCTTTGCATCCGTCTAAATATCCCAATTTGTCTGTGGTCTGACTGTGAAGCTCACACAGTGTGTGGAGACTTCTTGTAAGGGCAGCTGAAGAAGTCAAGCCCCTGTCTGTACAAATACATTTTAAAATATCAGTGTGGCTCACAGTCGAGAACTGGGAGCACAACAGAGCAGATATTTTACCAACATTTTGCCTGATATTTAGCATGTGGGAGAATGTGTCCAAACTTGCTTTCCTGCTGGCATGGAATGCACGAAGGAGCTGTTTTGGACCACCTTTACAAATACCCTGAAACCACATTCTGTGCTGAGAATTGCTAATGCTGGAGAAGAAAATGTGGTGCCAATTGTCTGTTGGAAGTCTTGAGATGCCATACTGAAATACTATACTGAAATATCCATGTTTTGAAACTCTTTATGTCTTCAAGTCCTCCCACAATGCTCTAGATTAAAGTAGAAAAAAAGTCATTTATTCTTGTAGTTGAAATAAACAGCATTTGTCCGAACAGACAGAATGCACTGCCAGAAAGTTTTTAGCTGGAGCATTTGCCACTCTTTCCAGCAGACTTCGGTTTCATGATGCAGTCACGAGGCAGCTGAAGGAACCAGTTAGAAAACAACGATGCAGCTCAATGCATGTATGTGTTTATGGCATTCCTATCTGTAAAGCCCACTGAACTTCTGGTGAGGGAAGAGAAGGAAGAGCTTCTTTGGGGCCAAAAAGTGTCAGTCTTCTTGTCGGCACTGAACCCATGGCCTGGCACTTGGAAAGGCTGTAATGTTACATTTGGGTTTTTTTTGGGACTCCTCTGTTAAAACAACTTACTGTCCAATCTTCAGCTTGAGAAGCTGAAGGGAAATTTCATTTCTAATTTGTTTCCCATGGTGGTTTAAGACATTAATACTTGTATATAGGTACTTGTTTTCAAATAGTTGAAAACAAATAATTAACTGATTTCATCTCTTCTTGTTAAAAAATAAAACCCCAGGGATGAGTAGCTTTTCTGTTTCCTCCCATTTTTAGTGTCTTCTTAAGTCTCAAATTCATTTCTGGTGCAAGAAATGGAAGGCATCAAATGAAGCTGATGTGATAACATGGTCAAAAATAAGCAGAAGGAAATAGATTTTTGCACAGCAGGCAACAGATGTGTAGCTCCTTGTCATGAAAAGCTGTGGATGCCAGAGGTTTTATACGGATTCAAGTGTTTGATTCAGGGAATGCCCTTAACTGAGGATCCTCGAAGACTGGAGGAAGTAGGATACTTTTTTTTAAGGATTATGATGTTTTTCTCCAAGTGCCAGCACATGGCTTCACACAGGATACTGAGCCATGTGGACCCTTGGTCTGGGGCCGCACAACTGTTGTGCTGTTCTCACTGTGTTTCACACTTTACACTGTTTGTGTTTCCATGGCTTTCGTGGAAACAGAGAAGCACCCCAGAGATCAGTGCTTCTAGCATTTGCTGATGTAATCCCTTTGAGGTGAAAAGAGCTGCATGAGTAAACATGAAGTCATGTTCTAACCAAGTACATGAGGCAGTGAAATGGCTTAGAGACCAATACATGTGAATGGTATTCACACAGCAGTTTTCTTGCAGCAATCCAGACTTCAAGAAAGGAGACGCTGTTTCCCATAAAATTGCCACTGAAATTATTGTTGGAACTGTTGAGAATCCTACCTGGGAATATGCATGTAAACAATAATACATAAATAAGTCAATTCTTCAGACATGAAGAGCCAATAAATGAGTTGGAGAAGATACATGAAAGCTATGGACAGTGAAAGATTCAGCAGTGCCAGGTAAAGCATCTCTGTTCTGGCTCCTTGTTTTTCAGAGTTGTTTGTATTTTGAAATCCTTTCATGTGTTCTACTCCCAGTGTCAGCCTTAAGCTCTTGTTGATATCTAATCATGAAGTGTGTTTGCTTACCAGAGAAGGTTGTGGAGTCTCCTTCCTTGGAGATCTTCAAAAGCTGTCTGGATGTGGTCCTGGGCAGTCTGCTCTGGGTCTCCCCGCTTGAGCAAAAGGTTGGACCAGATGGCTTCTGGAGAGGTCCTTTCCAACCTGGACAATTCTGTGATTCTGTGAATTAGCAAACTTTCTGCAGAAGCTGCTTTTTTACTGAGAAGTATATGGGCTATGCTGTCCCTAACAGCGGAATTCACATTGAATATAACAGAAAAAAAGAGGGGAACGCATCATAGTGTGGGTAATTTTGCTGAGGGGAAAGATGTTTGCTTAAGTACCACTCTTAGAGGAGGACCAAATCCTGCTCTCTTCAAAGGAACAGGCATGATTTGTGGCCTGGAATGGTGGAAAGTACTTTGAGAAGATGTTAGGATCTCCAGTGTTAAACACTAGCTAAAAGACTGAATACTGTGCATCCAGAATAGAAAGCAGGATTGTGATGTGTTGAAAGCACTGGACAGAAAGAGAAACAGTGCTGGATGAAAGAAGCTGGAAAAAGAAATATCGCTTGACAGATCTTCTGGAACCTGGTATGTGAGGATCTCAACCCATCTCAATCCATCATCAGAGAGCTCTTACAGGGGATGGGTGGGGAAGGGGTTGGAGTGGAAACAAGCCCCAAAACAGCAAAAACATGGATTGTCTTGCTTTGTGTTTAAAAGCCAGGAGAAAATAGTGTAATGTTTTCCTATTCAGAGTTCTAAAACACAGTAAGAAGTCATCCTGAGCCTCAGCTGCTCCAGTTTGGCACAGCGAGCTTTGCAGCAGTTGCCACAGCTAAAACTGCATGGATTATATGCTGGCTTTATTTATTTATGTATTTATTTTTAATCTGAAGGCAGTCTGACAGTGTTGCAGGTTGCCCAGAGAGGTTGTGGAGTCTCTATCTTTGAAAGTACTCAAAACATGGCCTTGGACAACCTGCTGCAACAGCTTCTGCTGGACAGAAGGAGTCGGACGAGGCGATCTCCAGGGGTACTACACACCTGGGGATCCAAGCTCAGTAACAAGCAATATGAGTGGTAATTTTTAGTATGGTATTATCCTTCATCACATCTCAGTGTGTGAAGTAAAATTATTTTGTACCTGTGTCTATCAGATAAGGCTCTCAGGATAATGGCACATTTAGGAGCAGCTGGTTCGCTCACTGCCTCTGCTTCTGTTGCTTCAGCTCAAGAAATGTCTAATATTAACGAGCCTGTTATAGCAAACTGCTCCTAGCCTAGGCTTAGATGCATTATTTTTAACAGTGCTCTTATCTGTGCTTTTACTATTTAACATTTTAATTCTATTCTGGGCAAGAAATAACTGTGGGATTGAATTCTGTTGCTTTTTGCACTATAGGAACATCCATGCTAAAAGATTTCTGCAACAGATCCATGCTCTGGGGAGGGGGACAGAAAATAAGAACTGCAAATATATGTGAGCACAGAGAGTATTTGCATGTGGCTCCCTGGGAATATGAGAAAAACATCCAGAATTATTTCTTCCATCATTGTCATGGCACAGCTGTTTTCTCAGAGGCCATAAATGAACACCCTGGTGATTCTTGAGCCATTTCTCTTTCACCTCTAGTCTCTGATGCAAGCAGGCATAGAGCTAGCAAGGACTCTGCTTCAGGCTTCATCCAGCAGTGTGATTTTTCCCTTCAGTCTTTGCTGCTGTCGCAGGTGAGGTTACCTCCTCCAGGAAGGCAGTAGGTTATTAGTGTTGCAGAATCACTGCCAGCAAATAGTTGAAATGCCTCTCTCTGGAATAATTAAAGACAAAAGCTATGGGGCCAGCAGAATTACGGGTCAAGAAATCCTGCCTTTAGTAAGGAGGCCATTTTCCTACCTGCTGTTAAGTTGATTGAAGCAAAAAGGCTAATTTTTGGGAGGCTGCTGAGCCATGTAACGTTGCTTCATTTTGCTTTTACATTTCAACACTAATATTTATTTGTTGAAGGTTCATTTGCTGTTTTCAAACAATGCCTATATTTCAAATATATTAACGATTTGAGTAACTCACTTATTACATTCAAGAAATTGAATAACTCCTGTATGATTAATTGCAGTAGCCTAGTCCCATGGCATTAAAAAATAAAAAATAAACCTAATTTCCGAGTTGTCTTTACATGTGTCAGCAGCCAGTCCTACTTTAATGCTGAATTATTTCCTACATGAGATTTGGAAATATTTCTGTGGTCAGCGCTATATCTTCATGTACTTACACGGTAATACTGAGGAATCATCTGTCAAATATATCAGCTAAGGATTCCTAACTTCTAAGTGGTTCTTATTATATAAGGCATCCTCAAGATAAGAAAGTGCAAGAGACAATAGCATATGCTTGCTCCAAAGTAAACCCATGTTGGTACAGAATTTGAGTGCTGTAACCATGTCTGGCAGTAGCTTTATAGTGTTGATATGGTGCCAGTAAAAGAAGAAATTCAAGAGGCTCTCCGGCTTTTCCCTTGGGACTGCCTACAAAATCAGCCCAGATGCTGACATCCCCTGCATCATCCAGGACCATAGAGTTCTTGAATTTGGTTTTGCCACTTGTTTCTTTGCTGTTAGCTTTTATTTTAGTTTAATGTTTTTCCAATGCTGAGTTTAGGCTTACAATCTGGGCGCTTTGAAAATAGATCCTTTGGAAAAAACTAAGCTAAGTTTTCTTTTACCCTGTTGAGGTACTGCATTTACATAGCAAGAAAAGCTGCCAGGCTGTGTGGTACAGCAAGTGAGAAATGTAGAACAGGGAGTTGGCAGCATGCTGCACCGAGGCAGAGAAGAGTGAGGGGCTAATCAGGCCTATGGGAGAATGAAAAAACCCTCCTAGAGACCAGAGGAGTAGTGCAGAGCTTGCTGCTGTGCAGAAAGGCGTTGTGTGCACTAAAACAAGGACTGGGATTAACGACAAGGCTGGGCAAGGTGAATGTTTCATGTAAGATTTTCTATTGTATCTTTCCTGTTGCTGTCTTCCCCACCTTATTCTGTAGGGACAATTGACTACTTGAAGTCTTGATCTGAATGAGGAGGGCAGGATGAATGGATAGTTGCAATGAGTCATAAAATGAAGCAAGAGGAGCTGTACTTTAGTATTTTCCTGAAAGAACTTTTACATATTATACCACAACAGAGCTCCTGTAATTCAGAACACGAACGTAAGAAGATACTAGATGACAGTTTTTGTGGTTGTAAAGAAAGTCTTCTATAGTTTAGCATGTGCCATCTTTCTTACTCCTCCCATGTTCCTTCCCTACTACTGTTATGGCGTTTGAATCTCTTATAAAAAACATGTACATTCCAAGATGTAGCCTGAAAGAGTTTTTATAACTTGGCCAAAATAATATGAAAGCAGTTATGTCCATGCAGAATACTGGAACCAAATCCAACACTTGTTTTTGTGTTGAGCAAATTTTATGTTGCCTGTAATCTGTTTAGACTGAAAAGTCAGACAAATTCACCTGATGGAAACTTAGGCTCCTTTTCTTGGTGGGTGATACCACATGAGCAGATGTTAGGCTCTTGGAACAATGCTATTGAAAGGAAGTTGTCACTGCTGTTTACCATCCATTTATCAAAAAGTATGTGCTATGCTGACTTCAGAAGGGGTACTGTGGCCCGCTGTCATGCATGTATTTTCTGTGGATAATCCTATTTCTATTATAACCTTAATTGGGTTTGAAACAGAACCTTAGTGTGCTTTGTAACATGTAGATACAGGAAAGGGAGGGACTTTCTCAACTCATGGGACATATACCAGAGGCAAGTCCATAACAGCAGATCAACATCTGTAGGCTAGATAGCTGATAGAGGAGTCCAGGGGAAAGACGAGCAGAAGTCTGAAGGATTGCTACCTAGAGGCAGATGGTGGGAAAGGATCTGAGTCATTCTCTGAAAGGTGTAATACAGGAGTGCTTAGAAACAAAAACAGTAATGGAAGCCAAGACCACAAACATATCAAGGTTGATAGTGCTGATGACAACCATGGGATCAAGTAAGATAAAAGATGAAGTAAGATGAAGATGAAGTAATTTTTTAAGTGACTTGACAAGTATAAAGGTATCAGATATTTTTGCTGGAGATCTACTGAAAAAAGTAAAAGCTGTAGTGTAGTGATGAGTCTGAATTTGAAATAACCATCTCTTCAGAAAGCCAGTATGATGAGAATTTTAATTAAATTCATGTTAAAGTGTCTTTCAAATTTGGGAAGCAATGATGAAATCAGCATTATTAACACTTCACTTTTTTGGGAACGCATTTTCCCCCAGAGAGGGGGAAAAAAAGGAGTAATCACTCAGTTCATGTTTTTAGAAACACAATTAGAACTAAGTATATCTTCCCCACAATATAAGAGTGACCATAAATCTATATTTTGAATATAAATTATACATCTACATTACATTTTTATTCCATTTACATCTGTGCAAAGTTATATTATTAATTCTAAAGATCTGAGGATTTTTTTTTTCTAAGATTTTGTTATCCAAAACTAGACTTTGAAATAAAAAGGTTGAGAATATTCATTACATCACTATGGAGCTGAGAGTCATTTTAAAGGATACAACAAAAGTTAAGGGTTTTTTATTTAGTGATGTAGATATGTATGTGTATTCTCACAGAAGTGACCTACTGTCTTGATGCCATATGATTGATGTACAATTCAGGTGAAGTTCTTAGCCACCTGAGAGCAAAGCTCTGATTCTCACGTGTTATTTCTGGCAGCTGAGAGCCTTTCACCAAGTGAGCAGGCAGAGGGGACTGGGAAGGCTCTTCTGTCTGATGGGAAATCAGTGAAATATGTGGAACGTGACAATTAAATGTAATAAGTGCAATGTTTCCATATGGGAAAAGTGGGGAGGTACCCAAGACTAGTGTGTCCCAACAACACAAAGAGGCACAGGCATTGTTATGAAGAAGACTGGCTCTTGAATGGCCATCCCTGATTCTTTTCTGATGGTAATAACCCTTTGTGTCTTGTAGTGCTTAGTTTAAGTAATTACCCATATGAAATAGCAAACTGTGTATTTGCATTTTTTCCATCAGCTCAGAAAGCTTAAACAAGCACTTGGACAGCTTCATGAGTAAGGCATCACTGCTCAGTTCTGTTTGTGACTGTGCAGTGTTTTTGACTGCCAATGGGTCAGTGGTTATTGTCTATCATTGCTCACTCTCTTCTTATGGGGAACAGTGTGTGCTGCTTCATTTACGTAAAATGTTGTGGACATCTATGGAAATTACCTATTTTTAGTGGCAAAGGAACTATTTTTTAGTCACGTTCAACAAATCTGGCCTGATAAAGGCATCATTTACTTGAATTTGATAGTAATGAGAATAATACAAATTCAAAGTAAAGTTATCTTTTGTTGTGTTTTCTTAGCTATAAATCTTATGTGCACTAGGCATTCTCTAGTGGATTGAAGCATGAGGAACTGAAACTTATCTGTTTGTGCTCAAACTGGGGGATCAATACAGACACCACAATTTCTGAAATACAGCTGATATCACCAGGCATGTGATTGAAATAGGCTTCAGTGTTGTAGCAAATAAAGATATCAGCCTAACTCACCACAGCAATTGCATATGTCCTAACTTGGTAGGCCCTAACGCATGTGATTTTGAGTGCTTGTAAATAAGAATCGAAAGACACAAGATGCCTAAATGTTATTGATCTTGGTTAAGCAAACAGCAATTAGTTTTCTAATACATTGTGGCTCTGGTTTCAATGTTTTCTAGATAAGTGACAACATATAGCAGCTGAGCATGTCTCTTCATATTGTTTGTAGAAGCATAGATATTTTTTGCAGTCTATTCTGTGATCAAATGCTCTTAGAATAGACTGTGCTTCATCATCCTTTTTAAACAGGTCACAGCTAAAGTAGCCATGGAGAATTCTGGCTATTTGTTAGGAAGTAGTCATTCTTTAGCTCAAGAGGAGAAAAAATATGTATTTGTATTAAATGTGATCTGTGACAGTCTGTGACTTGGAAAACTCCAATTAGGAATTTAGGCAATACTTCAGTGTTTTATTGCTTTTTGTTTTTTGTTTGTTTTCTATTTGTTTACCAGAGAAACATGTCTCCTATAAGAATGCCTTTATTTGGCTGTGGTGTTGTTATGTGGCACCTGGTGACTCTGGGACCTGGCTCATAGGCCCTCCTGGGCAGGGCTCTTACAGGGTCCCATCTTCATTTACCTGCCCCAAAATGTGTCTGCAGATCCATCTTCACTGCATCTAGTAGAAAGAATGGAGGTGGATTCTGCCTTGTCCTTATTGCTAATTGAACAGAGGGGATAGGTGCAGAACAAGACAAAGGAGAATGTATTGCCAACTGAGGAGAAAACAGGATTCGGTATTTCCTACCTGAGCTTTTCTGGCACTAAAGTTCCAGTGGATTGTGCAGAGGAATGGGGTAGGAATGGGAGTAAAGAGAACAGGAAGACAGATGAAGGCAGGCAGGAGAAGTGACCTGAGGTGTAATGAAACAGGTTTGGAGGGTCTGGAGCAAGCATTCACACAGGCAGAGTCATTAAAAACTGCTTTCTTACAGGTATTCTTTGGCATCACCTTAGTAATGCGTTATGTGTTTTGCTTTGCTTTTGTTCCAGTGCAGCAGCCTGTTGCGCTGCCTGTTAAACCACCTGCTGCCACTGGTTAAACTGCAAAATTGTAGATGGGAATTAGATCCCTGTGAAACAGTACTGTTCAATTGTTACTTAAAATTCTTATAACAAAATAATCCATTGGATGAGATGTTCAAAATTGCCTTCAGCTTTGTGAATCTTCTTTGGGTTGTTTGTTTGTTTGCTTTCTATCTATCTTTGAAAATTATTTCATAGCAAAGAGCTGACAGTACAGACTCCAGAGTTCTTTAGCCATCTTCTTAGGTATAAACTCTCATAAATAGGAGGGATGTTTTTTGATAAAGTTTTCTAATTTATTCTCTTGAAAATCCAAGTTCATTGATTTCTTGATATTAGAACAAAATTTCAGTAGTAAGGATTGACAGATGGAGCTCAACCCTGTACTAGCTCAAGAGGTTAAAATTCTTTTTACCTTGGTTGTTTCATTTGGGATACAAATGCAACCTAGGTTGTGAGCTTATTTGGATTTGTAATATTATATATATCTCAAAAGATCAGAAATTATATCTTCATCTTAGATTTCAGTACTTAACAACTCCTTTGCTTTCTGTTCTGTAAGCCTTGGTGGTTTTTCTTTAAATAGAGTTGCAAGTTCAGTGTACTTACAGTAATTGCTGTTCTCATCCTCCTATGCCAAATAAGGTAATTGAAATTCTTTCTTCCTCCTTTGGTCTGAATACATTTTCATTAGAACAAGCGCGTGGTCTGTTAAGATTGTTATCACAAACACGTTTAGAGGTATTGATTTGATCAGGGTAAGCATGGCCAATTACAGTCTTCACAGTAAATTAACTGGTGCTATCTGTAGGGATGTTTAGAGAGAAAAAAATATTTTGAAATTAAGATCTAGTTGGATGTTAGAGAGTGGTCTAGTTGCCTTACACTTTGTGTAACCAGGTGCAGTGTGTGAAGTCACACCATTTAGATTCCGTCCTGTTTCTCATGGCCTTCATAGTGGTCTAAGTCACTGCAGAAGGGAAGAAACCATACAAGTAACATCTTACAGTACGCAATCATTTTCTGCTTAAGTTTCTCTGTGAGCTATGCAGTCAACAGGAAAAAGAATGCCAGACACATAGGGCAGCTACTTTATACAAAATAACAGTGCACATGCTCAAAGGAAGCCAAGGTTACTTGAGGGAAGAAAAGGAACTTTCTCCCTGGTGGGCACAACAGATAAAATGTTTATTTAGGCAAATGGGACTTTGGCTGGCTGTCTTCTTTTTAACTACCTCTGAAGAACCTTGGGAACAATGCCTGGAAAGAAGCTGAAAAGTGTGATACATAAAATGTTCATGATGGAAGGGGAACAGGTGTTTTTTTCTCTCTTGGTAATTCTTAATTATCATTTTCAAGGCAGTAGAAGGTAGGGTTTGTTTTGTTTTTCTCTTTATAGCTTGGGGAATTTTAGAGCATGGTAAACAGTGGGTTTTCTCTTCCAGTGAGCAAGCTGTTCTGGGCACTCAAGGCGTAGCTTTTAGCCCATTAGATTAAATCCTGCTGTAGTGATGGATGCTGCAACCACCCTATATTGCTGACAATATGGTGTTTCTCCTTGCTTAATTAGTCAGTAAGATCACCTTGAAAGGCAGCAGTTGCCTTGACAGGATCACTGAGAATGGTTAGATGCAATGTGTTGCGTTTTTTCATGTAGTGATTGTTTGGTTTCCAGGAGATGACAGTCAGCTGAGGCTTGACATGAAGGGGATGGAAGAAGGAAAGAGCATTTGGCCAAGAGAGGAGAGAAATGCCTTGCAGTAAAGAGCAAACAGGATTTGACATATGCTTACCAACCACAGCGTGGTCTTTCAAGAGTTTGTGTGAGCTGGGCAAATTGAGCCCCATGTCTGCCTTCCCCCAGCATGCAAAGAAGCTATGAGAAACTACTGCAAGTATGTAGGAAGTTGAGCATTTTAAGTATGGTCAGGGTGCTGGATCAGATGTAGGCTAGCCAGTTCCTGAGGGATGCTGAGACAATACATGGGTAACTGGGAGCCTTCTGTTACAGCAGAACCAAGAAAAGCAGCCTTGATAAACAAACATTTTATATGGATATTTCCTTTATAATAAAACTCATCTCACTATTAATAATGCTTTTGGAGCCTTTCCACAGCAGATTAAAGCTTTTTTGAGGAGCTATCTGTAATGACTGGTTCATATATCTCAAGCTGCCCAATCTCTTCCCTTCAGGCCAAATACCACATGTTTGCCCTGTTACTGGAAATAAAGGAGTGGATTAAAAACATATAACTGGGGGAAGTAAGCGAACTGTTCTTGACCTGGGACTTCACTCTGCTCTTGTGCAATCTTCTTGTGCTTTTTATTATCAGCAGCAAGTCTCCTGCAGCTCAGATGTGAAGAGTTCTGTTTTATACCTAAACTGATATATGTGTGTATATATATGTATATTATTTAGTGGAAGCTTTAACAAATTAATTTCAAATTCTTCTTCCCTGCAGAACTCATTAAGCCTAGCCTGCCTGTGCCTCTTCCGGGTTCACAGGAACAGTACTCTCTTCTCCCAGATCTAATATTTATCCCAAATATCCAATATTCTTTCTGAAGGGCTCAGTGTTACAGAAATACTGAACTCCTGCAAATGTCTCTTTCCTACAGAATCAGAAAAAAATTGATTTGTTGCTCAGTAGTGAGGTCATTGAGGGCTACCACCCTTCATGATGGTACAGGGGGCCAAAGGTAATAGAAGAAACCTGTACAAAAGCTGTGGACACATCATGTTACATTATAGACCATTCATTTGCTTTCACTTTTATCTAGTAAAAGTTCAGTAATGGGACAGTAATTATTTGTAAGTGGCATTTCGGTGTGCACTGTGCTGCTAAAGCATAGTAAAATGCAAAGACTTCCCAGCTTTCATCTTTGGCTTTTACAGAGAGATGTAATATATATTTGTTGTGGTGGACTTAAATCCTAATGCTAGATGAAAGTACAAAGTCTGAGAAAAGTCTTGAACAGCATGATGGAGAAAAGGAAATAGGCTGTTGATAAGTGTACGTATTGTCCATGTGCAGATGTAAACCACCTCTGATGCTGTGTTTATTCAAAAGTAAATTTAAATGGGCATTGGTTGTAGTTGTCTGGGGGTCTGAAATGGTCTCTTTAATATTTAGATATACCTTTTTTTTCTTAAATTTGAACAGGACTTCTATTTTGCAGGCACAACCCAGAATTTGGGGGGTTTTGCTATAGATACTTTTCCTTGCAGTGAAGTATGTCTGCCACGTTTTTTAGTTTTGTTCTGTGAATGGTTTTCAGTGTGATAAGCAAAAACTTTTGCATGACACTGACAAAGAAAAAAAAAAGCTCTTAGGCTTCATGTTATGAAGACACTTTAGAAAACTGTGAGCAATTGGAAACAAGATGGCTTTTCTAGTTGAGGCTCAGTTTTATTGTAAGGTGAAAGACTTGCAATGGCAGCGAGGCAAATTTTTCAGAGAAGGGCGCAGAAATGTCTCTGGGAAGCTGCAGCTTAACTTCCTCAGCGATAAAGAAATTCCAGTTTGCTGCCTCCAGAATGCAGGATGACGTCTCAGTAGTTATCAGCTGCCAGTGCTGCCTCCGAAAGGAGAGAAACATCGCCATCTTGAGGTTGCTGTTCTCTCCGTTGACATGTAGTGAGAAAAGAGTTCAGCTTCGACTATTGAAAAAGTCTTCAGCTCTGCTTGGGAGGTTTTGCTTAAACACAAAGATCAACGTATTGCAACAGAGAGAACTTGATTTTCCCATGATGTGCCCGTTTCTTCTTCTAAAGAAAAAAAAAAAAAGAACTATGGAGTGTATTTAAATTCTGCATTACTACTTACAGTATAACACTACAGGAGGTTCAAGTACTTAATGGTCCTTAATGTGTGATTTTGTGTGTTTTGACTGTACAAGACAATTCTATTTTGATTGGGACCGTGTGTAAATTCTAGTACATCAGGGCCACCCAAAAAAAAGGAAAGCCTACCAACCAAATAAACCAACAAAATAACCCTGCTCCCTCAGATTTTTTTCACTATCCCACTTAGTACACTTATTTCTATCTTTCTGCAGTCAGTAGCAGATACAGAGGGAGCAGTTGAAGAAGTAAAATAAAGAATATTTTATCACCTGTTTTTCTACCCAGAGAATCAGTTATGGCAAGTCTATTAATAAAAGAGCATTGTTTATGTATTTGTCCATATTCATACATACAAGGCTTGGTTGTTGGTTTAAAGAAAAAGCCCAGCCATGCTAAGAATCAACCTCCTGGCAGATAATTCAAAGAAAAAAATATGTTTACCAGATGGCAGCGCTAGCACAGAAAAAACAGTCTTCAAATATACCAATGGAATACCCATCCTCATAACTGAAGCTGTTATGAGCCAAGAAGGGAAGGTCTTAAAATCAAGGCTGACAAGGGAAATAAAGAAACCATGGATCTGCTCCTTTCCAGCATTGTGGGTCACATGCTAGCCATGGCACCTGGCACATACTTTATGGTAGGTGACTTTATGGCATGGGAACATTCACCTTCCAGCTGAAGGCTGCTGACTGGGTGTCATTCCATGGTGCACTGGAAATTGCCCATCATCCTGTGGTGGAGTTCTCATTATTTCAAAGTACTTGATGTGAGCATCTAAAGACAGAATGGAGCCACTTCAGAGAGAGATGTCTTTTGAGATTGCCGCCCCAGATATGATGACAGCTGTGTGACTGTCTGAGAAGATGCATAGCTAAGACTACAGCCAAGTCTGTGCAGATGGGACTCATTTTTCCTTCCTAGAAACTAGAGTGAAAGACAACCATCTTCTGGGAATGACACCATAGAAGTCTATTTTAATTTGTAAGAAAATAAACTAAATGAGAAGAAGAATGTGATCCCTTGGTTACATTCATGTACTTGCTTTATTTGCTTTGAGAGGAAGGATGTCCAGGGACTGGGCCCTCTAGGTGGAAAACATTGTAATTTATTGCTAAACTGCAGTATTGACAATTATAAATACATCACCAGTAGACTTTTATAAAAACCTGAAATTAAAAATTAATTTGAGTATTTACATTTTTTCCCATGACTTTAAAGCATTTCAGAGGTAATGGGTTTCCATCTTCTGCAAACCTGGCAGCAGCAGGCCTGCGTAGGAAAGTGGATCTTCTTAACCAGAAGCTCTTCTTCAGTAAAAGAGGTAAAGTGTCCTGAGAATCTTAATATGTTGTTACCCACATTTGCTACTTTTCAGCCTATTCTTTACCCTTTAAAGGAAGGAAAACCTGCTCCCCATGTGTCAGACCAGCTTTGCTCCAATCGAAGCTGACTGTGCTTCTAAATGTGGGATCACATGGAGCTGATCAGAGATTGGGCTTAAGTTTGTGCTCTGTGTCGAACTTCAGGACCACCTTGGTGCAATCCTTTAAACATTTGGTCCGGGCTCAGTAGGGAACAAGAAAAAATTTCGCTAAATAGCAATGAGGTTTTTCTGAAGCCGTTTTTGTACCTCCATGGCTTGTGCCTTGGTCTGAAACTCCTGTCTTGTACTTCTGGTAAACCAGGTAGCGCTCAGCTTTCCTTTCACATTTGGAAAGACTTTGAGTGTGGGGCTGTTTCCCGCCTGACAGAAGCTAGATGGAAATATGGCTTACTTACAAAAGTTAGAAACAGCTCCTGGGAGCATCAGTTGTGCAACCAAGGTATGAGAGGAAGAAGAGAGCTGAGTGTGCAGTGCTACTGAGACTCTTTCCAAGCCACTGGTTTTGCATTTTTGTTTACCCTACCAAATTATAGATGAAAGTACAGGCCTGAATGTGCACATTAGGAAAAAGCACTAGATAACTTCTACTTATTATGTTACAGCCCGTTATTTCATTAAGACGTAATTGTCGATTTCATTAGAGTTAATTTATTGCATTTTTAATGCCACTATCAAAGTGAACTATCTTAGTCATAAGAAGTAGCATATCATCTTCTATTGTGTAACGGCTAGCATGCTACTACATGCCTGAGATCAAGAGCTGGCTGTCCTTCAGACAGATATAACTGCAAACCATTGGGTTTGGTGCTGCACTTGCTGGGCAGTTGCCTGGGGCTTCTCTCTCAGCAGGTCAGAATGAAACTCCACAGCTCTCAAATGTGGTAAAACTTAGCTGTCTGTGTGTTTGGTTTTTTTGTTTTCTTTTTGTTTTAATATTGCATTTTTTAAGCACTCCTGGCATTAAGCACTTGGGCAAGCAGATTCTCAGTCTGTTTTCATGGATACTGAATTGCCTTGGTTCTGTGTTCTCATAAGGCCTGTTCTGAGGTCTTCTATTCTAAAGCATCACTTTTGCTTTAGAATAGCCTTTTGTCTGCAGCAGGGGGCAGATGTTCTGAAGTGTATGGCTATACCAACAGCTGTCTCTGGTTCATCATGTGGAATATGCAGTGGTTTGCTTCCTTGCATCAGCACGGTTTTCTGAATGGTTAAAAAACATAGTATAGAAATTAATGCAGGTGTAATTTTGGCAGGTTGGAGAATTACATGAAAAATCTATTTTACTTAAGAAGCATGCTTTGCATTATTGCCTCTACAAAAGGCAGAATAACCTGGATGTTATCCCTGTTTGTCTGCTGTAGTGCTACTGCTTCAGCTTCTTTACTTGGAGGGGAAAAGATGCCAAGTATGACTTAGGAGCAACTAGGGAAGGCTGTGATAAGAGCTGCAAGACTAAGATTAATTGTTTTATTTCAGTAAAGGCTGGAATTGGCTTTTTGAATGGCTTTCAGTGTCCATTTCCTTTTCAGCTGAGGAGAGGCAGTAGAGAGCAGATGGAAAATCCTTATCTGAACTGAAAGAGCTAGCACATTTCTGGGAAGATGTAGCTCATATTGCAACATACATATTGCTTTCCCTGTAGATTGCTTTGTATTCTGATTGCTGAATTGTTTGCACCTCTGTGAGTTCCTTGCAGGCAGAGCTTGCGTGAGAGGTAAGGAGGCACTATGTGTCTGCTCATGGCCTTTAATTCACACAGAAATCAGTAAGCTCTCTTGCAGCAGGGCCTGTCACTGAGCCAGCTGCCACCTGGTACCTGCTCTAGCTCCCCTGTCACTGTGTGGGGAAGGCATTTGACAAGCTATTAACAGAATTCCGGTTTACACACCCAACTTAGTGAGGAGGAAGAAAGAAAAAGCACCACACAGCTAACAAGCTCTCACAGAGAATGTGCACTGGCTGTGCCATTTTATCCCCCTACTACCTGGAAGGCTTCAGCCGGGGCATAGACACTGATGTCATTCCTTTGGAAAAAGGCTGAAATAAGGTAGCATGGTTTTCTGTGGCAGTGAGGCAGCCTGGCAGCCTGGTCTGGTGTCTGTACAGAGCCCCAAGCATCAGCATAGCAGAGCAGAAAGCAGTTGTGCCTTGATGGGTTATTACAGAAGTCTAATACCAGCTACAAGGAGGGAAGGTTACCTCCTCTTGGCATGTCAGGAAGCCTGTAAATACTGTCCAGATTAGGAAGCTGCAGTGGAGTAACAAATAATGTTTGTAATTGGCAGCAGTTGTCATCATCCAAATCAGCCTTGACCTACCTGGCTGTGTGCTTTGCAGCATCTATTTGCATTCTGTGGTTCCCTTCCATCAGGGTGTCATTCATTACCAAGATCGTTCTGCCAGCAGTTGCACAGCGCCTGGGGATGCCAGTGTAAGAAGGAAAATGACATTTTGAGAAGGATGTCATTTCTTCTTCTTCAACACTGCAAAACATCCACCCATCTGTCACAAATGCTTGTCTTCTTTCCCAACACTCTGGCATCTCCATATCACTCACACAGAGTGTACATCTCAGCACAAGAGAATTTATCAAATTAGTGTTATCAATCATATGCCAGTTCACATCACTTACAAGTGCCAGAACCACCTTCTTTTCACCTCTTACCATCAGGCTTGGGCTTTTGATTTTAGCTTATCCTAGAGAAAAGACAAGTAGGGAGAGAGTGCTGAGGGTGTTTCTGGGAGACAAATTGGATTTCTGCATCCTGAAGGAAACCTGCTGTCAGATCACAGTGTCAAAGGTGGAACTCGTAAAGCCACACGTCCCCACTGTGCCCCAAATCCTCCTGCTGCTCCTTTTTGTTTGAAGCAGCCTAGCAGCTGTTTTCTGCAGATGCTGATTCTTAGCAGAGAAAAGGCGCTGTGACTCACCTAAGTGGCTCTCAGGCAAACAGCAAAACAAATAATCTTCATGCCGTTGATTCTGAAAATCACGCTCAGCCCCAAGTCCCCAGTAAAACACCAGCTGTGGTTTTATTTAACACCCTGGGGGCTGACCTGTGCTTTCCAATGTCACCATGCCATTTAAAAACAGTACTTCCAAAGCCATTCAGTTAACTGTTGTGAAACATGTTCTTGGACTATAATGAAGTGTCAGGTGCACAGTAATTAATAACACGCTTCAAAGTTCTTGCTGTGTGAAAATACAGTACAGGGTGTACCTATCTTACCAGAACTACTTTCTGTTCAGATTGACCTGAAATTTTGGTTCATTAAGCTGTCAGCAACTCACAACAGCTAAAATGAGGAGAACACGTTGATTAGTAGCTTCAGAAGCTGCGTTTGTCTCTGTGAACAGGAGCTGGCTGTAAATGGTAGGCTGCTTTTGATATGTTTGTTTACGTATTGCTGCCATATTGATCTTTTGGAAAACTCAGAAGTCCAAGTCACAGTATTGCAGCAATCCGTGTTACAAAATGAACATTAGCACATCATTAAATGTATGCAAATCTGAAACAGAGCAAAGCCCAGTGAAAAGCCAGTCCAGTTTAATGTATTGGACATTTTGTATATCAATTGGTGTTTGTGAAGTTATTTGGAACAATTCCATTATTATGCTATTTAAGAATAGCTTTCTCAAAAAGATAAAAAAGAATACGTGGTACGCAGCCTTACTGTGAAGATTAGACAGTGTGCTGTTTCGTCTGTTAATTATTTCATTTACTCAGATATTTCTATTGATGTCTTCCATCCATCCTCCTATGGCCGTCTTCAGAAGTGTCTCAGACTTTGAGGCAAGAACTTGATTTTCTTTATCAGAAATTCATATGTCTTGTATATCCGTGTGCCAATGCAGAGTTTGAAATCGGCCTTAACAACGCTGGAGAAAATTAATTCTCCTTGTGTCTCAGTCAGTCACCTTGAACGCCAACTTCCAGAAGCTAGATAGCATTTGTCATTCTGAGAATTCTGCTATTCTGTCAGCGAGATAAGATGAAATCTCAGATTGGTAAGGCATGCACAAAGCTTATCAGGCACTTCAGTGGATGTACTTTAGTTTTAGAGGGCTGTGAAAGATGGGAACCAAATCCAAGCGCCTTTTTTATTTTTCATCTGGCCACTCCTTGAGAAGAGACAAAATTGAAATGCCAGCAGTTAACAAAGAAGGCAGCACTTCTTTAGTCACTGGTGGCAAAAATACTTTAAACTTGGTAACTTTAGGCAAGCTAATTATTTATTTGCGTCACTATTTCTGGAGGTTTTCAAGAAAAGGGCAGATGTGGCAGACGTGTTAGTGGGCATGGTGGGGATGGGTTGATGGTTGGACTAGATAATGTGAGTAGTCTTTTCCAACCTGTATGGGAACTTCTGAGTCACGGCCTGAACCTCTGATTAATCACCTGAGGCGAGCCATGAGTCAGCCAGAGGAGCACAGGTGAAGGCAATTCACCTGTGCTGCTGGAAGGGGTGGAGCCAGGCTGCACCCCTCCTAGACCTATTTAAGAGCTGGCTACCAGAGGGGAAGGATCTCTTCTGGAGATCCCCTCTTTTGGTGTCTTCTGGTGATTTCAGCCAAAGGGTAAGCTCCTCCACTTACTCTCTTTTTGTTATCGTTGTCTGCTTTGCCTTACTCTCTTGATTATATTGCGATTATAACATCTTGATATCTATTGATTATACACAATTATATTGTGATTATAACATCTTGGTTATACACAACCTTAATGATTCCACAGAAGACAGGCCTCTACTGCACGGTGCTGACCAGAAGGCTTTGGAGTACGTGCTCCTGGAAAGGAGTGAATGGTACAGTAGCAAGTACTGAGCAGAGAAGTCAACATGCACGCATTGCACCCTGTAGCAGTACAGGTGTTTGTCAAGGGCTACTAAGCAGACCTGTCGGGTAGCTCCAGAAGCCCTAGGATTATTTATATTCTTTTGTAAAATATTCTACAGGGTAATGGTATTTGTGATTTTTTGTGCCTGGCCTCATTTGTCCTGATGAGCAACAGTTATTTAGTCTGAAGGACCTTGTGGTACAGGACCAATATCATTTTGACAGCTCACGTGCCTAAGCACTATGAATAAGGAAAAAAATAGAGCTGAATCTAAATTTATTTTATTCCCACATTGTTGTCATAAAAGCTTGAAAAGGGGAAAGTTTTCTTCTCTTTCTCTGTTATTGGTATTGCTACTGCTAGGAAGTCCTGGTACTCACTCCTTTTCTTGAGGGTACCTCCCTCAACCACATTAGCCACTATCTCTCATGGGATTCTTAGGAGATTTTACTTCTTACTTCTTACTTCTTATCTTAGGAGATCTTCGGAGTCTTAATTCTGTTTTCCCTCCTGCATCCTGCTGGTTCAGTGGCCCATATGTAGGACTGTATCTGACTATTTCTAATGGGAAAGGTTCCCTAGCTATCACAAAGCCATAAGCTTGGCTTTTCCTTTAGAGCTCTGCCTTTCTTCCTGCCAGCCATCAGGCCTCCATGTTGGAAAAGTGGTAAAAGAGACATTAAGCCCTATTCCTCTGAGAAGGTGTGATTTTCACACTGTGTCTCATAGACGTGAAGGAGACACACAAACAGAAGACAGAAATATTTCTCGCTGGCAGAAAGAATAGTTTTTACCTCAAACCTCTTCCATCCTGATCAGCAGGAGACACCAAGGCTGCCCAGAAAATTCAGACTAGTTTGCGTAGTGGATTATTAATGGGATTCTGGTCTAGCTGAAATGAAGAGATGGGCAGTCAGTGAGAGTGCTGAATGTACCATGCAGTGCTATGTCCAAATGTGTGGTCAGCTCATGCTGTGATGGGTTTCGAACCATTTCAGTGCATAAGCCTGGTCTCTTCCTAGTCATAACTGCAGATTTAACACTGAGGATGAGCTATCAGGCTGCATTGTAGCCACAGGACAATTGTCAGCTGTAATTCAAAACTTGTCTGTGCTCTAAACTGTCTTCCTGCAAAATAAATAAATTAAAAGAAATAAATAAATCCACCACTGTTTATCTCCAGTATTGTAATCAGAGTAGCTGAATTATGGTCAGAATGGGAAAATAGTGCAGTCAGAATTTGCTTCTGTGGTAACAGGACTGTTAGCAAACTGTCAATCAGATACAATTTGTTTCAAAGAGAAGTGTGATGACAACTCTTCTGGAACAGAAACTCCATTATCCATCACCTGAACATGCTGCCTGAATGATATAACATCCTTCAAATGTCCCAAATCCTTTTATATGTTGTCTGTTTTCAGTTGATTGGAAAATTGTTTCCTTTCTCCATTACAAAATTTTTCTCCTCATCTCTGCTATCAAAGCATCCTTAGTTTTAATGTGGAGAATAGGATGAGGCCTTCATGCTGCCTAAGAATATCTTCAAAGATAAAGCAAATGCTTTATGTCAGGTTATTGAATGAGCTTTTTAATGGACTGTCAGAGGGAAAATCTTGGAGTAAGATACAGCAAGATTGATTGCGGGGGTTGACGTTAGGTAAGTAAGTACCTGCTAGGTGGAAAGCTGAGGGTTGGGGAATAGTGGTGGAGCAGAAAGGAGGTTAGCTCTCTAGTACAGTTGAAGGGGACATAGTGTTGAAATATGCAAAAACTGCTCATTTTTATTTAAAAAAAACAAACAACAAAAAAACAGCAAAGGAAGCAGGTGGCTGGTACACAGAAAGGACATAGGTGAAAGGACATGATGCTGGCTGTGCTCCCACCCCTCATCTCTAAGCCGATGCTCCAGGCAGAAGCAGAGAAGCAGCAGGGCAGTGGACATGCTGTGCCACGTGGCCTTCCACAGCCATTAACCCACTTTATTCTTGGCACTGGCTTAGCAGCAATGGCTCTCTCTCTCTCTCTTTGTTAGCTTGGATGAGGGTGGACTATCACAGCTCCTGCAGTGGCAAAGTCCATGAACGTGTTTTTGAGCCTTTCAGTATCATCATCAGAAAGGAGCTGGTTCTGTGCTGAGCACTGTGTTGGTGTGTTAGCAGCTGGTATGCCCACAATGGGATGCACAAGGGCCTTCCAAAATGTTCCATTAGCAAACTTTAAACCTGAGATCAGGGCCAAAGGGCACTGAAGTCTGTGGAAGAATATACTGGCAAGAGGATGGGTCTTCCTTTGAGAACTTTAATTGACTCCTGCTTAAACAAGTTGCTGGCTGCCCCAAATACTAAATGTACAACTTAATCTGATAATGGCATCTCTCAGATGAGTTCTGAAGGAATGTTTTAAAAGCCCTAATCTGCCTTTCATGTTCATGTTGCATGAACTAGAAAATACTGGAAATGAATGATTCTCTTGGTAATATATTTTTGTTACCAGGGACTTGAAGTAGACATACAAAGTCAGAAAATGCAGATTTTATTCTGGATTCAAAAGATCTGTTCCTATTCAGTTTCTGTGCATCTCTCCTGAGTTGTGCCTATTTTATGAAGTGTATTAAAGTTGTTTTTTATAAGTACTCTTCGTTTGGATCTGGTGACAGCTCTTAGCATTTTCGAAAGCATGACCTTTACTAAGTAATCCCAAAGCAATCTTAAATGGAAATCCATCAGGTGAGAATGTATTCATTCAAAGAAATTAGGAAAATGCAGAAGCCTCCTATGAAATAGAGCAGTAGAAGCTTTTTGAAGTGCAGTGTGGTTAGAAGTGGTTAGTGAAATAGAAGTTTTGTGTGATGGGTTGCAAACTGCGTAGTCTGCCAGCACTGAAGTACTGGGAGAGAAAACCCTTATCTGGGACATTCTAATACATGCTGTACTTCAGAAAATCAAGCTATATAGCTTCTATAATTTTCTTCATATAAGAATATGTCATGAAATGTGCTGTAGAGCAGAAAAAAACAGGCATTCTTTAACTTTGTTTATGCAGCTTCAAGCAGCATCTAAAAAGGTCACCTCCAGATGTTTGGAAGGGAATAGGAATGCAGACTAGGGATTATTGCTGCTTTAATTTTTTTCCTGTATGGGTTACAGAAAAACAAATGTGTGATATTTATTAACTGGCAGTTATTAACTTTTATTTCTGAGTTTGATTCTTGCCTGTAATTGAACAGGCAAACTATAATCCTGCTGAAAACTGTGACTGTGCAGAAAATTATAGCACTTTATCTCAAAGAATATCCAGATTTACAGGTCAGTATCAACTGAATTGTAACCAAAAGATGTAAACGCTTATTTTCATAGGTTCATGGAATGGTTTGGGTTGGAGGGGACCTTGGTTGCCCCACACCAGATCAGGATGCCCAGGGCTCCAGCCATCCTGGCCCTGAATGCCTCTGGGGGTGTTTGTTTTTGCTACTGTAAATTGGGAAAATTAGCTATCTTCACAATTTTTAAACAATTAGTCTATTGAGTAATGTTTAAAAGAAAGTACATGAAAAAAGCCCCAGAAGATTCCCAGTGATGACTGTTTCTGATTTGTGTCTCCTTATGAGCCTGTAAGACTATCTAGAAGAGTCTCTTGCCACTTTAAACTGAAAGAGCATGAGAACAGCTTTGCAAAGTGATTCCTGATTTATATATGCATGTCAGCATTTCACAAGTACTAAAATACAGCATTTGCTTATTTGCATGATTATTTGCTTTGAGCCTGAGCTAGAAGATATCAATTTAATCACCACTGTTTTATTGGCTCTTGGATCACGCCTCTAGATGTATTTTATAAATGTGAAATAATAGTTCTGTCGTGCTGGTACCTTGTTTTTATTCATATATATTGGAATACAGAAATTGTTTTTTTTTTTTATTAAAACACGTCACAGGCATATTTATTGATTGGGCTTAAACCAAGACAGAGATTTAAAGAGAATGAGCTGGGAGCTGGAGTGTTATGGGAGCTGGTACACCTTTCCATCTGAGGGAAAGGGCATTATCTGGACACCAAAATAGCCAGAATTTCAAACAACTCTAACTTCAGTTAAGTGAATCACATGATTAAAGACTTTAAAAATGTATGATAGAACAAACTCTTCTGGGTGTTCCTTATTTAGAGCTAATTAGGCTACCTTGACCTGCGAGAAAATTAAATGAAGCATTGCTGGGAAGAGAGAAAGTATTTTTATTTCAATTTTTGTCTTGAGGGAGAGTTTTTGTATGACAACCTTCTGTAACATTGATCTTTCTATACATATTATTTTTATCATGCATGTATCATTTTGATTTACTAATTAGATTACTTTAGCTCTAGAAGGTAATCAGGTCACTCAATAATTCACTTTAATAGTTGTAGTAGATTTTAGGGAGGAGGGAAAAAAATCTTGCAAGCGACTCTTAAATCTTCTACGTGAAACACTTTTTCTTTTGCTCCTGTTCCTCTCTGCAGTTTGGTACTGATAAAAGGGGAGAAGAGAAATTAATGAAACTTGATTTTTTTTCTGTGGAAGGAGACTCTACAACCTCTCTGGGCAATCTGCTCCAGTGCTCCATCACTCTTATCATAAAGAAGTTCTTCTGCGTGTTAGTATGGGACTTCCTGTGTTCAAAGTTTCAGACCATTACTTTCTGTTCTATCGATACGCACCACCGCGAAGAGCCTGGCCTCATCCATTTGCCTTCCATCTTCTTTCACATATTTATAAATATTTATTAGATCCTCCCTCAGTCTTCTTTTCTCCAAGCTGAGCAGCCCCAGGTTTTTCAGCCTTTCCTTATATGGGAGACCTGCCAGGCTCCTAATCGTCTTTGTGGCCCTCTGATGGACTCCTTCTAGGAGACTCTCATCTTTTTTGAACTGGGGAGCCCAAAACTGCACATAATATTCTAAGTGTGGCCTCACCAGGACAGAGTAGAGAGGGAGGATAATCTCCTTTGACCTGTTGGCCATGCTCCTTTTAATACACCCCCAGATATCATTGTCTTTCTTGGCCACATGGGAACGCTGCTGGTTCATGGCCACCTGTTGTCCACAAAAACACCCAGGTCCTTCTCTGCAGAGCTCCTCTCCAGCACGTCAGCCCCTAATGATGATGCTTTTTTGGAAATGGAACAACAAGGTCTGTGCACAGTATTCGAAATTTAGGTGCAGCATATATTGACTTGTTGAGGAAAAGACATTTCTTTTAAGTTCAGATGATCTGTTGTCTCCATCCTCCACAAGGTTTCTTTGAAACTTTCTAGCCTATAATCATAAAAGTGTAACTGTTAATTTATGTAAAGGAATGTTTTTCAAAAATGAATTTCCAATAAGGCTCATGGCTGTGGCCTAAATAGGTTCTTTCAACACTGAAGAGACTGTTCCACATTTGTGTTTGCATGAGATTTTTATTTTATGTCAAATGGATGTAAAAGCGTGGTTATAAATTTATTTATTTCTGAAAATGTTACTTAATCCATAAAATTGGTGTCTCTATGCTTGATTTACATGAAGGGACTGTTTTTTAGTAGAAACAATTAAGTATTTTTATAATGCTAATCAGGTAGCAGAAACTTGTAACAAATTTTGTGCAGGAAATTAACAGACCAGGAATGAAATTCTTGGCTCTGTGAAACAAGCAGTAATGTTTCTATTGGTTTCAGGGATGTATTCCCTGTGAGCTTCTGAGTAATTTAAAAATGCTGAATAGGTTTTAGACCACTGGCTTTCATCAAGTGCAACTTTTGAACAAAGAAACAGCTAATGGTGCGACTAAACACTCAGGTATGATAGATAACTTTGTTTGGCAAAGTACAGCCAACAGCTTATCAGCTGCTACCTTGTGCTCTGTAAGCTCTGGATACAAAAGGGGCTCAGTGCTGTCAGACTGAGTCAAATTAACTCCAAATGATGGGGCGATATTTCTTTGGGGCATCTCGTGGCATACTGTTAATTCACATGCTCTATTGCTTACGGTTCTGCTCTTAGTGGAAAGCAAGCCCGTTAGAGCACTGAGAGAAGATTTTGTATTAGTTCTTGAAACATGTTGAGCATTTTGAATAAAGAGTAATTATAGCTGTTATAGTCAGCAGAACAATATGAAGCACTTTTACATCAAGTGGTATGCAAGCACTTGTCAGCTTGCCATTCACAAGAACCTTTTAGAATGCCACAGTAGTTACTTTCTAAGTGCGTAAATACTGAAGTCACCGGAACACAAGTGAAATAGTGTAATTCAGAGGAAGGTCTTCGTGCAATTGCATTCTGCCAATTCATGGCAGAAAATCTGTGCCTCTAGAAAAGCCATAAAGTAATATTCCATGCAAGCTAGATTTCTTGTTTAAATTAAATTGATATTCAAAAAAATCCACAACAATTACCCCCTTCATTTTTGCTGTAATATTGTACTTAGTATTTACTGTTTAGCTGTAGTATTGTACATTGTATTTAACAATACCCATTTAAAAATGCAAGTAAAGGCAAAAAAAATATTTATGCTAATCCCTCAATTACAGCCATTAGCACAACGTGTAGGAAAAGTTGAATTTTGCTCCAGTGATGTTGTGGTTCTGTACCTGTGGGACTGAACTTGTGGGTCTGTACTTGCTGTCTCACAGAGATCTCTGCACCTTACTGAGTTCACTGGTGAATAGACATGATAGGGCTAGGGGGAATGGTTTTAAGCTCAAGGAGGGAAGGTTTAGGTTGGATGTCAGGGGCAAGTTCTTTACAGAGAGAGTGCTAAGGAGCTGGAGCAGGCTGCCCAGAGAGGCTGTGGATGCCCCGACCCTGGAGGTGTTCAAGGCCAGGTTGGATGGGGCCCTGGGCAGCCAGGTCTAGTACCAGATCTGGAGGTTGGTGGCCCTTCCTGAGGCAGAGGTGTTGGAACTTGATGATCCTTGGGATCCCTTCCAACCCAAGCCATTCTATGATTCTGAGATCCTATGACTAAGCTATTCTGCTTCTAATGCACTTAAATACAAAAATTACACACCTGGCATGGCAGAACTTCAATTTAGAGAGTTAGATATTTGTATGTGACACAAATCATCTGGTCATTGCTGAAAGTGCACGCTATGGGAGGGCAAATTTTAATCCGTTATCTCTGTGTAAACCTGGACAAAATTTATTGATTTCAGTAGGCTTCCTGGTGAGATTTATTCTGTGCAGCAAGGCAGAATTTGGGTAATGTTCTCATTTCCAAGATGAGTGCTTCTGTGGACATCTGCACTGTTCCATGCTGCCTGCCAGAAAGGCACAGCACAGTTCAGATAAGAGCATTGTGAAAGCAGAAGTGCTCCCTGACATTTGAGCTTTGGAGTTTTTACTGCCTTGTGTTTTTACTGCCTCCCTCCTCTCAGCTTCTGCAGGCTGACTATGAACAGTCGTGCGTTATAAAAATAGACTAGTTGCTAAGGCATCAATAAGTCCCTTCATTTAGAAACAACACTGGGATGTTTTTCATTGGAGATTTTAGGGGATTGGGTAAATGGTGTGATGAAGATGCAGAGTATCAGCTGGGCTTCAACTCCGTCCCTGCTGAAATGGTACACAAGGAAAGCTGCTGTGCTCCTTTCTCTGTGAAATATGCTCAAGATCTCTGGCTCTTACAGGATAGTTGTGAAGCTCAGCTACCCTTTGTTGTAACCTTGCCAAATCTCCCTGTTCTTAAATAGCTCTGTGACATTGGACACAGCCTTCACCCCAATGAGAATATGTAATCCAGACACCTTTGAGTCGTGTGTCAAGGCACAGCTGTCAGCAAAGGCTGGAACAGCTGTATATCCAGAAGAAACATGCACTGAAAAGAGCTTCAAATCAATTTCCTTCAGTAGCTGGCATTATTTCTGTAGGTAGCACAAAGTTGTCTCTATCTTGAGTGATTGTGCAGATGTACTGCTAGATACTTGTGTGTCAGTGTTAGAGTACTATCTGAGGGTCAGTGCAGCCAGAGGGTCACCAGGGGTAGTTCAGATAGGGCTGCCTGCAGGCACTGACGTTATTTCTTCAGTCACATAAATGCCATTCATTTTGTCTGCAGAAATAAGGAGGTCCTTTGTGAAAATGTGTAGGAAAACTGAAGATTTTCTTCACACTAAGGAGACTATTACCTGGTGTTCAGACTGTTTCTTAGGAGTCTGAAGCAAGGCACTGTGCTTAAAAATACTCAACGTCATATTAGAGACCTAATCTTCAATACATAATGCTCAGGAGTGCAGAGAGAATGGAAAAAAAAAATGTGCTGCTTGGGGTTTTGCTCCCTTTTTTTTACCAATTCATTAGAGCCACTTTCCACCTTCAGGCAATTTTGTAAAAATGATCTGGAATTGAGCTTTAGTGATTTAAATAAGCATTTCTCAATCTCAGTTTTTGTCTTTTAGGCTCTAGCAAAAATGGTGGAGCTGATGGAAGAGGATATGAGAGAGCACTGACAAAAATAAATGGAAAAATTTATGTGCAAGTAAGAGAATAATATTTTGAGGAAAAAAGCAAGGTCACCTTATAGCAAATTCTGAAAGGCTCTTTTTGTGAGGTTTGTCTGAGAGTGCTGTAAAGAACAAATACTTGTAAGGAATACAAAAAACTGAAACAGGAAGACTATAATTGCAACACAACAGTTTCTTACAGTGAAAGGTAAAGACCAGATTTTATCTTGGGTGAGGGTTATTTTGTTTGGTTCTTCTGGATGGTATCTTTCAAGAAGGCAAAATTAGACGGTGTTGCATGAAGCAGCAGATGTGGTAGAATGTAGAGAGTAATCAAACGTAACCAAAATCCATACTTTCAAACTGCAACTTCTATTAAAAGAGGCAACTAAATGGAGGCTACAGTACAGTAAATGTTTCTGGCCCTAAAAAGCATGTGAGAAAACTCCTATCTGTGCCCAGTCGCACAGATACGGTCTATGGCTGTTTTAAGGGACGAGAATATATCTTCCCACCTACTATTTACTCAGTGGTAGATTTGTGAGGTAGCATAATCCTGATCATAGGAACTGCTGTAAGAATATATATTGCATTTAGTATGTTGCTTTCTTGCTCTTAGGGAGCAGAATAAAATAAAAGATTTAAAAAGAACATGCCTTAGCATTTAGCCCACGGGCAATCCCTTGAGATTTCGTTTCAGCAGAGACATCACTCAGGCAGGAGTGAACCTGGAATAGAATATGAGTAAATGGGGAGTGTGTGAAATATTGATGGTTTAGTTGGGAAAACAGTATCAGTGCTGAAGTCTCTGGTATTTGCATCTCTCGCTTTTTTCCCTTTTCTTCCTCACTCTCTCCCCCTCTTTCCTACTCCCTCTTCCAAGCTTTTTTGTTCTTTTGTCTCTGGTTTATGACATTAAGTTGTTTAAAAAGAGCTAAAACTTCTACCAAGCGTATTAATGCTATTCTTGAATTACTGCATTAACAAAACTTTGCTATTAATGATCTTCTTTATGCCATTATTATGCATAGTAATTCTTTCCTTTCTAATATGTGGAATGCTGTGCCACCTCTACATACATGTCTAGAGATGTCCTTAGCTCTTAAGGACCAGGAGAGCACATTGGTAAGGCCACAGATAAAGAGGAAATAGTATCATTTTGAATATGATCTTCCACGTTGTATCTTTGCCACCAAACTCCTCTTCCATTTGGTCTGAAGCTTGGACAGTGTAATCTGGCCAGAATACAGTATGTGAGTTGATAACTTGTCCTAGCAGTAAGTGTGAGGCATGGCATCGTGGGAGGTTTGGGGTTCTATGCTGCTGCAGCAGCTTGAGAAGCAGAGAAATATTCAGCCTCCAGAGCTTCTATGGACACTTCTCTCTGTTTGTAATGTGTGTGGTATTGCTCCTCTTGAATATTTACAGCTTGTCTTATTGTGTTATGTAAAGGCTGGGTTGCATAAGTGCTAGGCACCACACAAATAGTGGGAGAGACCAACCTGGTCCTGAATAAACAAAATAAGGATGAAAAACTTGCTCGAGGTCAGCTGGTGGCTGAGCCACGGGAAGAATCCAAGTGTCCTAATGCATGGTTTGGTGCCTTTCTACTAGGCCACGGCATCACTGCTGTGTGCAAATAGTGGAGTAAAACAAACAAAAAAGGAAAAAAGAATATGTTGTCTGCAAGCCAACTCATTTTCAGCATTAAATGAGTATTGAAATCTCATAACAACGCAGTGAGAGAGTTGCCTCTGAGGTAGGTTTGTGATATGGCTGGTACTTTTAATATACAAGAGAAGGCCATGCAGAATCATCTTGAAGCACATATTAATTTTCCAGTAAGTCAAGGGCACTGTTTTGGGTTTCTTGTTTTGTTTTTGTTTAACAATTTACAATACATTGTATATGTATTGTTTGGGTTTTTTTTTTATACTTTCCCAAAGATGTAAGATTTATCAAAATACCTACTGTCACTGTTCAGCTTTTGCCACAATTTTGTAGTGGTGTTATACCACCCTTAATGATTTTGGATGATATTCCAGAATCTGAACAAGAACACAGTCTTTATTCTGCATCTTTACAGAAAACAAAACAGAATTTAATACAGCAATGGAGACGTTTAGTCAAAGTTTTATAGGGCCACCCTCCACTCATCAATTCTAGCAGAAATATAGCATCTTTGTTGCTTTGCGCTGAGATTTGTTTGGGATTTAAGCAAGCCAGACAAAGGTGTCTGAAAATGATAATGTGGCAACTGAAGTCATCTGAGGATACCTCTTTCTGATCATGTGTTTGCCAGGTATGTGAGGCCACGCTGTAGTTGTCTATCAGTTATGAGATTTCAAATCTGTGTCCTGAAAAACTCTATTACTCACCTGTATCTGCAGCATGAGCCCTTGTGACCACAAGATTTTATTATTTTAATGCCCTTCTAACACAGCTGCCAGCAGTGCTTCTCCAGGTCTTCTCATTCATTTGAAATGCAGCTGTCTGCTTCCTCGCTGAAGTCAGCAACTGTGTCTGTTTTGCTGCTACACTGACAGATTGCCTTGAGGTTGTCCCTTTGTTTTTTGCAGACCTTATTGGATATGCTACGTGTCTTTGTTTTTCTCTGAGCCTTGTACTTTGAGATTTGTATTCCAGCAATCTCAGAACAGTAAAGATGCTAAAGCTGTATGCTAGCAGGGGAAAAAGAAAATGTATTTGTCTTCTGTGCCTTCTTGGAAATTATTTTCCCTTCAACAGCTGCCTCGGTGTATTCTCTCTACTCTCTGCCTTTTATATTTTTTTTCCCTCTTTTAACATTGAGCCTTGCTGCATAATATCCTGCTGAAAGAAATATATAAGGTTTAAATGTAAAACTTACATTCGGTTCACTCCCTTTGCGATTTCTAAGTGAGGAGCTATAAATACAAACTCACTACTTGCCATAATGGCAGTGTAAGCTGGAATAGTCCTTCAGAACAAGAGTGTGAGGCACCCAGTACTGTTGGTTTAGATTTAAAAGATGGGTCCATGAGAATAACCTCTTGCTTGTGTTTCCAAGAGGATGACCACAAACCTTGTAATATTTGCACTCTAGTCTGGGCACTTGATGAATTCTGAAGTGTTTTATACATAGAAAGATGCAAGGTAACTTTAAAATGTGTAACCCTTCAGAAGAAACAAATTCAAGTACTTCTATATATTTTGATTGATTGGCAGTCTGAGGTTTGATTTAAAGAGGAATCTGCAATTTCTTTTCTTAGGGCAAGAAGGACTTCAGTGATTCAATAAATATTACTTCTGAATGTTCAGTACATGAACAGATGATAGACACAGCCATCATAGTTTTCACAGAGTGTGAAATGAATAGAATCATAGAATCACAGAGTACTAGAGATGCTGACCACCTTTGGTGCTCCCTTTATTTCCTGCTTTCAGCTCCTGCATGTTTTTACTGAAGCCTGGGAGTGCCTCAGGCTCCTTAGTACCCAGATTGTGTTAGCATGAGAAGCATATGGATGCTGCAAAGCATTTGAATAGGCTTGAATTCCCAGTTTACAACAGGAATGCTGAATGCCAAATTTGGCAGCATCTGGGAATTCAGAGGGGAAGCCCTGAACTTAGCAGCCCCTGGGGTAGTATTATTGTATGTGTTTGACTGAAACTCAGCATTCAAACAGCCACTAGATGCCCAGTTCCTGCAGAGCAGGAGCCTAACCAATTCCTAATTAAAATTCTGGCTTTAAGCGCAGAGGAGGTGGGTTAAAACAGTTTTCTTACTTCCTTTTTACTGTCTTACTTCCTTTTTGGTGTCTGCACTACTTTCCCTTTTCACTGACTTCCATGGTGTCTGTTCAGATGCAGAGCAAGTGGGTGGCAGCCTGCGCAACCCAGACACCTATTTTGTTTGTCGATGTTTCCAAGCAAGCAGAATTTTCTAGCTTTGTCCTTCTATGGCAGGACTTGCTCTGCTCATTTTCTCATTAGGAAAAGGAGGAACAAACTGCTAGACACCCAACTGAAGGATGCTTTATTTGGTGGTGGAACTACAGCAACAGAGAAAAGCAGATCGGATTGAGAGACTGATCAAACCAGCTCTACTTTGACTGTTGCCTTTTTCTTAGAGTGTGAATAACCTCCTGAGAGGTGACATATTTACAACAGCAGTCTCCATCTTTTCTCCACAAACCCAGACTTACTGAAAATAGAATCCTCAGACAGGAAAAGTGAGATAGTGATTGCAAGTGCACAGAGGCACCTCACACCGTACATGAAAAGTATCAAATTGAAACGTATGCTCAGCTGCTTGTACCAGCTGTTACATTCATTATAGTAATTGCTACCATTAGTGTGCTATTAATATTTCTCTTACAAAATCGTAAGAGAGACCAAATCAAAATGCAACATCTATTCCATCTGCAACCATTTTGGTTGTTGGTCGAGCCATATAAGCAACAGTTGATGAGACATGGACACTGCTGCTGGAAATGGTTCTTAGGAGAAGCTTTATTTCTCCAAGTTACTGATCAAATTACCATTTTGTGCCAGAGGAGCAAGACAGCATGTACATTTGGAAGGGCATCAGAAGAATTGCTAAATGATCTGCCTGCCTACTGCACCAGAACTCCAATCCCTTGCAACATGCAGCAGGACACATTCTACATCTGGTATAGGTCTGTACCACTGTTACTGGAACCAGCAGTGAATGCTGGTGCAGTGAGCAGCCTTTTACCAAACAGAGCATTGATGACAACGTCTGAACAGCTGACTTAGCCTCTGGATTGGAAGCAGCATGTTAAATCATCTTCAGATGTTGGCACTGCTGTGAATCAGAGGTAATGTCATTTGCACGGTGCTCCCATACCAGCTCTTCATCACCAGCATTTTCCTGGAAGAGCTTTCTTGTGGGCCAGGATTTGGCAGTACGTTTATATTATTTTTCTTCCCTCTCCCATGTTTTTCCTCCTTTTCTTTGTAGAAATTCTCATTTATTAAAGTGCTGTTGGGTCAGCATTCTTCAGCTCCAGTGCCAATGCAGCTCACAAGCTTGAAAAAATGATTTAATTTCAATTTTCTTTTTCACATGAACTATTAGAATGGAGAATGTTGCCAATTTAAATGACACCTATTCATCCAAATAATGAATAGAGCAGCTGAGAAGGGGCTAGTTAATTTATCTTCTTCACCTCAGAAGAAAATGCAAAGCAAGGGAAAAAGTTGCTATATTGATGATTTGTGGCCTGATCCACTTTTAACAACTGCTATGGAAAAAATAATTAATCAGAAGTATATTGTGGTAAAAGTTAATTATTTAGCAATCAGTAAAGGACTAAAGACCATGTTAGTACTAATGCTAATGCTGCATACCTACAGCTATAATATATATTATTTCATGGTAACTTATGTGTATATGGTATCTTACCACTGCATGCTAAATACTTCTACTGAAAACAATTGGACTTCTCATATGCCTCAAAAACATCTCTGAAAAAGGCAACCACTTCTGTCTGATAGCCTATTAGACCGCTTGCAGACCAAAAGTCTTGAGAAGGCTTTGGCTAAGCAGAGCAGAGAGATGGGCTGAGCTCCTGCCCCAGAAGGCTGCAGGGTGCTGGTAAAATACTCTCTCATTTCCCCCTACGTACAAATGCATGGGAAGTTACAAGTCTGTCTCAAAGATTAGTCTTGTTACCCACTCTCAAAGCACATTGTTTGGCTTCATGGAGAGCGGTGGGAGAGGGAGAGAAATGAGCTATATCTGAAGGGAGATGTTGCAGTTCTACTTCAAGGTAGTAAGAATATATTTTTTTTCCACCCTAAGATGTTGCTGCTTCCTTAACAGCAGCCTCTTGCAAAAGCAAGTGCTCTGTTTCTTCCTGCATTGATAGGCATCCATCCTCTCTTTGGCAGTGTAGCAGGTAGAGCTGCTATCTCTTTGAACCACGTGAAAGCACCATTGCTATGCTCTCTGCACATCTTTCTCACTACCTGGAGAGGGAAGAGTAGGAAAGCTGGTTATGGCAGTTACTTCCATGGTTATTCTGGATTTCCCCTTCATCCTCATCTAGTGTCAGCTTGCTCACCCTCTGGGCTCAGGGAGAGGGAATTTGTTTGCTCATCAGATTACCAACCTCTCACACAAATTTCATGCCTTTTCAGGAGTGGAGGAAGGTTATATTCTCAAAGTGAACTTGAGCCCAGGACGAGCAAAGACCCAAATGCAAAATTTGTCCCAGCTAAAATCCCATCCCTTCGAGCAAAGGGCAAATATAAAATCTGATCGATTTAGAATGAAAGAGTAGTCTATTCCAGCAGGGTCATATACAGCACTGATTGAAGCAGCAAGGTTTAATGGGAACCCTGGTTAAGTTTTAAGAGCTTGTCATTAACACTGCATTTGTCAGGTTTTATGATGATTCATGTAGCTTTAGAGAAATAGTGGACCAAGACTTTAGCTGTCATAAATCTTCACCACTCACTCCTGAATGAAGTTCTGCTCGTCCCTATGGAAATTCTGAGGTTGATTTGCAGTTCTTATTGTTACAGGCAATATTTTCCCTGCTTTCATACATTTGGCAGTATGAATTTCAACCAACATAGCCCATATTAATAAATCCTGCAGAATGCAGAGCTTTCTTTTCAGATTAATAAAATAAAGTTGATCTCACAGAAAAACAGGTACATGGCCTCTCATTGGTAATGAAATTAAAAGTACTGAGGTGGTCTTGTTAGCTTTTAGCATTGCACTTTCTGAGCAAAAATGTAATTTGATGTTTATGCTGCAACATAAACAGCACTGACAGCAAATTCAACTCCATTAATTCCCAAGTTGCATCCCTTGCATGTGAGAATACCCATAAATTTGTCTTTTTGGGTTCTGTTTCACACTAATATCCATGCAGCGTTTTGTGATCTGAGAGACATTGAAGCAATCTATTCATTTCCAAAATGCTATTTAGTGGGACCTGCGTTTCACTTCTCTCATTATCTTTGCATTCAGCCTCTTCCCACAGTTCATTAATCTGAGCTAGGAATGTGGATCTTGATTTTCAGGAGGGGACAGAAAAATAAAGCCAGAGAGGCTCTGCTTGGTCTCCCCAGGACCGGGAGCAAACTGCAGCGCTGAGGGGATCTGGAGAAAAAGGGTCAATGGGCTGCTAAAGCTGGCTAAGGAAACTGAAATGTAGGATATCATTTTAACTGGAAGTAAAGGGGAAAAAATCAGTAAAGGCCTAAAGGAGAGACCTGAATAAAAAACAGTGTGAACTGGCAGCCATTCTTTCAGGTAGATCATGCAACTCTTAAATCCAAAGCCTCTGTGCTTGCAACCTTAGAAAAAAAAAAAAAAAAGCTTTGTGATTGAAATCTGATTTGAATTTAAATCATGATTTTTTTTTCTCATTTTGATTTTATGAACAGATGGACTACAGCTAGCAGTTGCCCTTGAGGAGTCTCTAGAAATGTAGTTCTGTGAACTGTTTCCCTGAAAACTGATACAGCTGCTAATTCTTCAGCTATCTCTGAATCATCCCAATTACAATATGTCTTTATAAAATAATTACAGGTTTCACCCAGGAACTGAGCCTGACTCTGTATTTTTCATTGAATACTTATGTAGGGTTGGTTAGCAAAAGAGACAGCTTTACCCAACCAAGTTTTCAATTATTTCACTTTGAACTTTTATTCTCTTATTTGATGTTTTGCTACCAGAAAGCAGCTATACTCCCTTGCAAGTGAAATTGAAAAGATTTTGGCTGCTTTATCTGTCTATCTCTTTACAGTAGGAATTTGTCTGCCAGAATAAATCACACAGAACAAAATTAGAAGAATTATTCGTTCAGATGGAGCTATTCAGACTGAAACCAATGAATTAAAGATGATCTGGAAATGGAATGTTTCTGCTTGTGCAAAAGTTAGGCCATTCTTTCTCTGTGCATGTATGATATGGAAATACTTTCTAGAAAACAAAACAAAAGAAAAAAAGTTTTAAATGAAAGATAAGGGTGAACCGACTAAAATTATGCGACATTACCTCTGTGTTACAGTGTTGTGGAGGCTGGGTGGTATCCACATGGAATTGTCACCCAGTGATACAATTTATAAGAGTTCAGTAAGTCCTTGCCTTTCTGTACGTCCTGATATATCTTTGCCAATGCCTTTGCCAATGACAGGGACACTGCAACAGGGAGGGCAGTAAATAAAAGAACAGAGATGGCCAGTCATCCAGGCAAGACAGCTCCTCACACGCTGGCAGGTCTTTTCCTTCAATACACTTAGGCATGGCATGTAGGATACCTTCTGTCAACACAAGGTTTTGTTCCCTCTGCACTTTCCATTTGTTCCAATATTCAGGACAACTGTTATCCATGGCAGACATCAGATGAAGGTATCGATGTTTTTTCTGAGGAAATGTTAGGAACTGGAGGAGCCATAGAACTTCCACGTGCCTTTATGTAATGATACAGGAGAATGTCTTTCTTTTCAGAACATTGGCAGTAAAATAAGATTTTCAACTTCATAGAAGTTAAATCTTCATCTTTGTATTCTCAATTATTTTGATGCACATAACCTGTAATATATATGCCACGCAGTGGAAGATTGCATGCACTGATCTTTCATCTAGAGGAATTTTCAGTGTGAGTGTCACTGAAATGAATTATGGAAGGTGTCTAAACCTTAACTTACATTCAGTCCAACACTGGTAAACTATTGTAACAGTTATCAGCCTGGCTTTTCTTTGGGGATATCATTAAAACCATTGCACTTACTTGGGTTTAATCAAGTAAGTTTCATTCTCCTATCTCAGAGTGCACAATCTGTTGTAGCTTTATTAAACGATTCTCATTTGGGGCAGAAAAATTTGGTTTAGAACTTCTGTGCTGTTTTCTTAGAATTCTCTGCTGAAGATGTTTTGTGTTATTGTGAGAGAAATTCCCTGTGCCCCTAAGGGATGGCTGGTTAAGGCACAAATGTCGCAGTGATCGGCAATAGTTTGCTTAATACTTCAAGCCTCATGAGGCACTTTGGTGACCTGACCTTCTTAAAAACCCTATACATTTTAACTTATATTATGACAGCAAAGTATTTGGCTTGCAAATTCAGATTAGTTAAACTGATGTCAGGTTTTTTTCCATGTTAGCTATTTGGTTTTTGGGTTTACGGTGCAGTGCTCTTCATCTAGATAATAGCACTGCTAGAGCAGACAAATGCATCATGGCTCTGTGCTGCACCACAGTTTGACTGCTTTGTGTGCTTACACTGTAAACATCGCATAAGGAAAACGAGACCCAAGGGGTGAAGTGACTTGATCAAAATTGAGTAATCAGGCCCTGAACTGAGAATTTTATTCTGTTGATACTCATTCTCATGTGCTGTTTTCCTGGTTTGCAGCCTCTTTTGATGCTCTGCTTTGTTGCCTGGAGTTCTCTTGTTCTTCAGGGGCTACAGGTGTTCACAGAACTACCTTTGTTTGTGATTGTTTTCTTTCAAGTAAAGGGGTGATAAATTGCTTCAGGGATGCAGCTGATGTCAGAGCAGGAGATGTAACTTCTAGCATCTCTGGAAATAACTTTGTGACGCCGAAAACCTGACAGTTTTTAAGACAAATATATTTAATCAATTCTTGAGATTGCAATTGGGACAGACGTGCATCTTCTTTTGCATCTGCTTAGAATTCATTTCATGTCAGTGGGGAATGAAAATAATTTATATATACTGGCATAAGTCATTGAGAGGTAGGTGCTAAAACAGCCCAGAGTTTCCATTTTGTGTTTGGTCAACGTATGCTCATGTCAAGGCAAGACTGTTCATGCTCCCTAGGAATTTTTTACTGCTATCCAGAACTAGACTTATCTCCAGATGGAAGAAATATGCTCAGAGGAATTTCTGTTTTACTGCCACTCTAAAGTCCCCAGTAGTTTGTTAATAGTAGTTTGTTAAGCAGCATGCTGGTACAAAAAACTATTATTTTTTTTTCCAGTATTCTTTTCTGAATTACAGTTAAATTACAAGTGTGGTTTTGAAGGAAGTAATATTAACTGATTCTTCCAAGTATTCAAATTATTCTACAATTTTCTTTAACGACGTAGAGTTAGATTTAATTACAAATAATCAAAAATTATATTAAGGACAGTTAGCCCTTATTGATACTAAGATAAAATGATAGAAGTAGGCTGGTATAATTGTGTTTTCCTCTTCTCAGAAGGCCCAACTTGATCATATTAGGCTGGCTGTAGAATAAATGTGCATGAATGATTTGATCAATTTCAATGGATTTCTGAAAATATCTATTTGTCACCAGTTACTTCCTTCCAGATCAAAAGTTGCTGCTGAGCCGCAGACTGTCCTATAATATCTTATCTCAGTTTAATAATACATCCAGATCTCATGGTGAGTCTATGCGCATATGCAGAACCTCTGAGAAAAGAGCTCTGTGGTGCTGGCTTTTTAAGTACTGTTTAGGACCATAGTATCTTTTTCTAGAGACTGAATTGTCTTTACAATACCATTTGTAGACAAAACTGCTATTCAAACAAACAAACAAAAAAAAACCCACAAAAAAACCCACCGTGTTTGCTTTCAAGTGCTGTTCATTTATTGTATGGCTGGCATGTTTTGTAGAACAAAATTCATTGTCACCAAGTGGCAAGAAGTTGGCAAACAGAAGGAAAGTATCAATAACCACCTGCTGCCACTTCAGGTATTGCATAACTGCATATTTCCCGCATGACTCAGGTCTAATTGACTGACTGACTTCAGTATCATGTACCTATCCAGTACATGAGATTTTGGAGGCTTTTTGTTGTCAGATTGTGGGGTTTTTTTTGTTTTTTTTTTCAGCCTGCTGACGTATAAACCTTTCCTGTGCAGTTTATCTGACTGCATTCTGTTCATCAACTTCAACTCTGCTTTTCTAGACCTTTACACCCAGCTTTCCTGTTGGCTGCTATTTTCTATATAAATATTTTTCCCTTCTGCCTGTTCTCTCTTTTTCCACATCAATTTACCTGCTACCCTTAGTGAACATGTTTTCTAGATTGGCTGTGTTTTTGTGTTTCTCTTTGATTTCATTTTCTTCTGTGAGTCTTGGTTTCACTTTGAGGTTTCTATATAAAGGCCAGGTCTTATTGTTAACTGGATCTGCTTGAGACTTTAATTGGAAAACATGCTGAGAGGCATAAGAGGGAGTTTCTCTGTGTCTTTGAGTCAGTGTGTCTCACCATGTCTCTTTGCTACTACAGTACAATACTACACTGGTTGTTAACATGCTGTTACATTACCACCTTCTTAATGTACAGCAAGATGTTGTAGACAAGGATCAATAAATAGCAAATGTCAGAATGAGGAAAATGCTCAACAGTTCCCAAGGAAGAGGCAGTGCTTCTTGCAAAGTGCATTCTCAAGGACACTGGAACACTTAGGAGAGGGAGAAAAGTCACAGCATGTATAGCTGCAAAAAGTCTGTGCCAGATAGCTAGCATGCATAGTAGCTTCATTGTGGGAGAAAAGGAGATTGAGTTGTGAAAGGAAGAGAGGTAAGAAGCCACAGCCACATCATTCATGAAAGAATAGGCACAAAGGGTGGTATACCAGCAGCAAGGAGATAACAGGCTCTGACATCCTGAGTTGTCTCATGCCCTTTACCTTTATTCTTTCCCCAGACTTCTCACTAAATCCAGGCTTCTGACTAGCTAATGCATCATATATATATTTATATATATATATTAATCAATGCAGATCTTCTGTCTGGTTTTGTATTTTGTATAGCATGTACCATACATGCATAACCACTGAAGAAACATTGTGTTGAATGCAGAATCTTTTTTTTTTTTTTTTTTTAGTTTAGTCACAAATAATACATTTTGGGTAAACCAGAAAGCATTTTTGCTCACAGTCAGCTGGCTTTGCAAATTGCTGCTCCTATGGGGTGGTTGAAGGATGTGGTTACAGTCTTAATGAAAATGTTAGGATTTAGAGCTGAATAATTGTATCTGGCACATAAAAGACCCAGGCACTGGAACCCAGCTGACTGAAGTTGGAGTAATAGAGAGGACAGTGTGTTATCCGTGCAAGGAAGGTGGAGTAGAAGAGGAGCTCAGAACTGTCATTAATAAGGAGCTGTGAAGAAATCCTCAAATTCAGAGATTAGAGAGAAGGACATCCATATACAACACAACACACCTACAGTAATTTAGGACAAATTATATGTCTGAAAATGGTCTGAGAAGCCAAATAAGAATACTGGCTTCTGCAAAGCAAAAAAAAGCAAAAATAAGATAGATTTCACCTAGACATCTCCCTTTATGAAAATCTGCACAGGCTCAGATAATTTTGCATGCATTTAATTTCTATAAAATTTTTACTACGGAAATTCAAACTCACCTTCACTATTCTATTTTTCACTATTCACTATTTTTCAGTTCTCACCCCAAAGTGACTTGAAAAATGTTGCTTTACCTTTTATTACACAAGAAAAGTCTCTTTGAATAACTTTTTTTTTTTTTTTAATTTTATTTTATTGTATGGGAATCTCTTATTAATGCACCCTTTTTATTTTCTTTACAGTAGTATTTGAAGGTATATGTTTCACTTTGTAATTAATTGCTGCTTAAATACTTAGGATTTTATGTCCAGAAGGAAAATTTTAGAACCTTATCTTTATGTCTGACTGCCAGGAAAGTTATTTTGAGAGAAACAGTTGTTCCAGACTTTTTAGAGAAAAATAACAAACAAAATAGCTTTGGGGCAAGTCTGCACAAATCACTGATGAAGTTAATGAGGACAATGTGGTCTGCCAGATGTCGCTGATACAGGTCTCAGAGAAGTGTTAATAACTCAGCACTGGGCTCTTCTCTGCTGCATAAAAAGTGTTGGGCTGAGGAGTGTAGTGTGGCCGTGTCTGTCCTCATACAGGTGCCCCTTGCCTCTAAGAGGGTGGCACCTTGTCTACTTCATGCTGTACCTTTGGGTTTCCATTTCAGAGGGGCTGGCAAACGCGTGGTCAGTAGAGCTGCCTGGAAGTCCTGGGAAGCCTCTGCAGGTGGTGCCACGGGTGGAGGGACATTTTGCTGGAGGGAGTTCTGAATTGCACAATGAAGACTTGCACATGGAGACTTCCAGGGATAGGCAGGCAGTGCTCCCCATGTACTCATGCACGGAGCTACCTCCTTGCCAAAGAGAAACTGCCCCAGACTCCTCCAGAGGAAGCTGCTCAGACGGTTCTATTGGACTCTGTGACAGCTACAGCACTGAGAACCCAGCAAATAGGGAACTAAAACCTTCATAAGAATGCTAAAACACAACAACAAAAGAATGTCTTTAAGTTGGACCAAGTTATTGAACGTGGTGGCCTGATAAATGCTTCTGTTGAGATATTTGGCCACAGCTTCCGTCATCCATTGAGGTAAAGTGAATAAATGGTGTGGTAAAATCAATAACATTTCTAACTCTTGCAAACAAATTTTCATACAGCTCTGTATGTTACGTTTAGTGCATGTGTATATTTGAAATTATTATCAGGTAAGGTGCATTAGATCACAATTCAGAGAAACACTGAGTAAGCAATGCACTCTCAGCCTGTCCTTGTGTTAGTAAATACAAAGGATTCAGCACTTGGCACACAGAATACAGAATATGCTTTGTATGCACTGCAGATAGATGTTTCAGTAAAGATGGATGGATCGATTCCTAGCTTACCTAGAGACTTTCTATATAGCTGTAGACAAACCACCTTTGGCTCTTGCCTCGGGTTATCATCTCTCATTTGAATGCAACAATTTATTGTATTACAAAGATGATGTAAAGAAGTTATATTATAAATAGTGCCATATTTGCTGAAGTGTAGCTGATTGTGGTAAGTCAAGCTAATAAGTAGTATTAATTCTGTATGATGATCAAGTTATTTCCATTGCAAGCTCAAATGTACTTAAACCACTACAGCAGAAAGAGAGCAGTTATTGAAGTACTTATTCCTGCTCTTTATGGAAAGTTTCACTGGCTTTATCTTTTTACAGAAAGCAAATGAAAAGAATAACTCAATACTGTTTAATCTTAGATATCATCTGAAGACTTCAAGGACTCTAGCACTTTTTCTAATTACAAGAATGCTCAAATATTCTATAGTTAGTCTTGTATTTTCCTAGCTGCTTTAGCTCCGGAGAGACTAATTTGAATCGTTTTTTTCTTGTACAGTGAGCTTGACTTCATTTTAATTGCAACAAAGCGTTAGTTCTCTCAGACTCCGTGGGTCATTTTTTGTTCTCTAAATAAACCAGCGTCTTTCAGTAGTCATGCTTAAAGAAATCTACAGTACAAAATCTAGAGTATAAAATTATGAGATCTTATCATGATGTACAAACCCCTAAGGCAAAGCATTTCTGGTTCTACTAGGAGCATTTCAGTTTTCTGGGTTATTGTCAGGTGAAGCCAATGGCTTTTAAAGGCATGTAAATCATGTCTGAAAGACTACTTGAAGGAAAGACTAATATGAATATATATTTTAGGTTTTATCATTTCAGGAGGCTAAAACCTAGAATCAGTACAGTTTGGGTAGGAAGGGAACTTTAAGATCATGTAGTTCCAACCTCCGTGCTATAGACCTGTTACTGTTTGCTAATAGCTTAAAAGGCTTTCAGGATGGTTGTCCCATTCAGTTGTGAGAAGGAGCCTGTTTTTGTACTGAAAGGACACTGCAGGGTCCTCCAGACTTGCCATGATGACAAGGGAGGTAGGACAGGTTGTGAGCAAAAACTGAGTTAACTCAAAGCAATTAAATGAGTAAAAAGCAGAAGAGATATTTTGTGAAGGAAAACAAAAAAAAAAAACCAAAAAAAAACATCTGAACTGAAAATTTTCATTGATTTTAGAAGAAAAAAAAAAAAAAAGAAAAGAGACAATTTTCATGGGCAACAAAGTGCCATTTAGCTTGCTGTCTTACAGCCACTTGGAGTCTCCTCTATAAATGTCTGCAAATACTAAGCTGAAATGGGATGAGATTATCCAATTTCGAATTTAAGCACTATCACAGGAAAATTCATCCTACACAATGATTTGTTTGTATAAGCATGTAGGAATAATGCTAGAGGGCAGTAAAAACGGGAGGCTGAAGGGACATACGGAAGAATCCACTTCTAGTGGTCCCGCTGGTTTTGGATGAGTGTTCAGTGAGACAGCAATTCCAGACATGACAGAAGCTCAGATTATGATAATACTAGTTTCTTGCTCCAGTGTCAGTGAATTTATGCATACCAATCATGTTTGCCTCTGTGCAAGAGGTGGATTTTTTCCACCGTAGTACTAGAGTTACAGCAGAGAACCAAACTACTGGATATATGCAGTGCAAGATTTTGAGAGAGTTTCTAACTGTTATTACAGGATCTGCCATCAAACCAAACTGAAAAGTTACATAGCATGTATTAGAAGCAGGCCACCAGTAGCAAACACCAGGACAGTGGTGGATGTGGTTTGATTTCTAGAGCTGGGGAGCAGCTCAGCATTCTTCACTCCTCAGAAGTTACAATTTTCAATACTTACCTTCTTCATAGGAATATGTTAGAGGTAGTGTTAGTTTAATACTAGTTGCAAAATAATAATAATAAAAATAATAAGATCTCAATGGAGTTAGGCAAGTTCAAACTGAAGTGACTGTAGTGAAAACTTACTGTTTGGGTGGCTGGAGAACCCTATTCTGATATCACAGAATACATTTTATCTCAGTGTATTACTGATTGGTATTTATGCTTCACAGCCTCACAATAAAGAAACAGAAATGTAGTTACTAGAATGAGAATAGACGAAATACAGTAAGGCAAAGTGAGATTTCATGGAGAGGGAAAGAGAGAGGATCAACCATGCAAAGGCTTTGACAAATCCTTCATGCAAAAATTCATCTCCTTTGCAGTTTTATCTCCAAATTGTTCACTTTACCACAAAAATTTTCTTGCAATAGCTGAAATTGGTATATTAAAATAAAGCATTTTAGTAATATCGGGGGAAACAAGGATATTTAAGTTGGACTTCTTTCTGTTCAAATCACAAGGAGTGGGAACTTGCTTTAAGCCTTATCCAAAGCCCAGAAAAATGAGCAGAATTATCTTTATCATGTCTTTGGTTTAGCTGAAGTGTTTATGGCTAAAATTACCACTGAATTCCTTGATTTTATTTACTTTATGTGAGAATTTGCTTCTTTTTGATTTGTGAAAGTTTAAATGCTCTTTATCTTACTCTGGAGTTTATTCTGAATTTGTTTCAACACATTCCAAATCTCACTGCTTGGGAAAAAATCCACTGAACTTGCTGAATTTCACCTCATTATTGTAAAACCTCGTATTTTGCATCCTGGTTAGGTGCAGTTTCATTTTAAAATAAGCAAACGAACAAAATACCCTGGGTACACCCACAACTGATCCGAGCTTTGTGCAGAAAAGTTCATGAACTTTGTTAGGAGCTCTAAGTTTGTAACGAATGCAGCTAAGTTCTATTTGGCATGGTTTTACTTCCAATACTGTGGCTTGATTTTAGATATATTGGAATGGAAAAATCTACACACAGCCACCACTTCTGTAGTTGTGCCAGCATAAGCACAAAGCTATTCCTTGTCACTTGGGACTTAAATCAGAAACATCCAAGCCAATAAGGGAAAACCAAGAAGGTTTACATAATTATGCGAAATCTGTCCTGTTTGTGATATCATACGCTTTAAAATTCTGAATAGAAGTGTTTTCTGTGTTATGCTATGGACCTGATCCAGAGAAAACAGCCTGTCAGATGTCTTTTTAATAAGACCCAAAAAGCAAAGTTCAAATGGGTCTCATGGATGTCTTACGAATGAATTAGGGTGTGTGAGTCTGGGTACATGTTACACCACAGCATGGAACCAGGATGGGCTCACAAATAAAACTCACGCTGCTCACTGCTGCACTTTTCCTTTTGCTGAAATCAGCCTTCCTCGAGGCCAGCTAAAAGGACAAATGAAACTGGAACATAATTCAATGCTTATATCTGCAGCACACAAGTTCTGAACAGTGCTGTGCTCACTGCTGCAGAAGCAACTGCACATGCTGAAAGACGAGAATATAGATAAATAAGGATCTCCCCACAAAAGATACTCTGTGCTTTATTTTAGATTAGTGTGTACATTCACCATTCCTTTTTTTTTTTTTTTTCCACAGCTTAAATGATAATACCTAAATTACTCCATCACAGCGAAATCAGAACTTTTTATGTTATTAATGTGTACTGTTAGGAAGGAGCTTGCATCGGTTTCTTATTTTAGACCTTGTTTAGGCTCTGCCTACTCCATTTCAAAGGAGTCCTTTCGCTTTGATGTCCTGCTCTCTACCCAGATTGCCAGAAGGCTTTCAGTTGCAAATGCAGGTGTTTCCAACTGTTAGATGTGGCATAGTATTCATCAACTCAATCAAAAAAAGGTATTAGTAGGACACTTAATTTACATAGGGGACAAAATAAGAATAATTGGCGAGGTACCACAAGATACACGAAGATGGTGAGATGCATTTTGCAGTGGATGGCCAAAGTTTGCATCTATATTGCTGCTTTCCATGTTCTATATATTCAGAATTCAACATTTAAAGCACTGTTTTTCCAAGAGATTACATTGCCCATCATGTTGGTATGGCTTTTGAGAAGTACAGTTTTCTTTACAGATAGCATCTGGAAATCATTACTCCTTAAAAAGGTTATTTTTTGCATGCTGATATTTTTTCCTAATTTTTTGTTCTAGCATGAGGGAAACAGTCCCCTGCAAAGGCCAGCTCTTTGCTGAGCTGCTGAGTTATCAGAAATGTGAGTGATCAGGTCTGCCTCCCAAGGGCAATTCTGAGGCTTGTGGGACAGCAAAATGAATGCCTCAGTCATTCTTCCATCATTTAACTCTTGCACTGTCACCCAGTTGGCTCTGTGCACTGTGTATCTGAAGCAGAGGGACATCCAATGGAGCCTGGTGAGTTGGGACCTTCCTCGGAGGTAGAAATGTGCAGTTCTTCTGCCAGATGCAGAGGGCTTTCTGCTCAGCTCACCCGCTGCATCCATGGGGGCAGAGTACTGCTGGTAAGAAAGAGCCAGAGCTGCTAGATAGGCAGCAAAAAAGCAAGTGGCCTGAGATGGTAAGGTGAAGGAGAATCATTGTGCGGGAGGATTAAGAGGAAGACTGAGAACGTAAGATGACACTACGAAAGGAGACAAGAAAGCAAATTATCTTTCCTTCTGGTTCTGTAAGCACAGTTTTCCTGATCTCTCTTCTCTGTATCAGCTCTCACTGGAGGGAAGCTATCTCCTGCTCACCCCCCATCCTCTAGGACACCCTGATGGGCCTCCATTTTTGAACATCTAGAAACCCTGTGCATTTTGTATTTGTTAATACAAGTGTGGATTCAGGCTATTACAATTACAGTAAGCATCTCCATGATTCATACAGCTCAAAGGTTCAGAGGGAGCCTTTTGATATGTGATAGATGCACTAGCTCAAATAACAGATTTTGCACGTAGGGCTTTTTGAATGTGGATAATCTAATCATCAGCCTTGAAAGCTTTTGAGACTGAAAACATGAAACTGTTCCTTTCTGGGAGAGTTTCTCCTTTCCTCTTTTCTTTCTTTTCTACAGGAGCCCCACTCAGTGGGCACGCTTAAAAAGCACACAGCGTGGCACTGAGAGATGGGCACTTTGGTTGGTAGCACTGAAGGCTGTTGTTTTCCATTAGCAGGCTGTACCCAATGGGAGCTGAGATCTGCCAAAGCCGGTGTTCAGCACTGGTCAAGAAGTAGTGAATCATCTTATCCACATCGATGCGAGAATTCTTTCTTAACGGCAGATCTCATTTAGACCTCTGGGAAAAGTTTAATTCCTGTCTCTGACTTTCAGACAAAATAACTTTCCAAAAGCTCAGGAGAGCAAATGACAAAGTACCGCTTCTGGTGCCTGCTAAGCATCCTACGGATACCTCTTGGTTTTCTGGCCGTGGTCTCACTGAGGTTCTCCTCTCTTTGCCCTTCCGAGGCACCCCGGGAGCCGCACCAAACTCGGGCGCAGTTTCTGCAAGGGCACAGCCAGTAGCGGAGCGAGGGGAGGAGAGCAGCCGCGAGGCGCCCGGCTCTCACACCCGGTTCTCCCCTCAGTGGCAGCTCCTCAGCCATTTTGGGCCGACGCGCCGGGCTGGCGGGCGCTGCCGGCAGGGCTCGGCCGACAGATGCCGAGCTCAGGCCGGGCTCCGCGCGCCCCATTCACGGCCGCGTGCCTCACGCCGCCGCCCCGCACATGCCCAGTGTCGTGGCGGGCGCCGGCCGTGAGTCAGTGGCGGCGCGGCTGACGGGGCAGGGGCGGGCCCGGCGCGGAGGGCGGCCCGCCTCGGCCGGGCGATGCCTCAGCGCGGCGGCAGTCGGGGGGCGGGCGGATAGCGGCGGCGGGGACGCGGCGCGGCCGCCCTGCCTTTCCCTGCCCGCCGCCGGCCCTTCCTCCGCCCCTTCCCTCGCCTTCCCTCCTCCCCCCCCCCGCCTCGCTCCGGCGCCCGTCTCAGCCGGCGCTCCGGGCGGGGAGAAAGGGCCGGGAGCCGCCTCCCGCTGCCCCTGGCCGCCCCCGGCCGCCCCCTCCCCATGCAGCCCGGCCCGCCGCGGGGAGCCCTCCCCGGGGGGATGTTTCCGCGGCCGCCGCCGGGATAAGCGGCGCCCGTCCGCCCCCGCCTCGGACGGAGGATGCTGCCCGCGCCGCGGCGGGCTCCGACTCGGGCAGCGGCAGCCGCCAACCCCTCCTCGGCTCCGGGCAGCGTCGCCGGCGAGAGATGACTTCGAGGCACCAGGCGGACTGGATCCCCTACAGGTAGGGGCGGCCCCCGCGGCCGGGAGGGTCCCGCGGGACGGCCGCTCCGGGACGGTCGCAAGAGGGAGGGCGGGCCCGGTCCCGCCTGCGAACTCGGGTCCGGTCCCGCGTCGTCAAGTTCGGGGCCGCTCCCGGGGGAGAACCGCCCGAAGCGGGCGGGCGGGCGGCGCACCTCCGCCGGCCCCGCTCGCTCCGTGGCTGTAGGGTCCCCTCCGTCCCTCGGAGCGGCCGTGGCGAGCGGCGGGATCGCCATGGCAGCGCCCGGCGGGCGGCCGCCATTGGCTCCGTCGTTGCCATAAGCTACCGGAGCCGCCGCGGCCGCTGCCCGGGAGCCCCGTGCGTCAGCGGGAGCCGGGCCGGGCGGGAGGAGCGCTATCGCCGCCCGCATCGCCCCAGCGCTCCGGTCGTTGCTGGAGTAGGGGATATAGCTCGGTCCTGGGCCGGGGCTGCCGAGCTCGGGGCGGGGATCTGTGCGGTAAAACCCCGAGCGCTGTTCGGGCTGACCGCGTTGCGGCTTCGTTGTGAGAGTTGGAGTCTTCTCAAACTATCGCAAAAGGAATCGTGCGCGCCTTAAAAAGGTGTCCCGCGTAACGCAGCACGGCGTGCTTGCTTCATTCATTTCTTTGTAACACGGAATTTTCACGTTGCCCCGTGGGTTGTGGGAACAGACAGCGATTTAGTTAGTTGTTCTAGAGAATCCTAAGTTCAAAAAGAATTACACTGTGCACTTCATGCTAAAGGCAGCTGTTCTGTGGGTCCATCGGTCCCACACTGAGTGGCAGTTTTTCTAGTGAAGGTGTGTGACTGCTGATGCAATGTGACACACGTAAATCACTCCCTGAGACGGAGAGGAAAAAAAGAACAATGGGTGCCAAAGTGGAGGTCTGTTGGTTTAACCTGTGCTCATGATCCTCATGACTGAGGAATGGGAAAGAAAGAACACTGCAGCGAACCCAAGAATGTTGCCATTTGCTCCCATGGCTTTTTCAGAGCCTGTGTTTTAAAAAGATGTAAGGAATTGGTAATAAGCTTCCAAAAATGACTAGCTGGTGATTTCTGATGCAATTTGAAGCCGATGTAATGACGGGAAAAATACCACAAGAACAGCTGCTCACGACTCTTCCCGTAACTGTGCCCCTGTTCTCCCACCATATTCAAGGCTCTGCAGAGGCTGGGGCCGAAAGTTCACTCAGGGGTTTTGCAGCGAAGGCTTTGAGGAAGGAAATAAAGCATCTTATTTTCACTGCACACTGTGCAGTTAAAGAAGCCAGCAGAGTAGATGCAGTAGATATTCAGAGAAACACTGAAGTGACGATGCTCACATGTTTTCTAATGTAATGTTCTTCACAAGTGTTGACCGTACACTTATGGTTAGTAACTGCTAAAAGCCTCCCAAGTCGCAGGGCAAAGAAGCCTCCCTCCTGCTCTGAAACGGCCTGCTTTTAAACCTCTGCTGTGATTTGCACTCTCCCAAAGGAGTTGACTCATTTTTTGGTTTACAGGGAGCTAACTCCAGAGTTCAAAGTAGGTCTTTGCAAATCTTGTGGAATGTGCTCATTTAAAATATCTTCCAGGATCCCCGAAATGCATTCATCTGGGAAATGGGAATCTGAATGTGTATGTGGCTGGCATCATGTTTGAGAAAGTTTTGTTAGTAAATTAGGTCAGAATACCATTTTGTGGAAGTGAAATGCGCAACGTGAGGGAGCAGCCGGGTGTTCGCCTCTTGGAATGCAGATTGCATTTCCATCCTGAAGACGCTGAGAACATTTTAGGTGAATTAATAAAAAATGTTAACCGATTCATTCTGTGTCAATGCTGGCTTTTTCAAGCTGAGGCGGATGAAAGGTTCATTTTATTTATGGAACGTAGGTTGTGGTTTGGATACTTTGTTCTGTATACCTTCTCCTTCTTTTCTGTATTCTGCTTTTGAAACACTAGTAGTCATAGGTTGAGGAGATTTGAGTTTACAGGATGATAATAGTTATGCACATGATTTCACTCGTGACCTTTTTTTATTATGCTCATTTTCTTTGTAGCTTTTAGGAATTCACTTTGAAGTTTTAAGCTTGTGCTTAGAAATTGAAGCTATAAACAGTCACTACTTATTTATTTGCAAGGTGAAGGATTACAGTTGGATGAGAATTGTGTTGGAGCAGAGCTGTGCTGTAAATTCATGAATCATGGCAATTAAAGCAGCTAAGAAGGCTTCTGAAAGCGTGATGTATAAACAAGTTCTGGAACAGAGATGTGCTTGAAGATGAAGGGTGCCCCACGCTTGTTGCTATGTGTTTATTTGCTGTAATGTCTATCTGAAAGCATCAGTACTGTGAGGGCAGCAGCACAGGTGAGGTGCTCACCCTCTCTGCGAGGTGCAGTTTGTGATTGCGAGTGCATCGCAATGCAGGCGAGCTCTCAGCTGCCTCCCATGGGGAATGGCATCGATAATTTATGAGAGCTGTTTTTTCTAAAGAAAAGGGTACAGAGAGCATGTGTCTGCTCTGCTCTGAATTAGGCTGTCTTGCCTCACGTTTTTGAGCTGTATAAAAGTAGCCTAGTTGTGTGCTGTTAAGACATTTAAGACAGAGCTGGGGGTCTGTGCTCTGATATAGGATATAACCGTAATACTGCACAGAGCCTCCAGTTGAGATCAAAGCCCTGTTAGGCCCAGTGTCAAGGTAAGGAGCTGTACAAGCATGTCGTCAGCAGCGATTGCTACCCTGATTCTGATAGCTGAAATCAACTGGGTGGAAAAGAGAGGAGAGGATAATAAAGTATCACTTCGGTTTTGCCAGTGAGGGAAATAAAAAGACCAGTGGAAGTTGTAGGGAATTGGCTGAAGTGGAAATGGGACAAGGCTCAAGGGAGATCAGCGCCTGAGCTGGGAGCGAAACACTCATCCTATCAGTGTGCTAAAGGGGGATTTCAGTTGGAGGGTGAGACTGAGGGGGCTTTTCCATCTCTCCTAGGGTGTGCTCTGCACTGTGTGATAGACAGTGGCTCCCCAGCTGTCCTATAATATTTTGACCTCTGGCTACGTTTACAGTATCGATATCCAGATTGAGAGTAAAACTCATTTCATAACAGGCCAATGGGCCTCTGGTAGTGACAATCATTTGCAGATTTCTGGCAGTGACAATCATTTGCAAGCCATCTGTGCCAGATTTGGATTGCAGATGGAAAATGGCTATGAAATGTTATATCTCCTCTTGCAGCTCACCGAGTCAGACGATTTAGACTCTTATGCCTGAGGCTTTTTGGACTTCCCTTAAAGCTGCTTGCATTTAGACATGTAAGCAGCAGCTTTTCTGGAAGATGGCACTTTCTATTAGTAACTAAAAATTGCTGTTCCAGAGAGCTGGATTCTTTTCACACTTCCTCCTCATTGCTCTTCCCCTCATACTGATGGCTTATTTTCCAATCATTTTCTTCTTTCTGTTGTTTCTCTTTATGGACAGACCTCTTTTTGCCGTTTTTTCCCTACACCTTGTTGTGCTCACTTCTTTTTTTCTTGTTTTATCTTATTCATGATGATAGAATTCTGTCTTGCCCGCTATATGGTACCTGCAGAAGATCTTCTCTCTAAATATCTTCCCTTGAATTTGTTGCTGTGTGCTATATGATGGTCTGTCTCAGACAAACAGGTGGCCGTGGGGAGCTGAAGAATTGTTCTCTCACCTTCTGCAGCCTCTTCTATGACACAGTAACAGGATAATGCCAGCAAGTCCAGAGGGCTCTCAGCTGAGAATATGGCATCTCTCCAGGCTCTGTTATCTTATGGATCTCGGTAATATTATGCAGATGTACAGCAAGTGAGTCTTCAGTCTGAAGAATTGTCAATGTAGAAGGCAGGTGCAAGGGAAGGACATGATGTATGTGCAAAAAGATTGGGGTCACCATTGATGTAATTACTGCTCTCATTTTTCATACAGATGTATGATCATCAGCTGCTTTTGTCTGTTCTGATCTTGAGAAAATAAGAAGGAAGAGAATAGTGACTTAAGTAGATAAAGCTCTCCCAGAGAAGGCTATATAGAGCATGAAAAGGTCACTGCTTCTACCAGCACAAGAACTATGCAGATCTTGGATGCTGACTCTGACAACTCAAGTGACCAAGTCATTCTTTCATGAAATTGAGTTTTGTCTTGAGTTCTGAGTTTACCAAAATTTAGCCTTGAACTGCAGATTTTAGTGGGTATCTCATGGTTCCTTTTGAGATGCAACTCAATATTTTAATTCATAATTAATATAACTCATTTGACATAGCTAATGAAATCACAGGATGAAGATTTTAGTGGTGATTTTAAGTGTAATCACAGTTCTAACTACCTGCAGGTGAGGAATTATGAGGTGAGGAAATACCTTGATTAACTACAAATGATGTCTAAGTTGGAAAGTGAAATACAGTATTTGATCCATGTTTAGGGAAAGCAATAAAACAGGTTTGTCTTTCAGATATGCTATCAATTTGAAAGCAGAATGAATGAAGCTGAAGGCTAAGTGTTTCCACTCTTGGTGTCTGTGTTATGTCAAGAAGTGCAAGGAAAATTGATCTCACTTATTTCTAGAGTGATTCGTTGCTAATTCATACTAGTAGTCCAGCAGCATTTTCAATTGACTACAGTAATAAAAAATATACTGCAAGGTGTTGCAATTCTCTCTTCCACAAATCTGGGGAAAGTGTTGGATGTACTGTAGAATGTAACAGATAACTTGTCTGGATGATGATTTGAATTAACTTCTTAGGTTGGTTTGAGTAGCAATTCAGAAACTAAGACGCTCAGTGTACCTTGGAAAGCATCCCACCAATTCTGGCTGATATAAATGCCAAGACTCAAGCCAGGAGAATGATTTTCCTTTAAATAAGCTTTTCCAGACCTAGGGATAGTGTGAAATCTCACATGCCTGTCCCAATTTTAGGTTAGGTATGTGGGGAAATAATACATCTTTTGGGGCACTGCATCTGTAGAGCAGTGTTAGGTAACATTAAAGATGTCTGTGCACACCAGTGAGTCAGAAGCTGACAACTGATTATTCAAAGATCCTGGATTTTAAATCTCTGTGCTGGCTGTGGCTGTAGATTTAAAAAGTGGAGTACAGGAGAGAGTCGTTGAGCTTGCCCTTGAATGACACTGGTTTTGTTTTATTGCTTGTCCTTAAAGTAGAGCTGGGATGCATCTGCACATCATTTAATCTGTGCAAAGATTTAGACATGGAGAACTCAGTAGCTTTGGTCGGTGGAGAACCGGTTAAATTCTTTCCTTCAGTGTTTGATCTCTTTGGTATGTCCATGCTGCATACTGCAGTGCAGTAGAGAGGCACTTGGGCAAGCTGCATGTGAGCTGCCACAGATATTGAAAGCCATACGACGTCAAACATGCAGAAGGGATTTACTCCTTTGAGGAACGAGGCAGTTCCATCTGTGATGAGCTATGGATTACTGTAAACTGTTTCCAGCATGTGTGTTAGGTTGTTTACAGCTAGTTCAGTGTCTACTACAACAGAGTTTACAATGTAGATGTAACTGTTAATTTAAAATTGATTGGCTGTTTTCATGTTAAAATGTTAATTTTTGACTTATCATTCCCTACCTACTCTAGCTCTGGCTTTCTAAATTATGAAGTTAATTCTTGGATATATCAGCTATAGTTATATTAATTACAGAATGCTATGTTTGTGCTTAGAGAAACTGAGCCATCAAATCAGTGCAAAAAAAGTCTAATATCATGGCATTGCTTCTTGTTTGAGACATCTTGGAAGGTGCTTTTTAAATCTGGGCTACTAAATGATATAGAGAAGTACTCTGGCACTATTGACACAGATAGGAAACATAGGCTTACTTACTTTGGCTTAAATATGCTCCATAGATCTGAAGATCATTAAAAAAAAAAAAGAAAAGATTAAAATGGGATGAATGGTTCTTCCTTTGTCCCTTCTTTCCCTTTTTCCTTCCGGTTTTTATTCTGATTTTGCTTCACTTTTTGCTGTTTGTTTTAAATTTAAAGCACTGTTTGTGAGGCTTTGCAAAATAGAGGTTGTGCTAAATAGTACTGGAAGGGAAAAAGAGTTCTTCCATTCTGTGCATCCAGTGTCAGAGTGATTTCCAATATTACTCTGTTGGAAACATGTGATACTGATGTTTGCATTGCCTGGAGAGTGGGATGTGCAAGTTCAAGTCCCTGCCTGGGGTGTTTCCTTCATTAGGAAGGTATTTCTAATGCTCTGGATGAGGGCCTGGACTTTCAAGTTACTTCTTGCTGCAGGTTTAGTCTGTTCTTCCATTTTTTGCCTCAGAAATTTTACCCACAAACTCTGGAGGTCGTGGAGTTTACAAGATACAGATTTGGTGAACTGGCATTCATCTTTCAAAGACTTCTGGACAAAAACCTACTGAATTCTGGAGTTGCCATGAGAGGTTTTATTGCTTCGAAAACTGGAAATAAAATGAATAAGTTATAATCTCTGAAAGCCATTATTGCACTGAACTAATATAAGCAATAACAAAACTCCAGTAATCTGCTGAATTCTGCTAAACTATAAACTTTTTGAAATAGTAGAGTTGTGTTTTTAGCATTGGGCTGTTGCAGGCTTACAAGGGATGGAGAGTAGTAATACATGGTAAGTGCTGAAGAGTTTATGAGTGGATTTTCGTGAGTGCTGAGATAGCTCTGATTCTCTGCTCCTTTCATTTCCTGATCACTAGCCTCTTTGATAATGTGAAGCTTCTGTTGAAAATGCTTAATGTGGTGGATAGAAAAGAGAGGAGAATGACTACTGAGATGCTTAGTCAAAAATTCAAAAAACAGCATATAGCACATTGCAGACTTTATGTGTTGTTTGACAAGAATAGCTTGTTCCCATCTGAAAAAGTTAAACTTAAGATGCATTGGAGACATGGAAGTTTTTACTGCATTACACAATGAAACGTAAATATACCCAATGAACAATGCTAGGAGCTCTCAAACTAATTCTCTGTGCATTGGAATGAAAATTCAGCGCAAGGATTTTAGTTTACAGCCAGCTCTGAGGTATTGCATTTGCTATGGTCAAGTGCTTGGATTAATGATGCTAAACATCAGTGCATAATGCAGTAAATAGCAATTAGAAGGAGGAAGTTGTGTAAGATTTTACTTTTCACTTTGTACTTGATGACTCCTATCTATTTTTCCATCAAAATGGATGTGATGTTGTTTCCTTATTCTTTCTATTTTCACTCCGTTAAAGTAGGTCTACAATGAACAATGATTGATTTACCGTGAGTCATTCTCCAAGTTGATTATTTGGTTAAATGAAAAGCATTTGTTTTCTTTTTACATTACAATATGTCTACCTCTGTATTCTAGTGATACTCAATAAGGAAACTTATTCATCTTGTTTCCATTTTGTTTTTTTTCCCCTTTTGTACCTGGAAATTGGTTCTGTAGCCTGGACTGTCAAATATCTGGCACTGTTTTTGGGGAGGGCCATACATGTGCCTCTGGGGTAATGTCTGGACATAGTATGGGTTGAGTCAGAAATTCAGTGGCTGTATTTCCTTATAATCTTCCATATCTTTTACAGTTATATTTTAATAATCTTCTAATAACCTTTTAGTAATCATAAAGCAGATAAATATTTCAGGTCTGTTCTCGCGTTCAGGAACTCTCACCGTACTCATTTCTGAAATAGATTTTAGGTTCAAATGGAAGTCCTTCTGTCAGCACATGGACACAGGGGAGAGCAGATGTTCCCTGGGGGGCTGCATGGTTTGCAGACGTGCATGGCTTCAGCCATGCAAACAGGCAGTCACTGATCACCACCCCGGTCGCTGTTGTAGTAGGGCTTGTAAGCACAGCGTTCTCCCACTTTGCTGCAGGTAAAGCTAACAGCATGAGTGCTGGTAACAGTACAGTGCTACCCCAGGATGGCAGACACTTCTGAAGGGTCACACAGAGGAGGCTGTTGCTGCCTATGCATTGCTGGCTTGCTTGTGCCAGCCTGCTTTCTTTCCGTAACTCCTGGGCTGAACTGTGCATCATCCTGTGCTGGATCCTGAAAACTGGAGGAGATACAGCTATCAGAATCTGACACAGCAAAGCTGAATGATGTTGGATGGGTGATCCTGCAAGCTGAATGGCTCACCTTACAACCTTCAATCCTCGAAAAAATACAAACTCTAGTTATGAATGAAAAACGTGCAAGTAAGAGAAATTACATGCTACGTTGATTCAGTGTTTTTGTGCAGTGGGCAAGTTGTGTTCCATCAAGAAATCAGGAGATATACCTTCATACGTATGTGAGAGGAGCTGAAAAGTACTGATCAGCCTTTTTTTCACTTGTTTATTTATCTATTTGTGGTCTGATATTTAAAATGATCCTTTCTGCCTTACTGAAATGCATTTAGAAATATCCTCCCTCAGTGCCAGAAGTGGTTTAATTACATCTGATACAGTTAAAAAGGCCTCTCCAGCTACGCCAGATAGAGCTTCCCCTGTCTCAGAGTACATGTGCGTGCTGATTTTTCCCACAGTTGCCACCTCTTGCTGGCCTGCACCCGGTGGATTTTGGTGTGGCTGTGGCTTGTGAGCTCAGTGTGGCAGTGCCTCAGCAACCCGGGTGTGCTGTGACAGGTGCTGCAGTAATCCCCCTGTCCCTTGTCCACCTTCACAGCCGGCGTTTTGGGTGTTGTTCTGGAACATGGTGCAAAGGCAGAGGCACGTTACCTGCATTGTGGAAGGGGATCCTGCACATAGAGCAGTGTGGATTTTCCAGGATGAGAGATCAGCAGCAAGATCAGGAAAGGAATTATATTTCATTTATCTTCTCCTTCCTTCTTGCTTCTAAAGCGGATTATCTTTTTTATTGCTTTTGTTTTTGTCCAAGTGAGGATTATGAGGATTATGCATGTGCAGACAGGAACAAATGAAATGCAGGATGTTTTTATCATGTGTTTGGGTTGGAAGGAGTCTTCTGCGTGTATCAGGTAGTCTGAGGATCAACACAACTTCTGAAGGCAGGATTACTCTAGCTGTTGTTCATAATGTCCCTCTGCGTTAGTTCTCATTACTAATACTGTTGAGTTGAGGCCGTTGAGGCTATTGGAAGTCTCTGGCTCTGCTTAGCCACCATTCTTTTCATGAAACCTGTTGGACACGGTGCTTTTTGTAGGCTATGCCCCTCTTTAATTTCAGTGGAAATCAATCAGCTGGAGAAAAAAAAAAGTACACATGATGAGTGCATGCCTTACTTCCTTAAGGAAAGAGACATAAATCTTGATGGACAGGGGGAGAACTGTCAGTGAAAAAGCTGGAATTTTGAATGTCTGATCAAATTCTATTGCAGAACCACTGTGGAATGAGAGTTCTTCTTAAAACTTGCAGAGATGCACTTGCTCACTGCCTTCTGCCTTTATGCCAAATCATAAAATCATAGAATGACCTGGATTAAAAAGGACCACAATGATCATCTAGTTTCAAACTCCCTGCTATGCGCAGGGAGACCTATTTTTCACAGGAAACAGGAGAAAACCTGAATACTGCTCAAACAACTGAATGTTTTGAATGTAATTCTACTTGCGTGGCGTGATTTGCTTCCTGTTGAAGAAACCAGCAACAAATCTGGTAATCATATTTCTGTCTGCATTTTGCACACACTAAACTGAACATGTTGCCCAAGCTGAGCAGTGTTTGCTTACAAGGCTCTGCATGGTGCTTTGGTCCCCAGGGGAGACTGCTTTTGTTATAATTGTTGCCAACAAGCATTATAGTGGGTGGAGTAATTAAAATGGCAACTTTGGTCACATATTAAAAAATATATATATGAAAAGGACGGTGAGAAGCCCTTGCCTGCAATGCTTCACAGCTGATTTCATTGTACCGGAGCGTCTTTGTTCATCAAAAACTCTTTGTCTTATTCTTCCACTGCTTGCTTTCAACAGTTTAAACACAAGCTTAAAACAGCCTGGATGTGTATATTTTACTGTCCTTTTGGTATCCACAAAAAAACACCGTGAGACTTTGCTGTTCTGTTTGTCAACATCATCTTTCTTAATCAGTTAATCTGATCTGCTTTGGCTGCTATCTGTTTAGTTACACAAAACCAAAGATGGTTTATCTCTAGGCTTTTTAAATGACACACTGGAGCAAATGCAATTACACTTGTTTCCTTTGTTGGAAAATGGAAAACACAATATCCAATACCTGTCCTATCTTGAATTACCTCAGGACCTGTGTCTGTCACACTTAACCAAATTTGCTACAAAGAGCAAGGCTTGTAGACCTGATCTCTCTCTACAGCTATGCTGTTTCTAAGATTAGAAGTAGAGATGGTTCTATATGAATTTCTTCTTAATTAAAATATTTGGGCTGGGAAACACTTTGCACTTTATTCTAAATCTGTAGAAAGTGCCATTTGCAAAACAACTTGATTCTGGTTATTCTTTTATCTTGAAGCAAGATGTAAACACTTAAGAAACAGTGCTTCTCACGGCATAATTGAGTACTGATGATTTGCTTAAGGTCTGTTTCCTGTCTGAATCCACAGGTTGAAATTCAGTGTAGGACTATTATTTATTTAAAAAAGAAAAAAAAAAAAATCCAAACAACAACATGAAAGGGAATAAGAAACAAGGAAACCCAAACTCAGTGACACCCCATCTTCTGCATGTCTGAACTAGGCTTTAAAAAGGAGAATTTCTTTGTTCCGTGTATTAAGAAAAATATCAGTAGATCTTCCTATGTTATTTCTGACTAACAAACTTAGCTGTCTTTCTGTGGTTTCGTAACATGCCCTCATCTCACTGACAAGAGAAGAAGAAGGCAAGGGGAAGAATTTTTGTCAAACTGGTAAATGCACAGCAGTGCTTTCAGTATCTGTATTTAGCACGAAAACACTCATTGAAACTGCAGATTTTGCTCTCCACTTTGTTTCTAGGAACTGACAAATGTACAATTTGCAGTCCTATGTAATTATAATCTGATTCTGGAGAACTGTAATTTCTACCCGTATCTAGAAATATATCATATGAGCGTGAGTTTTCAGTATACTGTGTGTGGGGATTAATGGCACAACTTTAATGAGAATTGATGCTTAATTCCTTGGATATCATGCTGATATTGTTTATGTTTTTGGCAGGTGAAATTTCTCTGAAAATGTGTAGCGTTAAAGGACTGACAAAGTGTGCTGGTGGTTTATGTGATAGCTCTTTCTTCATTTATTTAAAAAAACCCAACAAACAACTAAGTTGGACTCACCATTTGAAATGAAATTATTTTGCAATGTCTTATTTTAAGGAAATGCCTACTCTTTTTGCATGTGAGTGTATGTGCAAATCTTGGAAACGATCAGAAAAAAACATCTTGCTCGTTTTCTCTTGTTTTCCCCTCTGCCTTGGTTTGTAAGTGTTGGAACTGATGAATATTTGACACATAGTTTACAGACCAAAGATAAAAGTGAAGAATTTCTTATCAGCCAGTTTTTGGTGATCAGAATTTTACATACAAGTGAGTGTTTCTTTTGTAAATACGAGCACGCTTAGCCATTTGTACAGCCCTCTGACTCCAACAGCAATATTAATGCCCAGCAGTAACGAGTTTTCTCAATCCACGCAGTATCAGAACTCTGAAGTTAAGCAATGTGCATGTATCAGAGAGTGAAAATGATGTTCTGGAGTCTGAAATACATCGCTTGGGGGGACCTATGGAAAGCATCACACAGTATCACTCAGACTAACTTCCTGCCACAGTCTGTCCCACAGTTTTTGCTGGTAGCACATATTTTCTTGCATATTCTTCATTTGTGTTGCAGTGCAAAATTTTGTCTTGAAAGATTGCTGTATCAATTAACTGCCCATCTGTGCAATATTTGAGTCATACCAGTGAATGATGGTAGTTTTCCAAAGTGTCTTAAAAAGGCAGTAGTAGTTTTCTAGATTTTATACATATAGTTTAGATTTCCATTAACTATTGCAATTTTCTGAATGAACAAATAATTTTTAGGTTGTATTTTTTGTCACAAAGTTTTGGTGATAGGAGTGGGAAATTTAAATGGTCTTGTTGAGATCTGTTATCATCCTGTAGGGTTGAACAAGAACTCAGGATTGCTTTTTCTTCTTAATTTTGTTCTCTTCAGTACAATTTCATATCATCTACCTGGACTTCTTTGAGACATTTGATTTGGTCCCACATTGCATCTCTAAACTGGACAGAGGTTGATTTGAAGACTGGAGTATTCAGTGGATATTGAATTGGCAGGATGGCTACAGCCAGAGGGTTGTGCTCAGTGGCTCTCTGTCCAGGCGAAGGTTGGTGACAAGTGGTATCCTCCAGGGTTCCACCTTGGGGCTAGTGCTCTTTAACATCTTTGTCAGCCCTCTAGATGACAGGTTTGAGTGCACTTTGAGCAAGTTTGCTGAGGACACGAAGCTGAGTTGTTGCAGTTGATAGATAGAAGGAAGAGATGCTGTCCAGAGGGACCTGTACAAATTTGAGAAGTGAGCCCACATGAACCAAGTGAGGCTCAACAGTCGCAAGCCCAGTGTGTTGCACTGGGGTTGGGGCAATCCCAGGCATGAGTGCAGTCTGGGAGAGGAACTCATTGAGTACAGCGTGGTGGAGAAAGACTTATGGCCTCTAGTGGATGAAAAACTTGATGTGAGCCAGCAGTGCGCTTGCAGTCTGGAAGGCCAGTTGTATCATGAGCTGCATCAGAAGAGGGGTGACCAGCAGGGAGAAGGAGGAGATTGTCCCTCTCTGCTCTTCTCTCCTGAAGCCAGGCCTGGGGCTCCCAGTACAAGAAAAACATGGAGCTGTTGGAGTGGGTCCAGAGGAGGTCACAAAGATGAACGAAGGGCTGGAGCACCTCTCCTATGGAGACAGGCTAAAGGAGGTGGGCTTGTTCAGCCTGGAGAAGAGAAACCTCAGGCGAGAACTTATTGCAGCCTTCCACAACTTATGGGGGGCTTATTTAAAAAAAAAAAAAAAAAAAAAAGTGACTCTCTAGCACAACAGTTATAGGATAGGGAGGGAATGATTTTAAATTAAAAGAGGAGATACTTAGATGAGGAAATTCTTCACTTAGAGGGTGATGAGACACTGGAACAGGCTGCCCAGAGGAGCAGTGGATCCCTGGAGGCCAGAGTGGGTAGCCTGAGCTAGTGTATGGCAAAAAGGGATATGCTGGGTGGGAATGCTGAGACTATCCTTTGATGCTTGATTTCCAAGGTGAAAGGCATATCTGGTGCCTGTTGGCTAAAGTTGTGGAACACAATTTCTTAATCATCTTAAAGACCCAAAAAATCTAATAAGGGACACTTATTTTATTGACCACACTGTAGTTTGACAGTTTTCTGTTTTACATTTAATTCCACTTTCTATCTGGTTATCTTGCAGGCAGGGTGTTTTTGTCAACCCCTTCCAGTTCTCCAAGTATAAGAATTCCTGAGTGGAGGGCAAAAAAAATGGGTCGGCTCAGGAGTTTAATTCATGTGCTCACTGATGAGCATCCTTGTTTGCATGAGAATCTTTGAATGGTTTCCAGCACGCTGGTTCGTGTATCAAAAATTAGAAAAGATTGCATGTTTCATTTCTTTTGAAATTGTCTCTGAATGTTATTGACATTGTAATGTTTTAGACAGAAGTGAATACTTATGTCTCATTTAGAATAATTCAAAAAAGAAGGCAGGGGAGGGAGAATAGTCAACACTCACAATCTCATTACTGTGTGTTGTTTTTCTTTTCTATGATTGCATTAATACCTGGAGGACCATCAGAAAAGAGTCTTCCTTTGTGAGAAGACTGTATGTGCACACAGTGCAAAACAGTTTTCTGTCTCCAGTAGTTCTTCATTATAAGTCAAAATCCCAGCCTTATGAAGCCTTATGTTTATACACATGCAGCTTTTCATGCTAGGAGAAATTAATGGGAGCACTTTCATGAGACTGAATTAACGTGGTTCAGGATCAGGGCTCAAATATGTGGCTCAGGCTGTATTGAATACCCTCATCTGCATAGACTGCTGTTAGAAATAAGGAGTTTGTTTCCACTGTTGTGTACATAAACCTAAACCAGGTGGTGCTCAGTACTTTTGCCAGCCAATGATATCTTACAAATCTTGGAATATGTACGTGCTCAGGCACCAGGATCTGATGAACTCATTCTTCCACTGGGAAAATGGTCCAGTTTTGGCAGGCTTTTCTATTTTTGCTGAGATTAATTACGGAGAATTAACTCAAACCTAAATGGGAAAAATCCAAACCAAACAGAACAAAAACAACAACAAAAAAAAACAACACTTGCCTTCTTCAGTTCCAGTTAGGAAAAAGTGAGGAAATATTGTGTCTCAGGGTTAGTGTTTTATCTTCAGATTGTGTGTATTCCCTCAGAAACTCTGATCTATAGAAACTGTTACAGCACCTGTAACAAGGAAAAAGGAGCCTGGCCATTTCTCTCCACTAAACACGTTGTATCAGAGATGTAATTCTTGATGCATTTTTCTTTAGTTTTGGTTGTTAGAGCAGCTAAGAGCAACTAGCTTGCCTCTTTCCCCTTTACACTTTCAATAAATTGACGATTTATTTTTACTGTGCCTTTAGAAATCTGTTAAATACATCTGTATCTTTTTCTTGTTCTATATGCATGGGTAGGCAGTGGGAGATGTTAGGGAGCTGCTGCGTTAATGAATTGCCTCAGATACCTCATTCTGCATATTTGTACCTGTGTTTACTTGCTTACTGCACAAAGTTCTTACTGCATCCTGCAGAACGTGATTGGGATTATTGTTTTCCTCATTAAGCACTCCAGGAACTAGTATTATTTTAAAGTAACCTGGCCATCCACTCTTCCCTTAGGTGTTCTTTTCATTACCAGCAATTTACAGCTGTGTGCTATCCTATCATGTCTTCAAAATTGCAGAGAATGAGTGTACAAATACTTTTTCAACTGATCTTTCCAGGACAATAGAGGCAACCCTGTAGTTTGTGTTATTTAAAACATACAATGTGCTTTAGGGACCATTAATGGCTTTACTCTTGTTAGATCAGTTCCTGGCTTCTTAGCATCCTTAGTGAAGGCTGTCAGCCTAGTCATTTTAAACACTAAGCTATAACTTCTTTTTCCCAGGGACTGCAGTTTTGTACTTGGAAGTTTAATACTTTTCTGCTTGATCCCAAATCAGATCTCATTAATACAAAGCAATATCTACAGCATTTTAGATCTCTTGCTGTTTTCCGCAGCGCTCAGATTCTGTTGGGCATACTGCCTTTGGCCAAGGCTTAGTTTTATATATATATATATATATATATATATATATATATCTCCTGTAATATACGCTTCTTCCAATATGTATTTATCTGACTGGTGATCTTCCCTTCCCTTCCCTTCCCTTCCCTTCCCTTCCCTTCCCTTCCCTTCCCTTCCCTTCCCTTCCCTTCCCTTCCCTTCCCTTCCCTTCCCTTCCCTTCCCTTCCCTTCCCTTCCCTTCCCTTCCCTTCCCTTCCCTTCCCTTCCCTTCCCTTCCCTTCCCTTCCCTTCCCTTCCCTTCCCTTCCCTTCCCTTCCCTTCCCTTCCCTTCCCTTCCCTTCCCTTCCCTTCCCTTCCCTTCCCTTCCCTTCCCTTCCCTTCCCTTCCCTTCCCTTCCCTTCCCTTCCCTTCCCTCCCCTCCCCTCCCCTCCCCTCCCCTCCCCTCCCCTCCCCTCCCCTCCCCTCCCCTCCCCTCCCCTCCCCTCCCCTCCCCTCCTTCCTGAATGAAATGTTTAGATAATTGATTTTCTAGTTGTGTCCAGCTTGCTGTCTACGAAGACCCCCAGCCCCATTCAGACAGACAGTCCCCAGCTTGTGTTGTCTCAGTGGTTGTTCCTTCCCAGATCGAGGGCTTTGACACAGATGTTGTTTCTTGTGTGTTCTACGTTGATTTGCTGGGAAGAAGTAAAAAAAAAAAAAAAAAAAAAAAAAAAAAAAGGATGCTAAAAAGTTTTTTGTTCTTTTTAAATCCCCAAAACAGAACTGTTGGATAAACAGAATTAAGTGCTGTAGATCTTAATGTACCATGAACATTTAGATAACCCTAACAGGACCAGCAGTTCAGAAAGGTCTCATTCATTTACTGATTTTTAATTAGGAAATTAGTGTGCTAGACAGGATTAGAACAGAAAATAAAGCATTTGGTTCTGTAATTATTTGTGCAACTACAAATTCAATTTCTGCTTTCAGCCATCTGCCCTGCAGGCATTACTTTTGCTATCATTTGAAACATTGCCACTCTGCATCTTCTTGTGTTTTGTGACTGATTCAGTGCTGGTAATTCTAATAAAAAAACATATCCGTACTCCTGTCCCTTTTTCTCTTTTGCATGTTTATATGGCCCAGGAAAGAAGGGGCTTATTTTATCACAGTGACAGTAGCTGAAGGTTCCATTCTAGATCAGATAATTGAGCAGCCACTTTGGGGTCAGAAAACCTTTATTATTCTTAGCTAGAGGAAACCTTACAGAGTTTCAGGATGGTGTTGTTTTTGTTTTTAATAAGTCTTTGGTTAGGATGTGTATCTGTTATAATATTGTTCTGTAGCACATATCTAGTTCTATTCCAAGTATTTAATGTGCAGTAAGAGATGTCTGGACAATTCAACATATGGCATACATGGGAGAACAGATCTCATTTTATGTGGGCTTGCGGGTTTTGGGGTTTTATACTTTGCTGGCTTGCTGGTGGGGAACTCGTGGAATGTCAGTGGTTTGAGGAACCTGTATGCCATTCCCTCTGCAGCATGACTTGTGTCTGCAGGTTCCTTGGCCACGTTGGTGGACACGTACAGGAGCATTTCGTGACAGTAACATTACCCAGAGTAGTTGGATTTTATTGAACTACTGTGATCTTATGGAAGCATGGAGATTACAGAGAAGTGTAATCAGCTGAACGTGACAGATGGTATCTTGTAAGTCAAGTGCTGTTTCTCTGCATGCTTTAGCTTCATGTCTGCAGAGACTATGTAATGTTCAAAAGGCACATTACACCCATTCATGTACTTCTGAGTCAGCCTTATTCTATAAGATCCCATAACCTACTTCACTTGACACAGCAACATATTGGGTTTCTTCGCTGCAAGACTGCAGTATAGTTTAGTGTTGTACATGGGCTACTATTACCCCATTATCCAAACTCTCAACTTTTTATAAGCTCAACTGTTTGTTTCAGGAGTTCTCCCTGACTATGTTTGCATATCTTGCTTGTACGAAGGTCCCTGATTTCACATGGAGTTTTGGAGTGCTGCTGTTAGCAAAGTATTGTCATGAACAAGCAGTAAAGGAAAATGCATGGGTGACACTTTTAAACAGTATATGAAAGTTCAGTAGTCGTATGAATATTTGTTAATACAGGAACTTTTCTCATTACAGTTAAGTGCTGAACTGCAGAGATATGATAGATATGATTTCAGACCTCTGTGCTAATAAAACATTATTGTCTTGGAAAATCCTTCTCTGTAAGGCAGCGTCAGGAAGAAAGAAAGCATTGCTTCCTTTGGCAAAAGCAACATCTGCTTTACAGTGTCAGACTTCTTCTAAAAAAAGAAGTAAATAAATTAATGACTACATACATCCTGCAGATTTTAATTAAAAACATCTCTTGTTTGTTCTTTTTGCTTGCAGTGGCTTACTGAAATGTGAGCAGTTTGCACATTCAGTGAAAGAAGTTGAGTCGCTCTCTGTTAAATGTATTTGGATTAAGGCTTTTGCTATTTTATTTAAATTGAAATCAAGCAATGTGTAGTTAAAGGAAAATATAGCAAGCAAATTGAGGAGCTTCACATAATGGTTTAAATGGTTTAAAAACTTAATGGTAAGCTTTTGTCCTTAAAACTTCTGGAGTTTCTTTCCAAAAGATTTTTAAGGAAAACAGATTATGAAGAGCTTGGGATACTAAGATAAACTAAGTTCTTACATTTTTGTCTTTGTTATGATATGCAGTGCTTTAGGAAGCCTGTTTATTTTTGTGTAAATTGAATTTTATGTTGTAACTGTCTCAGTAAAATAGATTTTGGTTTAAAAAGTGTGTTAAAAAGTAATGCTTTGACAAGGTGATATTTCATTTATAGTTCCCTTTAGAAAACAGGATGGGGGATGTTTGAATCAAATGCCATGTATAATATTTGAAAATATTGCTATCTGTTTTATGGATCTTGGACCACACTTTCAACTTGAATCTCTATAATATATAGCTGTAGTCTTGCAAACTTCTTAAGCCCAACATCCAGTAAGTTCTCAAGGGTAAGTAGCTTGAGTTTGAATATAGATGGATGAGTCTTCTCTGAATCGTTATCTACAAGGAAATATATACAAGCTATGATTTGTTAACTGAATTTGGAATAGAATGTATTGCTGCAAAGCTGGAATACTGTTTTTAATATAATACACAGTGTAAAATCACTCTTCCTTACAAATGTTGTTTAAGCCATGGCCAAGTTGCTAGGTGAATACATGATAATTGGTCAAATAGAAGGGAAAGTGCAGCTTGCTGGATCTTCAGGATGCTTCAGCACAAATTGCTCACATGTATATATTCTCTTCAGTAATTTAATTTTCATGAGCTATAAAGTATATTTCCTTATTAAGACTGACTGAGTTTCACGCTGCTACTGGGATTTTCTAGCATCTCACCATGCATGTAGGCAGAATTGTTCTAACAGCCTCATTCTCTACGAGATTATTTCCTGTAGTGATCCTGCCATGTTACAGCTTTGGTTTTCCTACTGTTCTGGGACTTCAGTCTGTGTCCATGTCACTTATTTTGACTATGGAACAACAAAATCTTTGCTGCTTCTGAATTTATGTAAGATGGTCTGGGTCTCCTTGCACACGGCTTATGCTACAGAAGTACTGTTTCTCTTCCCTTCTTCCAAGGGAAAAAGCAATTGGTTTCTGCTCTTTTCAGGAAGGGTAAAGACTCTGCTGCTACTCCTAGACTTTCATCTATTCCAAAGAAATGAAAGGGCAAATCTGCTGTATTTCAGCTCTTGGAGTCTGAAATACCCACCAGAGTGCAAGGAGTACCAGATGCAGACACATTTGCATCTCAGGGTCTGCTGCAGTTGTTTTTAAGGCAGCAAAAGTGAGGGCTTGATGGCATTGCTCCAGAAACTTGTTTGTCCAGAAAGGACAAAGTCACAGCTTTTCAGTGGTTGTGGCATTGGTAATTGTTAAAATATAACTGGTGGTAATTGGATTACTTTTAAGGCCCTGTCTACACTGTGATGGACTCAGAAGAGTGGTGTGGCTGTCTGATGGCAGTAAAGCATTCTAATACAATTCCATCCATCTGAAAGGTGAGAGAATTGATGAACTGTATTCTGCTGAACATTGGTGTCTGTGAAGAAAGCTGGAGTTCAGTTTTAGTGTTGAGCATTGCAGCTTAGATACTGCAGCAAGGGCAAGTGCACATTTACAAAAGGATTGTGGGAAACGACCCAGAACTTGATAAAATATGAAGTCACAGAAAGAAAGACTTGGAAGCTGCAGAAGGCATTTGCAGGTGGGTATCAAGGCATGATGCTCTTGCTGTCAGCTTTGATTATACTTATTCACTTACCAATGTCTTGCAGTAAAAGGGCAATATGGAAGGGTGTTTTCATGTTATGGCATCCACAGCTTTTAGATGGAGATTTGTTTCTTGGTAGTCCTTCAGCATGTCTGATACAGTTGCTTTGCATTCCTGGAATGCTGAATCAATGCATCACAAATCACACTCAATCAAATCACACTCTTCCTCTGCCTGATGTTTGCTGTGGTGCTACTTAAACACCTGTGTTTAAGTTAAGCTGTGAGTAAGGAGATCTGTGGAGCTGTGCTTGTTTAGTTGATCTGAGGTCAGCTTGTTGTGGCTTCCCAGGGAGACCCTGGTGAGGCTTAAAGCAAGTCTGAGGGGATTTCCCTTCTTCCTTGTTCTACACAGTGTGGTGCATCAGGATATGATATAGGAAAGCAGAGGAAGCTACAGACATCCTGAGTGCCCATACACCTTGTCTGTGATAGAGAATTTGGAATTAAAGCTGATCCAGCATAGTACCAAAACCATTATATGCACGTAAAGATGACTACTGAACTGATGCTTTATGGAATGTCTGAGAAGTGTATAAATATCTCATTTAACAAATCTGAGGGCGTCAGCACAGTCTGCTTTATAAAGCAGAATATGAAAGAAGAGATCAGAGTTTTCTCCTTAGCTCTGCAAATGACTGGTGAAGTGGAGCAATATTGGCTCTTGAACTCTCTATTACAGCTGCACATGCATTGCTGCCTCTGCAGTTCTTAGGATCTGTGCTATCATCATTACATGTTTTTGTCTTTTTCTCTAGCATTATCTTAAATGAGAAGGATTTGTTCAGTCCATTAAGCCCAAAAGTTTCTTCTTGGTATCTTTTACTCAATTGTTAGTTCAAAGGTATCTCACTGGGTATTAGTGCAGCCAATATGTATTGTGGTTGTACTAAAACACCTCTGGATAAGCAGATACTGTGTACCGTAGAGGAATATTTGCCTTCTTGTAACTTGTTTCTGTAATTTATCTGATTAAGAATGCTTGGTATAAAGCAGAAGAATTTCTTTTTTTTTTTTTTAATTATGAATAATGCATTGTGTCTACAAGAGACTGCATTATTTCCTTCCTCAGGTTCTTGTACAACATAGTTTCAGTTCTTGGAATGCCAGTCTTGGTAAGAATTAAGAATTGTGTAAATTTTAAAGGCTGATACTACCAGTAGTACTTAATTGCAGATCTTGATGAAGCTGGTGTTGGTAAGATGACCATCTGTATGTCTTCTTAAGCTCTACTACTAGGTTGATTTTTCTCCTAAGGAGTATGTATTAATGCATGGGAAGTCCCCTTTATTTCCATTGTAATATAATTTGGCTTTACATATGTCAGAATGCAGGTTCATTTGTCCTGGATTCCTTTTTATCTCTTAATAGTTAAGAGTGATCATAGAAATGGGGCTAATCTCTTTATTATTTTTTTTTAAGTGCTGTAAGAGGAAATGGATTCTGCTTGTAAGAGGCTATTTCTGTAACAGAGTATTCCTTGTAGGTGATATATTACAATTTAAAAGACTTAATGATCTGCATTCAAAGTTTAACCATAATGTTCTTACAATGGAGACCTTTATTCTCTAGAAAAGAAGTATAGTCAGTCATTTGATAAAATACCTCATAAGAATAGTTTTCTGATTGCAATACCATTAGCTTTAACATCTAATTAATGAAAACAATTGAAAGTGCTGGAGCTAATCTCCCAGCTACTAACAATTAGCAGAAAGAAATACATCAGTGGCACCATGCTGTTTGTCTTGCCAGTCTCTAAGGATTGAACAGCATGTCAATAAGTGTGACTTCAGGTATTCGGAAATAAATTCTGGTGTTCAGTTTGCAAAGTCTGGATGGTTTATTTTTCTAAGATGATTTTAAATACTGCTGAGTTCCTAACACTCATTACTTTGTATATGACTTACATGCAAATTTTCAGTCAAATCCCATTGCTGTTTACATTGATATTTTCATTAGAAGGTGGTGGAGAAGAAAACAAGCTGTAGACCATAGAGTTTGCATTTCTTTGTGATCTGGTTGATATAAACCTTTTATTAAAATTTATGTGAACCAGAGTTTTCCAGTCTTTCACAGACTGCATTTAAACTCTCTTAAGCCGGCTTTTGCGAGTTGAGACAGGCAAACTTCCATGGAGCACAGTAGAAGTTTTACATAAGTAGCTTTTGTGGCACTTGGCTTCAGTGATTGCTGTTTGGTGTTTATTTTGAGTGATAAATCTGTTCTAATTATGTACTTGTCTTTACAGTGTTCTGGATGATGAGGGGAGCAACCTGCGTCAGCAGAAGCTTGACAGACAGGTAAGATTTGGAGGAGTATCTTATTGCCTTCTGAAGTCTAGATCTTGGAGCAGTGAAATCTGCAACACGCATATCTGGTAATTGGTAAATATATCATGCAAGAAAATTGCATCTCTGATTAGGGAATGCAAATGAGAAGTCTGTGGAGGTCACAGCTTATGTAAAATTCTAACTTCTACTGAAATTTTTCTTATGAGATGAACATCTCTACTGCCCTGAACTCATTTTAAGTTTGCTTACGATGTGTTTATCACATTGATGGACTGAAAAGGACAAGAAGTTTTTGCAAAGTTGTTGGCCAGCAGAGATTTACCACAGAGTTTTTACATCTTTTCCTTTTCGTTCCATGTATTTAACCTCGTGGCTACAAACCAGTGGCATTATGTTCTATGTTATCTGTTTTGCTACTGTTATCCTGCATGATTCATAGAAAATGATTCAGAATCTCTCTAATGAAATCTCAGGAAATTTTGCTGTTAAATTTTAATGGGGTTTGAGGTTTCCATTTCACCTTTTTTTGTGTGTGATGCCTCTTCCATAAACCTTTGTGTTTTATAATTAAACCTTGTAAGTTTAATTTTTTGTTGTTACATCCATTCCTTCTCCCATCTTTTTGTTTTTGTTTGCATGTCTGCTAGCATTTCATTTTCAAGTGAGAAAATGAATTTCTGCTTATTGTTATGCTGACCATTCTGAAGTTATATTGGAATGTTACAGACAGCTTAAGGAGCTGTAAGGCTCCAGTCTCCATTCTTGTTCTTAATTTCTAGCATGTCCATATGGATATGCTTTTAAAAGCATATCCAAAAAAGATATCACTGTATATGAGCACAGGGGTGGTAAAGAAATGGATAATTAAATTTAACATTTCTGTTCTCTGAGACTGTGGAAGATGTCTCAAACAGAGAGGTATCAATGGAAACTGCACAAAGCAGCTGGGAGAAGAAATTTGTGAGACTGCCAGGATAATTCCTTGCATTCCATCAGCATTGCTTTGGTTTTCTGCAGGTGTAGCTGAGAAATTCAAATGTTTAATTAAAGTTTGTCTTGTATAATTAGATTAAGCTTACGTCCAGCATTATCATTTGTTTCTAATTTGCAAATGATCTGCTTTTGATTTATGGAAATTTAAATTGGCATCTCTGTGTCTCATGCCCTTGCTTACCCTCCCATTGCTTCATAGCTTCTCTCACTGTTGTTTTTCCAAAGGTTATTTCCAAGTAAGCTCTGACAGCTGATAGAGTGCTCAGAAAGATCTATTTTAATTATTTGCTGTTTTCAGCAGAAGGTGTTTTAGCAGTGGGTTGGTGGGTTTTTTTTTCCCCGAAAGATTTCCTATTACCCAAAATAACCCAAGATCCTACTTGCCAATTCCCACCACTAGAAAGCTTAGAAGACCTAAAGATGATCTATTGTTTTTCATCGAAGATTGCTATTGTTTGGAGTCCAGTAACCTGATTTTCTTTGTATTTTCCTCAGCGAGCATTGCTAGAGCAGAAGCAGAAAAAAAAGCGCCAGGAGCCGTTAATGGTTCAGTCCAATGTGGACAGTCGCACAAGAGCGCGTAGAACGAAACATTCGGAGGAACAAGCACCATTGGTTGAATCGTATCTTAACAGCAACAGCAGCACCATATACCATGGTATACGAATGTGGTCTATTGCATGCATGTTTACTGCAAGTTGTAGTATGATGCTGACAGTGCTAAGCTCATGCTGTGAGAAGAAAGGTGTTATTTTCTAGTGAATAATCGATAACCTTCACTTGTTTGGGAGTAAGAGCCACTGGGCCATGGAAGAATAGGGAACAGAGGAATGTAACTAGCTACCAGTTCAGATCAGTTGGCAATATTAAAGTGTCATCAGCCTTTGCTTCCTCTGAAGTAAAGCTCATGCTGTACTAGTCTATGGATCTTGTCAGTGTTAATGATAAATTTGAAACTTCTTAACTAATTTCAACTAAGTTTGTATATCACAACCTCAAAGATACTACATTTCTGCAAGTTTCATTAAAGTAGGCGAGTAGGTAGAGAAGAATATCCAAAAGTTGTAAACTGTGGTCTGCGGTTTCTTATTAAAAATTACAAATTCCAATAGGGACAGAGACACTTCAGGTGAAAAACTGTAAAGCCATTTCTGTACTGTTCAGAGAATTTTGTCATCAGCAATAAATCCTCAGGAAACCAGTCGTTATTTAGTTCTGTATTCAGGTGGCCCATGCTAGTTGCCCCTGATGATGCTTAGGTGTGTACTTTTCTCCAGGTTGTCCTAGAGAAAAGCTTGGGTTGCAAATGTTCAATATTGTGTCTCTTATAGATCTCGTTCCAGGCTGATTCTGTTCCAAGAGGTATAAAGAACAGTGATCTTCAGTCTTTCTTGCTCTGCATATGATGAATTTGATTCAATTCCATAGCCAAAGGTTTTCTTCTGTTAGTGTTGATGAGTGTGTGGGACATGAGCTGAAATAGAAGGGTACTGGGAGAGCAATGGCTGTTTTCAGATTGAGAATTCTATTAGGTGGCAGAGTAGTTAGGGTTCAATGTCTGAAAAACCGAAGCCTAAGATGTTTTAGTGAATCTACACCTGAACAAAAAAGGCCAAAGCAGTATCTTAGTTTTAGAACAAACAAAAGCATAACTGTCAGTCCTTTCAGATTTCTCTCAAGTGCACTGCGTGTGCTCTACTTTTTGTCTGTTGTGCAATGTCATTTTCAGCTAGTGGCCACACCTTTTAGCAGGGTTGTAGCAGACATTTGCTGGACTAACAGATCATACTGTGAGAAGTGTAGGGTTACAAATGATGGGCACTTTTTTAGTTTTAGGTTTTTTATGTTTTTTAAACACGGAGAACATATTTCTTCTCCTTGCTCATCAGGTGCCATTATACACTGAACTTTTTGTACTGTAGGTAGAATCAATAGCTCAGAAAAAAGCTCAGAAAAACAGGCATTATAATCCTATAAAAGGTAGCATATTATCTATGTTAATTGAAGTAAATTTTGCAACAGTTTGCACCATAGTGGACTTTCTGACTTAAGTGAGATTAACTGTGCTCTTAAGGTAAAGAGTGACCCTTCCTGTTATGCTGTACTGTACCATTTACTGGAATATTTACTAATCTCTTCTCCTTAAATCTCCTGATTTTTCTCTCAAACCCTTTCAATATTTAACAAGGTCTCAGAGGAGCAAAAGATAATGTTTCTCATATTCATCCTAAGAGTTTGTTAGTCTTTGAGGGTCAGCTGTCTTTGTAATAAGCCAGCCGTTAGCAAAAGCCGACTTAGGAGAATTTAGTTACTTAGTACAGTGCCTTATTGCCTTATAAAATCATTTGTTGGGAACATTACTCTTGAAAATATTACAAGAAATCTGAAAGCATCCTTTTTTGGTGTGGTCTTCTCTGGGAACGTTCTTAGTGTTTGCACGACACATCGTTAGGTTCTGATGACTGGTTTTAACTACAGTATTCAACTTCAGGGTTGGTGCTTTTTTTTTTCCCCTTCAATGAATACATTTGTATGTGGGAGTGTCGGATGCATGAGACAGCTGGGCTGTTTCTAAAGAACTATTCTGCTCTTTTCCGTTCATTTGTTTCTGCTCTAGGCATGCAGATTTTTAGTTAAGAATGAGTCTTTGATGGGAGTTGAAGGTCTGCTGAATGAACTACATTGCTCGGATGAACACGTTTGTTAAGTCAATTCCTGTACAGCAAATGCTGCAAAAGGAACACTTTACACCTACCATCCTCCTCTACTCTTCTTTCCTTGTATTAATTCTATGCAGCACAAAAGCACTGGTTGATTTCGAAAAATAATTGGATGCCTATTTGGAGGTATCTCTGTGGTACTTTGCTCAAAGTAGGTCAGAGATAACATCTCAGAATTGCTGAAATGTTAGGCTTTCTGCACTGAGAAATTCTCTTTCAAACACTGCTATAGCTCACTGTGTTGCAGTTATCTTTGCTGCAGTGGTTCACTGATGGGCAACTCTATTCTGGAATAAAAACTGATTTCATTCCAGAATAACTGTCAGAGAGTAGAGTGAAAAAAAGTCAAGATCATTTTTATTCTGGAAGAAAACATTGGCCTGGGAAGCTCTTTGTAGGTAGATAGCATGGAACTACATATTTTACTACTTAAGCTGATTTCTTTCTGTATAAGCACCCTTTGCCATTAGGTATGAATTTTCAGATAAATAACTTCCACGTTGAAGTATATCCCTCTAAAACCTTCTGGTTACTGTCATACTGGCTTATTAACTAATAACAGCAAAATTATTTGAGTTATCTGCTAGAACTGAGATGAATTTGATTGAACAGGCCAACCTGAGGTCAAATAAATCCAAAAAGTCCATGAGTGGAGTTAATCCAGTTAGTCTGAGCTGGGTTATAAGCCAGTTTGCTACAGTTCCCACTACTTACCAGCCAGCATCTGTGGATCAAGTAGGACTAGAAATTGTTTTCATTATTTGGAAGAGGTTGCAGAGATATATTTTATGGGAACAGAATCTCTTGTTTTATAATCTTTGCCCCTAGGAATCATAGAATCATAAAACACTCAGGTTGGAAAAGACCTTAAATATCATTGAGTCCAACCACAACCTAACCATACTACTCTAACAAACTTCTGCTAGATCATGTCCGTGAGCAAATTTAGGCATACTAGCAGGAGAAGTACTTTAATGGCAGTATTTCTAGATTAAGTCCAGGACAAAACTGACTGTGTGGAGGGAGCAGGAATTATGCGTGTAAAATGAGCATAGTAGTCTTTTCCTTGGCACTGAAATGAATGTATTGATATTATTTTGGGGTCACGCCTGTAGGTTAGATCCTAGATGATCTGCCTGCCATTTCAAGCAGTAAGTCTCCTGCCATTAATTTCCATGATGTTTGGCTCCAGTTTATTAGAAAGCCTGTTTTTCTTGCAGTACTAAATACAACTTCGTTACTTCATCATTAAAAATAGCTGAATAAGAACATGTGTTGAAATTAAGCATAGGTTGTATATAGAAGATGACAATCTTTTATTCAGTGGGATAAGCTTAATCCTGCATTACCTTCTCTTTCTTGTGACCTTGTTTATTTTCAGTTCGGTGTCCATCAGAAAGCATATTGCTGCCTGCTTGTTTAAAGTTTTTATTAAGTGCAGCTTGCCATTCTGTAACGCCTTGCAGTCACATCTACTTGTTTGTTGTCATGGATCTCTACACCCCTTATTTTGAAGTGCTTGTTCAAAACTTGAACAAACATTTTAGCCTCATATGGCACTGCAAAATTCTGCTATGACTGCAGCTTTTCTCAGTCTGGATTGCAAATGTATATACAAATCAAGTAACATGCAGAGATACACTGCTTACTGCAACAATTTAATTACACTATTAAATCACATTTCATGCAAATGATGAAAACCCATTTTTACAGGGAAGAGTAATTTTATATCTATGGAAATGGTGAATTTCCACCAGGGAGAGATTTTTCTTTTCGCAACAGTGAGGAAGGCAGAGATTTGAATGCGTGCCAGATATGCTTTCATTAATATTACCATATTTTGTTGCAGCTGGGGCTTTTTTTTTTTTAAAGACTTGGAATTAAAATTGTTTTCCATTAGAAACTCTCTGAGCAATTTTCATGTCAACATTCAGTTTAGAGATTATGATTAACCATGTGCTAAAAAGCAAAGTTGCTTCCTTGTTTTCCATTTTTGACATTCGCCAGCACATCTAGAAAAATAGTCCTGTATTGTGTTGAACAGCAGGTTTCAGGTAAAAGGCATAGGTTTGGACTGCTAAGTTTTACATGACATTCTGCCCTTCTGTCATAGAGGGTGAGAGATAGGTGATGAGTACCAAGCTGTCAACTTATAAAAGAATGTCAATTAACCATTTAAAACAAAAGGCAAACAAACAAACAACAAAACCGTATTTAAGCATTCATCAGAACTGTGTGTTGCATCCTTGTATTTCACTAACCTTGAAATGAGGTGTTAGTTTATTTTTTTGAAGGCAGCCAGGAATGTTCTATGGACAAGACTATTAATATTGAGAGATCCGGCAGCACTCCAAGTATCATGTGGGCAAAACACCTAACTTCCAATAAGCATATATTCTGAAATCTCCCTTACAGCCGCAGTCTCTTTACCCTTCATCCTTTAAGGCATCTTCTTGATTTATTATCAGTCATTACCATTCTAGTACATTCCCAAAATAGATGAACCAACCCTGTAGCTGCAGAGAACAGCAGGTAGCAAGTCATTTAGAGGTGTCTTTGTGTTTCTTGGTACTAGAAGTTTTGAGGTTTCGAGGCAGCTGAGGGAAACTTCTTGAAAAGCGCCCTTCTCTTTCTACTTGAAATACATTTCCTTGTTGCAATTTGATGTTGGGAAGCAGCAGCAGCCAGCAGCTCCCAAAGGAACAAGGAGTCTGCTTGTGAAAGTGAGCCCAGCACCGGCAGTGCCCTCACAAATGGGAACCCATCCCACAGCTCTGAATGCAGCAGGCAGAGCTGGTTGCTGCCAACAGCATCCTCTGCAGTCCCAGATGCAGCAAGGAAAGAACTGGGGTGCCTCAAGCATCAACAAGTCCTCATGTACCCTTGTTCTTTTTGTCAGCCCTTTCACATTGAGCTTCAATTAACAAATATTTTCACCTTTGTAAAATCATCCTGGTAATGCACCAGTATTAGGGGCAGAAGCTGCAGAGCCACAAGTGATTTTACAGGCAGCATAATTTTTTGGGAGCCTGGAATCTGTGTGTAAGTTGCTAGTTGCAGGGACAGTGCCTTTGATTATAAGCGTTTTAATGTGAACATCAACTAATCGTGACTAAATATTACCTTACATGCCAGAATCTTTGCCCTAATCCAGCCCCTTGCATGTAACAACTTTTTTTCTTCCATACGTTCTTTTTTTGTAGGCCTTCTGTACAAAAAATATTTTGTTCTACAAAAAAGGTGGTTTTGCCTTTCTTCTGGATATTTTTATGGAACCTATTATCTGTTTTAGGATGATAAAAGTGCTAGGTCAGTTCATAATCTTAAATTGACAAAAAAAAAAAAAAAAAAAAAAAAAAAAAAAGAAGCCAAAATAACTATTCACTAAGATTAATATGTTACAGAGCAAAGCAGTGAGCTGTTTTTGTTGTGAAACACAAGAACAATTCAGTCAACACCAGGAAAAGCACAACTGATTTGCCCCAATTTGTTAAGATGCACCCTTGACTGAACTGTAGTTTAGCTTTCTTTGCGTGGTAATCTTTCTGGATTTCACTTTTACCGTGAGAGAACAAATCAATACTGTGATAAATAGAGTGAATAGCTTTATAGAGTTGAGCTAGTGGTTTGCATCACATCATTTATCTATCTTTCTACATGAGGTGTTCTCTCCACTACTTTGAGAGTTTTTAATCTGTCCATTTCTTTGTGTGCTTGTGTAGTTTTTTACTTTCTTCATTCTTCACACAATATACTGATCAAAAATATTTTTTCTCCTATTACATGGCATTGTTATGTGAGAAGGTTTGGTATGTTATGTTACAGTTTCCCTTTTTTCATTTGAGAACATGAGGGACTTTGAATTGAATTTCCTGTGTGAACTTACAGTCATGAAGGCCAGACAGAAAAAACATGCTTTTCATTGTCGTTCACTTGAATATCTGCAGATAACTGTTTTTCAATATTTTTTTTAAATTCCTTGTTGTCTGCATCACAGATTATTCAATAATGCAGAACTTGCATCCTTCCCATTGGTTATGGGTTGTAGCCCTACCCCAGCGTTGTCCAGCACAGAACTGGTTCATGAAATACTTCTTTCCACACTTTTGGCTGTTGGATTCCTGACGATGAAAAGCAAAGCCAGCTCAGGGCCCTTTTCCACTTTGATGTCAAGACCACGTACTGCGTTACCAGTTCACTTGTTTGTTGTTCACCTTTCCCTCTTAGCTCTGATTTTCAATTGGTAAAGTAACCTCTGCTATTTTCTGTCTCCCAAGAAGCATGTTTTGTAATACTGAGTTGGGGTTAGTAATGAGCAGTCAATCTAGCAAAAAGATGAATAACAGTGGAATTAAAATCATATCATTGTATTCCTTGATATCTCGCCATTTATCTCAAAGTAATTTCTTACAGTTTATGAGTCCAAAAGAGAATGAAACATGAGGCACGATGATCCAGTGTTGTTTGCTCTTTGGAATTTTGTCTCAATGTAAGACATCCTGCTCACATTTCTGTCTTGTCTAAAATGACAATTCTAATACATGCAAATCTAATTGGAAAGGAAAAATCATCTTTAATTTTTTTAATTAAAATTTTAATAATTTAGAGCTGGAAATATGAGGTATTGGACTGTATTTTTGAGCGTAGTCACCTTACAGTTAAGAGAAGTGGGATTTTTGAAGTTAACTGGTCTTCTTTTTTTAATTGAAATGAATGCATTTTTGAGTGTCATTCGTTGGAACTTCATCCCTGTAGCTGCATGTAAGAGTCTTTATTTGTCCTGTGCTACAGGTATCATTGTTTATCATTTAACTTTTTAGCATCCAACTGAGCACATAATCATATCATTATAGCAGTTTCTATTATGCAAGGAGGCCAGAGAAAACATTATCAAGTGGATGAGCCTTAGTAAAAGTCTGCTGTTCTCTAGGTAATCAGTAGCTAAGGATAATGTAGTGGGGTTTTGTGATGAAGATGATATTTTAGGATTTGATTTGAATTTAGTTTAGAACTAGTGCTTTAAATGCAATGTTGCAGGTCATTAAAAGTTCCTTTAGAATTATGAGATTCTGTGCAAACTCCTTTCACAAACCCATCTGTAATACCGGTACATTTATGGTTTAAGTTTTATTTTTCATCCCCCATCACTTATGTTTGAAAGTTCTGTTTACCATACACAGCAGTGATGGTGTAAGTTCAAAATGGCTGTCGCTTGGAAGTTTTGCATTATAGATGAAAGTAGTGGAGGTATTTTCTTCTCTGGCCTTTGAAGCACCCATCACTGGAAGTTATGGGACAAAATGAATTCAAAAAGCTTTGGGCGTTTTCTTGTTTAATCAAAGGACAGCTGAGCAGACAGTGAGGATAAGTCTTTAACTTTTCAATGTACAATATCAGAACATTTCATCCCTTGCTTATTAATCATTGCCTTGGGCCAAGTAGATGATACTTCATCTGAAAGAATGAATGTGGTCATATTTAAAAGGGAACTGATTGGTCACTGAATGTCGGTCATTTATAAAATAATGAAGTTCAATTAAAAGGAGGATTATCATCTTTAAAACAATGGAAAGAACATACCCTCATTTTTATAGATTGACTGAGTTACAAGTACAGGACAGATTGCTGGGCTGACCAATCCTGCCTATTTAAAGACCGTGCAGCAGGGACACTTTGGTTCCCTGCTTAGTCCAAGGCTGCCATGCCTGTGGAAATAGGATGCCATGCTGCTGTGTATGTGCCACTTTCCCTGACATGCTGCGCGCTCGCTCTCCAGTTCTGTCTTCTTAATTTCTGCAGTGCTCTGTGATGCTCAGCAAGGAGACTGCAGTCTTGGGATTTGTTTGATAAAAGACAGGAGTGAGGAACTGGGCAATGCCAAGCTGTTCATTTGAGCTATTAATCACTCACACCTCTGCCTATTTCACCTGCTTACTCTGTAAAACTTGGGCTCTTCCTCTTCCTCTGTGTAATGAAAACGGAGTGTGTGTTAGTGAGTGCTCCAGATGCTCCTTGTGCAATGAACGTAATGCTCTTCATACTGGATTGCTGCTCTGAGGAGAGCAGCTCGGGTGTTGTAAGGTGCATTCACACAGGCTGACTCCATCTTACTCCTCTGGGAATCTCCTTGATGTTTGCTTCTGTTGCTCTTTGTGTGCACGGAGGATTTGGTGAACAGAAAAGTCGCTTCAGAGACCAGAAACTTGGGGAGATTTTCGCTTTTCAAAGGGACAACTGGCTGTCCACGTGTCATCACTAGCCCTTCTGGGGCCTTAGGAAGTGTGCCAGATATGTTTTTACCTAGATTTATAGGTGGCCAGTTTGTTCCAGTTAGATTCCTTTGAGGTTTTTTTATTCGTTCGTTTATTTTGAAGAGAACAATTCAGTTTTGGGAGTAAGAAATGGTGGGAGGCCCTGAGAGCCGTGGTGATATTCCTGTGGGATAAATCAGTCACCTCGTAAAGCTGGGGGCTTAGCAATTAACAGCAACCAGCAACTGGTGCCAACATTTTTTAGTGCCCACCTATAGGTTATTGTGCTTGGGATGTGAAGTTTGATGATTTCTTTATGTATTTCACAATGATGATTGTTTTTATGCCTCTCTACCTTACCAAGGTTGCTTGAATTCATGGCTTGGCCTGGCCAAAAGAAGGAGTTACTGCGTGTGTTGCTTTGCATGGTTGAAATATTGACCTCAAAGCGTGTCATGCTTGTAGAAAGTGATAAAACCTCTTTTTACTTTGAAAGCATCTAGCAGTATGTGAATTATGCTGACATTCATAGTTCGTGCCACGCATAATATGCTGAGACTTCAAAAAATTAATTTGTATGGTACAAACTGGGGGGAGTCTGTAATTTCAGCTTTGTCCATAGTTTCTCCATAAAGTGCCTGGCTGTCCTTCTCATCATACTGTGGTGCTGACAGTTGCACAAGATGTGTTTCTCTGAGAAGAAAACCAGTGGTTCCTTGTTTATGGTTTTAGGATATAGTTTTAAACATAGACACTACAAAGTCTAAATGAAGCTCTTCTGCCTTTATGCTGCCACTGTTTGTGATCGGTCTGGCAGACTTTAGGATGAGGAAATGAGCTTCCTACAATAGCTCAGCAGCACATTAATGTTATGATGTTATTTTTGGCCTGAAAGCTAGCAGCTAGCATGTTATTGGAAAGAGGGAAAAGGTTAAGAACTACATCCCAGTTAACTTAACACTTCCAATTTTTTACTGTAACTTTGCAATTTCTCATTTATTTGAATCTCCTCTTTGCATGAATTATCTGCAATACCAAATTCTGCTATGCCTGCTCACATCTTTATGCCTTCTCAGAATTCTCAATGCATTCTCTCTTCTCTCTCTCAATTTGTTTCTCTCTTGTTTCTCTCTCTTCTTCTTTTTCATGGGGTACCCTGAATCTCTCAAGCAGTACAGGAGGCCGAACAGGAAGATGTAAAGGTGGCAGTGGATGCCCAAGCTCCGAAATCAACTAAAAAAGCCAAGGCAGCATCTGCAAGCTGTCAGACTGGCAGTGCCAGAAAGGAGAAAAAAGGGAAACACAAAGGTTAGCTGCATGCTGCTGAATGTCAGATGTTGAACTGACTGCACCAATACCTTTCTTCTTCTTCTTTATTTTTGTTTCATTTCTATCAGAATCAGTAGCTTTCTGCAAATTGTCTGAAAGTGATTTATTGCAGTTTTTATGAGATTGGAAAATGCGGATGACTTGGAGCTGCGTGTGTGAAGGAGGGCTGAATGTGTAAACCACGTCTGTTCCAAAGGAGCACGTTTGTTCAAATTCTAGATGAGTAAGAAAGTCCTGATGAAACAGGTGAAACAGACGCTTTCCTGCAGCGTTAAGGAAATGACAACCATCTCACACCAGTTTGATTTTTCTTTGTCTGTCCACATGCAGTGTAATTTGGAGGAACAGCCTCCATTCTAAGACTCTCACCGAGGCTTGAACGCTGCACAAATTTGAGGTTCAGTGAGAATTTTGAAAACTAAATTTGACAGATCCAAGATAATATCTTCAAAGGGATTCTTCGTGTTGTTATTTCAGGATTAATCTGTCCTAACTGCTAAAATTATGTGGGGTGTTTGTCTGAAAAAAAAAAGTCTGCAATGATTTTGGGTAATATTGGTTAATTGGGTGATACTGGTTAAACACAAAGATGCTATTGATAATGACAGAAGTGTAGGTAATATAATAAATATATATATAAGATTTTTTATGTGTGCACACGTACGCAAAAGAGAGATTTTTGTATCATAATATGCAAGGTTTTTTATTTGATGGCTGATAACTAATGAAATTAATAAATACCTTTCCAATGGTTTGCAGTTCTTGGATAAAACCATTGTAAAACTGTCGTGCCTAGGCTGGACTGTATTCCCATCTGATGTTTTCCTGCAGTCTTTCTATTATTTCCTAGGTAGAGTGTAGTGTCTGCTGTTGACAAGCCTACTTAACGATAATGATGACTAGCAAAGGTAATTATTGAGGTCAGTGTATAAAGGCTTATCCACAGGGATTTTTCAGACTTGAGCCTGCCTTCTCAAAATCCATTAAACCGCACTGCAGCCTAATTTTTGAGGTGTGAATCTTCAGCTTCTCTATATCTGTAGTCCCCCTGAGACTGGGTTAGTCAGGTTGCAGAGGCTGGCCCTGAGGTAAAGAGTTTATTCATTTACTTATTTGAAAGAAAGATGATGTTTGTCTCGTCAATACTTAAGCTTAAAATAATAAATAAAAGATGAGGGTAAAATTAACTCTGTGTAAGAACTTACAAAATAAGTGAACAGAAAGCTAATATTTCTGAATTTAACATAAAAAGTAATTCCACTCCAGCACAGTCATACAGATGCCAGGTTTTATTCTGAAGTGGGTTTTACTGGAGAATAAAATTTATCTTACTAGTTTAAAAGAAAACTTTCCTGAGGCTGCAGTTGAGCACTGTGTGGAGTAATACTTAAATTATTCCTACTGCATAGCCTTGAGGCTCTGTTTCATCTCATAATGCCTGCTTGAGCTGTCTCTATACGTACAGAACTTAAAACATTGTTCTGGTCAGATTCAGTAGGCTTAATTTGGGAAATCTGCATTGTGTAACACCAGTGTATGTTTAAGTATTTAAATTTGCATGTTTTCTAATCAGTTTTCTCCTGAGTTCTTGCTGGTTGTGTAGTTAGCAGAATCTTCAGAATCTCTGCCATTGCTATCAGCTGCTTGAAAGGAGTTTTGTGTTTGGTTTTGTGTAATATTTGAGGGATAGATGTGCAGCTTGTCCACTTGTTAACGTTTGAGCAATCCAGGTCTGTGTCATGCTGTAACTTCTACATGTCCTGTAACAGGATGGTTGCTGAGGGGTGAATGAACAATACATGGTAAGATAACATTTTAAAGGTTTCTATTAGTGTTTAGTTATAGTATTACTTTTCTGAGTGCAGCTGAGCTCTTTGTGCTTGAAGAAGAAAAAAAAAAGCCATTGGACTAGATCCTATGAATAATAAGCTAATTCAGACCAAGAATCATTGAATTATACATGAATAGCTCTTGCAGCTGTAATGTAATGATCCTACTCTGGTCTTAGATGTGTAATGCCTTTTTAAGTGGCTCAAAGAAGATGAAACTATGATCAGAACAATGTGCTAAAGATAAACATGAGGGAAGTAGTGGGTTTAATGAGGTTACACCGACACAGGGCAAGAGAAGGATGTGGCTAATTGCTCACGTAGAGCTGGTGGTTGCTCCTGAGTGAGGGTTCACTGCATTTTGTCAGTCTGTGATGGGTAGCGTAGCGTTTAGCAACTTCCTCTAAATTTGTGTTACTACAGATATTTCTCTCTTAATGATGTATCCCAAATACACTGTGTCTGTTTTTGAAAAGAGACATCATTTTTATGGGGAAAAGCCTGTAAATGCAGTAAATTGATTGCATTTCGTAGTGGTATTTATGAAAGGCTGGGTCTCCAAGTTCGCTGTTGGACTTAATATTTGACATAGGGAAAAATGAAGCAAGTGAATACATAAAATGGTGGAAATAATGGATTGAACAGTGACTTGATTTTGAACTTTGTGATGCAAAGAAGTGTTGCATAAGGATATTAGTGAACCACAGAAAAATAGCCCAAACAAGTGAAAACAATTGCAACAAATACCTATGAAAAACATGCACCCGGCATGGGATGCAAATACAAGATCAGAGCATCTTTAAATCCCAAATCCCTAGATTACTTGTTCAGAATTGAGATTGTACGGTTGTACATTGTGGTATGAAGTGGTTGGTTGTTGGTTTTTAATATGTATTCTTTTTTCTCAGCATAGGTTTGTGAAGTAAAGTGGTTCTTTTTAGCTTTTTGAGGTAAATCATGCAGAAGCAAATCAGGAAGATAAAAAGAACCTTTATCAATATAAAAAAAAAGCCAGACAAACATGCAAAGCCAGAACATAATTCAAAGTGAAATCTGATATGGAAATTCATAAGTCATTCCATGGGGGCTTGTTTCTTACTGAACCCACTGTAGACATACCATGTTAGCATGTTCTAGGAAACATTTTCCCTTCCTGCACGTATGAATGTCAGAAAGCAGATGAGAAGCTGTGACACACAGTACTTTTTCTGCCAGGATAACTGTTTCGTGTTTTGATTTTACTTACTTCTTCCATGTTTATTTCCTCTCTTTCATGCCAGTCTGTCTATTTTGATTTGTGTATCCTGTCCCATTTTTTATGTAACAAGAAACTACATTAGTGCTGGCCAACTCAGAAAGTAGCACCATGTGTTGGACAAGAAGCATTATTTCTCATCATTAGTACTTACTCTTACAGGAATAAAAGAGTTTATGTAGAGTGGATTTATCTTGCTTTCCTGTGCATTAAAGAGAAAGGGTTGTAGGAGGAGCAAATGAGTTTCCACCAAGAAAAACCCTGTTGTTACCAGATTTGACAGCCCTTCCAAGCTACAATTTAGGAACACACAGACTTAATAGTGATGAAATCCAGCTACAGTTTTCTAGATTTCATCAAGGTGAATGTAGAGCTTGCTGCTCGTGTGCTTGCTGTATTGACTTGATGTGATGTTAGCAATAGGCCTTCCTTCGATTGAAGTTTAGGCTAGATCACCTCTGGAGTCCTTTCCTAAAAAAAAAAAATGTCTTTGCATCCTTTTCCTTACCAACAAATACCTTTGTGATTTTGCATTTGCATCTCAATGGATGTGCAGTCCCTAAGAGAACAGACATATACTGAGAAGTGGCTTAGAAAATATTAACAGCTACACTATACTTAAGGCGAGGTGACCCTAAAAACAGAACAAAAATTGCATTTTTTGTACCTCTTTAAGCATTCTCTCTTTTGAGGAGAATTAAACCCAACAAATTTTATTGCTTTTCTAATTAATGGACTTCTGTGTTTCTAGAAGATGTAGTTTCCTGATATTTCATTCTAGCTATCATGCTAGAGCTTTCTAAGTAATCACTGTGAGAAATAACCCTCTTAATTAACTGAGTTTTGCAATACTGCTTTCTTGTACCACTGTCCCAGAAGTAAACCTCATTATACTTGTGGTCTGACTTCTGGATAGATTTGAAAAACATAATCAACTACTGTTTTTCTTTTTAGCTTAAAACGCAGATCACTTGAAGCAATGGAAGCAGAAGCAAAGTTTCCTTTCAGCCAAGTTCTTTAAAGCCTGGAAAGTCTCTTTGTTTCTGTGTCAGTACAGTAAAAATGGATTTTTCTGTCTCTGACCTTGGAGTAGGCTAGCTGGTTTTTGAAGCTACAATCTTAAGCTGGCAGAAAAGTTGCTCTGCAGTTTGTAATAGCAGCCTTGCTGCTGGTTGCAGCCTTGCCTTGTCCACTTGGATGTGCCTTCTGTGTTGGACCAGTGGCTTGTCTAACCTGGTGTCTTTCCTTTTAAGGCATGTTTAAAGAAAGAAATGAAGGAAAGTTTCTAGTGTGTTGGTGGTATTTGCGTTTGCAAGGGAAGGACATAACTTGGGCTTGTTTTTGAGTCTGATACACATACAGCTTAAGCATATTCTTAAAACTTAGTGTGTTAATCAGTTAGTCATTCTTTCCTATGCTTACAAGTCCATGTAAAAATACCAGTAGGAAATATTGCTGGGTAGTTTGCCACTTTTTGAAGCTTGAACTGATTTATACAAAACTAACATTGTGCATTGTCTGTTATTGTCACATAGCAGTATCTCTCCTTGTGTCTGTTCTGGTCCTCATCTGTAAGCAGTGGTCACTTTCATCAGCTGCCTCTCTGAGCTTTCCCTGGTCATACACAGCTGGATGGGATGTAGTTTGTTCCTCCTCTTTGAACCCACACCCCCCTCCAAGTAAAAGAATCACAGAATGGCCAGGATTAGAAGGGACCTCAAGGATCATGAATCTCCACCCTGCCCTGCCACACACAGAGCCACCAACCTCCCCATTTCATACCAGACCAGGCTGCCCAGGGCCCCAACCTGGCCTTGAACACCTCCAGAGATGGGGCATCCACAGCCTCTCTGGGCAGCTGTTCCAGCACCTCACCACTCACAGTAAAAAACAAAAGATGTTATTCTTTCTTGATTATCTCTTGAGCAACAAAATGTGCTGTTATTTTCAATTGTCTATAAGATTTGAAGTGCTGAGATACAGTATTCAGTACAGATATTGAAAACAGAGTACAAATTGGAGAGGTAGGATGGAAATGCCAGTGAATGCTTGGGTTTTTTCCCTGTTTTTTATTGCTGGTTGTTCCAGGTTTCCTCTGAGACACAACAGTGTCAAAGTTTTCCAGAAAGTCATAACTGAAGGGAGTTGCTTCAGTAACAGGGTTGTTTCAGTCTCCCTCTTTCTTCCCTGCCCTCCTTTGTTGTTGCCTAGAGGGTAATATAAAGAATTCCTTTTCTTCTTAACAGATATTCAAGGACACGTCCATTGGTTTTTTTCTACGTTACCCTTGGGAAGAAAAATGTAGAAAGCCCTGCATCTAGCTATAAACACTTTATTTTTGGCACAGCCCACTCAGCTTGTCTTTGCTGACACTCTTCTTAAACTGGAAACTTGAACCTGTAGACATGAGTTGTTTGCTTTTATTGCTCTGTGAACCATCCTTCCAGTAGGTGGGTGGAAGGATAAGGAGGCAGTGAGGCAAAGAATGAGAACAAAGGGAAGATTCACCTCAGATATCACAATTGTGCAGGCTTGAAAGTGCTTTCAGACATTAGGCAGGTGATGATGAAGCGGCCTTTTGAGCCATGACTGAACAAAATACACAGACATCACATGACATATGTGAAAGAAAGGTGTGTGCTTGCATTTAGTACCGCTGCATTTAACTATGTTGCACACACACACATATAACTGCAATAATGCATGCACACACACAAATATTATCGTTAATCCCGTGTTTGCCATGAACCATCTGTGGCATCACATTTATTTGCTGCTTTTTTTTTCTTCTTTTTTTTTCCCCCCACAATATTATGATACTACAGAGGTTATTTTCATTTTTTCTCTCTCTGCCCAGCTAGATCTTCCATTCCCTTCAATGGAGTCACAGAATCACAGAATGGCCAGGGTTGGAAGGGACCTCAAGGATCATGAATTTCCAACCCCCCTGCCACATGCAGGGCCACCAGCCTCCCCATTTCATACCAGACCAGGCTGCCCAGGGCCCCATCCAGCCTGGCCTTGAACACCTCCAGGGACGGGGCATCCACAACCTCTCTGGGCAGCTGTTCCAGCACCTCACCACTCTCTCTGTAAAGAACTTCCCCCTGACATCCAACCTAAATCTTCCCTCCCTCAACTTAAAACCATTTCCCCTTGTCCTGCAGTTGTCAACCCTTTCAAAGAGTTGATTCCCCTCCTGTTTGTAGGCTCCCTTTAGGTACTGAAAGGCTGCAATGAGGTCACCCCGCAGCCTTCTTTTCTCCCTCAGCTCCAAGCCCAGCTCTCTCAACCTGTCTTTGTAGGGGAGGTGTTCCAGTCCCCTGATCATCTTTGTGGCTCTCCTCTGGACCCTCTCCAACAGCTCCCTGTCTTTCTTGTACTGGGGACTCCAGACCTGGACGTTTGCAGTTGACACCAGTGGAGTCACCAGCAGAACCATTTGTAATGCTTAATAACATTTTCTACCAGTGATGCATATTTTAGAATGCTGGAATTGATTTTTCTTTTCTAAAAGTGTGCCCTGCCAGGGTAGCCTTTGTCCTGCTGCCTAATAATACATGATGTTCCTGACAGCATGAGATGTGAGCATAGATGTGCTGCAGGCATCACAAAGCTGCAGCCTCAGAGCAGTCTCTACTGCTGTCAGTCAGTTCTTTTGCTGCAGATATTGATCTGCTTGGAAGAGGAATAATTAGGGTTTTGTTCCTTTTGAAATGGGTTCACAAAGTTAGGTTTCGAGCATCCAAAACTTAATCAGGTCTAGATGTGCACAAAGGATAAGCATCTTGTTCATGGGTGCTTAATGCTTGACACTGTGAATGTTATGGTAAGAATTGGTCACTTTAAAAATGATGATTAATATGTGTAGAGTCGTTTCAAGTACTGCAGTGGATCCAAGCAGTTCTCTGTTCTAGAATACCTTTGCTGTAGTAACTTATCCTGAAATAACTCCAGTCAGCAAAACTGCTAGTCTGCTCACTGCAACATTATGCCTACAGCATCGGGAATTACACTGTTCAACATAAAATTTGTCCCTGCTAGTGTACTTAGGTAGCTAAGAATGTTTCTGTTGTCCAAATTGGTATGTGAATATTTGGATGCCATAAACTTTTTGAAGTGTCCTTCGTTACTGCTTTTCTCAGGTTCAGTGTTTAGTCCACTGCAGCCGTTGTTTCGCATTTGCTACCTTTCAGTATATCAATGACCTGATGAAAATCCTTGTGCTCGTACTGTGAGTGGTGGCAAATAGAAAGTTAAATTTACTTTTTTTGTAGCTTTCATTATTTTTATATGTTTGTTTTTGACCTCTTCTTTGTTTGATTTGACTTAGGCTGCATAAGATTAAAGTGCAGGTATCTGGAACATCCATATCACACTGTAATAAGTTAGACTTATGCAGTTTCCTAAGAGAAGTGTCAACAGTAAATATGTTGAAAAGAGGACTTCTCTGTTTTGGGACTGATGCCTTACAGTCAAAACTTTTAGAATTTAAATCACGGCTGGCAAAGCTTGCTGAATAAACACAGCTTTGTGTTGTGAATTATAAGACTTGTGAAGCAGCAATCTGTTTGTCCAGTGAACTAGAATTCATTTAGACAGCATGCATTTTTGTAAAGCAGGATGCAGGATTTATGTTTAGTTTTCAGTAATTTTAGTAACAGAGCACTTGGGGAGCACTTGTGGTTTGGCAGACTGTCCTGGGAAACATCTCTTGAGAGATGAAAACCAAGGTGAGAGGAGCTCTGTTGTTGTGCAGGAAATGGCACTGGAGGCCACAACTAAACTAATGGCACTCCAGGCTTCAAAGAGGAAACTTTCAAAGAATTTGGAATGATTTGAAAAGCGGAGGACAAGAAAACATGCAGGGACATAGGAAGTTTAGCTCCTTTCAGTGATCAAAGGTAAGTTTGAGAGGTGCGTTGGGGACTGACTTCTGAAGGGACAAGGTACTTTATGGTGTAGAGTGTGTGTTGCTTAACAGATGGTGTAAAAATAATCAAGTAGCAGGAACTCAACAGGCCTGTTCAGAATGAGTCATGCATGTTGGCCATGGAGGATAAAGCAGCAGTAGAGCAGAGGCCATGGGGTTGCAGTGCACTCCGTGTCACATAGAGCATTCGAAACTCTTATCTTGCCGAGATGTTAGAAACATTTCCTTCAGCTTCATTTAGACTTCCTAGGTTGGACAAACGGATTGTTTATTTGTTGTTAGTTTTGCTGTAACTACACCAGAACTTACAGATTGGTGCAGAATTTGTCGTAAGGTTCTGCATGATGCAGCAGAGTCAGTAATTTCTGCTCACCTTGAAGTCTGACTGGGGGAAACGTCAGTCACAGCTCCTCTCGTCTCTCTCTTTTTCCATCTAACCTGAAAGTTTTTAAATACTTCTGTGTTGTCAGACTGCATCTTGTTAGGTGGCAGCACAGTCAGTGCTGTTACTGAGGGGGTGGACCACTTTTTTCCCCGCTTATGCTTTGCACCACAATGACAGTGACACCAGGTATGGCAGCGTACAGTTAAGCATGCTAATGTATCAGCCAGTTGACTTGTAATGCAAGCTGACAGCTACTGGCAAGGAAGGTTGTAATGGTAATCTGGGAGACTTCTGCTACAGGTGACAGTCTGCAAATACCCCAGTCCCTAACAGTTCATTCTTAGAGGATTCATTCAACTCTGTTTGGTCTGAGGAGCAGCATATTCTGGCACTGAGCTACCTCTTTGTAATGCTTTTAAGACATAGCCTTTAAAACAGCAACAGCGCAAAGGGTTATGTTATTTATCACATCCATAAATGATAATAGTGCTTTTTTATTGGTGCAGAAATGCTTTTTTATATAGCTAGTTTAGTTATATATTCCAGCACTAAATCTTCACTAAGGGCTAATGCATGTTTGCAGTCTGATGTTTCAGCCTACTGTCCTGAAGGAAGAAGTTAGCTTATGATAAAAACACCCCCCCACACTCCATATTTCCATTCTTACATCTTCAGAGGCAAAATACAGCAATCAGGAGATAGGTAGAGCCAGAACTCAGAATGACAGCGCAGCTGAGGTTGGAAGGTGCCTCATACACTGCCTTGACCTCCATCCCTGCTCAGAGCAGGTTGCCCAGGTGTCCAGTCTGATTGCAAGTGTCTCCAAGGATGGAGATTGCAAGGGATATTTATTGTCTTTGTATAGTTTCATTCTGGTTTTCTAGCTGTATGACAGTTTACTGAATTGGTAGGCATATTTGGGCTTGTTAGTCTGATGCTCCTGTTGTGTATGGTGCTAGTTCTGCAGGTGAATTTTCTAGGTTTCTTGGTTCTTAATGGGAGTCTTCATGTTTTATAGGGAATACGTCAGAATCTGGGACTCAGGTTTATTTCCAAACCAGTCGTGACCCCCTAGGAGAACTGCATCTGTTATTTGTCTTTCTTCTCCGTTTGATTTCTGTTCAGTTTTCCATGAATGGGTACATTGCCTTCAGGATGAGGATGGCAACAGTGAAATTCTGATCACCTCTTGGACATTCTAAAGCACAGCATATGGGAAGTGAGGCTTTTGCCTCTGGTACTATTTTAGTCTTGCTTAAGTCTAGAAAGTGTTATTAAATATGAGCCTTTGTGTCCTAGAAGCATGCTTTTTATAAGGGAGTGATTCTCTTTTCAGTAACTTCTTGACACAATGACAACTAAGGCTGTTGCTGTTGTCTGACAGGAATTGATGGCCCAGCTGCTTTTCAAGATGATGTTCAGAAAGCAGGAAGTCAAGTGCAGATTCTCACTGTTGGGCAGTCTAGCCATGATGAAGATGATGGAGAGAAAATGGCTACTGGCCAACAACAGCAAAGCAAGCAGGACCTTAAAACAGCAATGCAGAAAAAGGGTGAGTAGCTAAAGCCACTTCAGATTCTCATTTAGAAAGCTAGATTCTCTCTAGCTTTATTAATATTGATTCCTTTTCTTGTTCTCATGCTCAGCCCTAGCAGAGATTGATATTCTTCCTTTCAGGCTCTCTTCTATTCTGTCTCTAAAAATAATGAAGTTCTCTCTTGTCCCAAGGAACAAATGTTCCCCAGGCTCTCAGAACTGTGATATTCCCATCTGCAGTACAGTGTGGCTACTGAAACACCAAGCAGATGCTAATGCTTATATCCATCTGTTACATTTTGATATTTTATGACTCCGGAAATCACTTCTATGGCAGCTGATGAAGAATATGGAATAACAATATTTGAACTAGAATATTAGTTTTAATTTTGCTGTTGGTTAAACTCTATTACGGTTTCACAATGTATGTTCATGCTTGGAGAGGTGAAAATTACAATACTGCATTCTGCAGCATTTGTCCCACGTTGTCCTGAAATGCTCTCTGTTGTTTTTTTTTTCCTAAAGGCACACATGATTTAGGAGATAGACTGTGTATGTATGCATTCATGCATCTGTGCTTTCCTTCCTGCAGTGTTATTATCTTTTGTTAAACATTATCTGTAGGAAGGAAAAAATCCTAAAATCTTCACAGAGCTTTTTCTGAAAGCATTTATTTAGGAGGAGTTCTTCTTCAGTGCATGGCTTTTGAGGCTAAGATGGCTTGAGCCAAGCGTACTCTCATGCTTTAAGAATAAACTCCTTGTGTACAAAGAGCAAAATGTAAGTGCAAACTTGACTCATCTAGAATAGACTATTCATATCTAAATGCACGCTTCTTGTCTGCAGCACAGTTCTCACTAAGATTCATTTTTTCTGGGACATTACTCTGCAGATGTGAGCAACTTCAACTGAAACGGGCATATTTTATCCAAGTGGGGCACTTCCTGGGCATTTGAGTCAAAGGAATGTTGGCATGACTAACAAGTTCTGATCTGTGTGATGATTGTGTTGACTTAGACTATGGCTCAGAATATGTAATAGTCGGACACAGTACTTACTAAAGCTGGTGGACCTAAAAATTATCAGCAGACTTCTCAAATTAGGTCGGAGCAGTCAGATTTTTACTCTGGGGGACATTTCTATTTTTGATGTTATTCTCTCGATTCTTTTGTTTGTTTTCTCGGTAGAAGCAATATATGGCATGACCTTTTTTTTTTTATCCAGCACTGAGCATACTGCTGACCAGAGCAGACACTGCTGAGGCTGTTTGACTGGTATGCTTCAAGTCTGTGTAGGGGCTTTGTTTTTGGGAGTGCTGGGGATAATTTTTATTAACAACAGAACTGTTGTCTGTGGGACACAAAGAAAAGTATTAAGACAGTATTAAGACAGGACTGCAACTGGTAGTATCTCCATAAAATATGTTTACTTCAGCCTATGTGGTTTTGCACTTGATAGCAGTAAAGGAGACTTGATAGTATCCCAGTAGTCCTGGAAACCTTTACGTAGAGCCAGGGCTTTTTATGTGGATTCCCACTGCTGCTTCACTGCTTGTGAACTGCTGCTTCCTTTCTGACGTGTCCCCATTGGTCTGCAAAGCATTTAGAATGGCTTTTTCCCATTAGTCCACCTCTTGCATGTAACAGGAGCAAGAGAAGAAAACCACTGAGGTGAATGCTAGCTGGCCTAGTGGGAAGAGGCAGGTCAAGTCCCATTAGATTTGCTTACCCTGATTTGTGCCAGTTCTGCTCTGTGACTTTAACTTTGTGAAGAGAAACCTCTCTCAGCATATGCATCTCTCCTCTCTGAGGATCACTCAGCAAGTCAAGCTCAGTTAGGGGGCATAGGATAGCTGAGTGTGAAGAGAATATGCTGTTTGCAAGAAAATGCCAAATGTTTTATTTGATTTCTCCGTCTGTTGGAAATTGCCATAGCTAGAATCAGTTACTTCCTGCAGGAAATACTTGTCCTTTTAATTTCAGAAGTTTTAATATGTATAGGTCCCTGCTGGCAAATGAGTCACTAGGACAGAGCCAGACTTCTCTAGGTTTCACCACTCAGTAATTAAATTTCAGTCTTCACGCTTATCAATTTCTTGTATGTCTCTGTAAAGACTTGGGATGAACAATTTGTTCTTCACACAGATCACAGAATCACAGAATGGCCAGGGTTGGAAGGGACCTCAAGGATCATGAATCTCCAACCCCCCAGTCTTAGTTCTTTCCACCTAAAGTTACAGCTCTTTTGAAATTTGGGGAGGGAATAGGTTTGATTTCTGGATTCAAGAACAACACAGGAGCTCTTTGAAGCATTCTTTCCCATAAGTCTTCCCTGCAGGCTTTTCTATAACAGGCAGAGGATTTTCCCCACCAACATACTACCTGAATGTAGAAGCAAATTATCTCTGGCTGTGCATAGCAGTGTATGCAAGTATGGCTTTTCTGCACGGATGCCAGCTGAAGAGATGGATTCCTTCTCCTAACCATGACTAGAACATTGGTTGTCATCATTAACAACTAATGTTTGTGATTAATGTGCATGATTAATAATGAGTGAGTTCTGCAGGCTTTAAAAATACCAGTTGACCCATGAATTCAGGCTCCCCTGCATACCCACGTCCTGCTAAAGCTTTCTGCTGTCGTGCTGGGTGCTGTATGGCCACACTGGAGCAACTGAAGAAGTAGACTGTGAGACCACTTACGGTACAGCTGAATGAAATACAAAAATTGCAGTATGCTTCTGTTTCATTTTTATTTGCTCTTACTGCTTTGGTGTTGTTTTATTGCCAGGTATGCATCTGGTGTCAAAAGCTATTTTAAAGGGCGTGTATTGAAGTAACTGGAAAGAGCAATAACATAAAAAATATTTAAGAGGTTTTTGGTGTCTATTTTCCTCATTCATTTCCAAAATTGGAAGTGAAGCAAACCATTACTGGTACAGACTCTAGTATTTATTTTTCTGTGGTAGTTCAGTCTCTGCTTATTGCAGACCAAGCTCATACTCCAGTGACTGAGTTGCCTGAAAATCTCTGCGTGTACCTGTGGGAGTTCAGAAGCACCATTTAGATAGCTTAAGATAGATAATGCACACACATTTGGCACAGGGTTTTAGGTAGAATTTAGACCATCCAAATATCTGAATACTTCTTTTTCAGTGTTACTGAATAAATATTAGTATAGAATCTGTGTTTTGGAAGGGGTTTTTTTTTTGGTGTGTGTGTGTTAGAATTAGGCCAAAAACTTACTATGAAGGGCATGTTGTTCACAGAAGTGTTTGTGGCACAGCCTTTTAGCATGGATGATGCTTTCTGAAGCTTGAGCTCCATGAATCAGGACTATATGGCTTTATTCTAAATCACTAAAAAAGTGACAGTGGGTATAGTAAATGGAAAGTGAATTTGGTTGTGCAGAAAGGCGTGATGTTCCTAATTGAAAGCTGTGGCAGCAGTGTTTTAGCCACATGTGGTAAGCCTTTAGTGCTGTGAAGAATGCTGTTGATGAGTTATTTGAGTTTGCAGAATCATTCCCTTAGATGTTTTCCTTTCCCAGATCCCCATGCAAATACATCCTGGTCCTCTTCCACCTCCCAGTCCAGTCTTGTTGCCTTGGATCATGCTCCTGGTAAGTACAGAAAGAAAAAAGTTCATTATGCCCACGCTGTTTAGCCCTGGAAATCATTGAGTTTAATTTATGCTTCTGTGTCAGGCTTAACAATAGCAGAGATACTGGACCAGATGGTTGTAGGTTTATTTTGTTTCATGTTTTTTGGGGGGTTGGAGGGAAGAAAGCGGGTGAGAAATACTGCATAGTCTGCCTCTGATATGAGAAACTTGAGTACAGGGTGGCTTCATCTGAAAAACTACACCTGGCAAATGTCCCGTCGTTGGATACTTTTTGCTGCCCAGCCCTGTTTGATGTTCAAAGTTTTGTTTCCCTTTGAAATGTCTGAGGCTTTGAATTCTTTTAAAGTCAGATTTTTAAGCACTCTAAGGCAGATCCTTTGGCCTAGGCTGGTACTGTTTTCTACATGAAATAAATATGCATAGGAATGTTTCCTTAATGAATGGTTTCTTCTCAGTGTAAGATCTGCTCTTTATTGGATCTCACAGGAACTGTTAAAAGTGTGCTGTAGAAGTGTTCCTATTTTAATTGTTAAGGCTTCCAAATGGCCGTGATAGGTTGTCTACTCAGTCATGCTGTGTTTGAAGTACTTGATGGGGTTGAGATTTATATTTAATTTCTCACTCTGTATTCTTCTTGTATCACTGCTTAACAGTCTTCTCTGTGGAATGGAGACCATGCTATTTCCTGCCTCATGTTTTGGTTTCTCCATGCAGGTGCTGTCTCACCACTCGTTTGTATGGTGCCTCACATAATGAAGCCCCTCACACACACATTCCTTCTCTCACCAGTAAGCCTAAGGGTGCAACAACATAAGAAATGATATTTTTATGTCAAGTATTAGTATATCATAGTGCACTGCTTTCTCCTCAGGCATTTCAAGCAGCATGAATTTCGATGAGGAAGAGGATGAGGAAGATGCAGACAGCTCTAGCTCTTCCCAGCTAAACAGTAACACCCGGCCTGGTTCTGCCACAAGCAAGAAATCCAGTAAGGTAAGTAAGGGGTCAGTGCTGAAGAAGGAGCATGTGGGTCACTGTGTACTGCATCAGTTCAGAGCACAGTCAGGATAGGCCTGTTTTTCTGTTTTGTTTTCAATATGAACTACAGCATCTCTGAGCTAATTTACTGTGAAAGCTCTCATTTCACAGAAGGAATGAAAATAATGACTTGGAGTGAAGAACAGCAAACTTGAATGAAGAGAAAGTTAAACTGTAAATATTTACCCTTCTGCCTCTTGCAGGATCTCAGAAAGGTCTTTCGTTTCTCTTGTCTTTTTTTCTAAGCATTTTTTCACTCTGCTCTTGTTGGTGCTATCTGAAGATAAAACAAAGCTTCAGAGGTTCGAATATCCAGCTCTTGTTAATCCAGCTGATGATGGCTCACTCCTTTGTGTACTTCAACTGACTTCTCCTCCCTCTTAGAGTTTTCTGTGCCTTAAACTGTCTCTCAGCCATCCAATATCTTCTTTTCATCAAAGAACACTGTTGTCCACGGGTATGAACCTTCTCAAAAGAGGAAAGTTTTGAGATGGAAAGTGTGAGCCAGAGTTTGATTTTGTAACATGACGGCACTCTGTGCAGCTGCCGGTTCTTCTTTGCCAGATGTGTCTGTGTGCTCAGCATCAGCAGGACAGAGAACTGCTCTGTGGGCCTTTGTTAGGTGAGAGCTCAACCAGCTGAACAGGGAGATGTCCTTAGTTTGATAAGTTGCCTTGAAGGCCTCTGTGGAACTAGAATGGAGGAAACTGTGTGTCCCTTTTGTGTGTTTTTTGAAGCGCAGCTGTTAGCAAATGTCATTCCTTCATATTTTGAAGTTTCCCTTCTGTTTTAGGAAGTGGCCTCAGCCCCTAGTCCTTCCACAAATGAGCCTCTCATAGATGTTGATGACCTGGAGGAATTTGCTGTAAGACCTGCTCCACAGGGTGCCACCGTCAAATGCAGAATCACAAGAGACAAGAAAGGAATGGATCGAGGGATGTACCCTACCTATTACCTCCACTTGGAAAGGGAGCATGGTAAAAAGGTCATAAAATAACTTGAATAGCATAACAGTTGCATCTGAATATTAAAAACAATAATAAAAAATCTGAAGAAGTCTTACAAGGAAAATGTAATCTTGTATTTTATATGCCTTATCACTGAGACCTGCCCTAGTCCTCCAAAAGCAGAACAATATCACTTTGTTCTGCTGCCTTTCTCCATATGTCTAATCATTGGCTTTAAGTAATCCAGGCATGGCACCTTTTTGTGAGAGCAACTGGGGCCTTTCTGCATTCTGTGGCCTGAAAAACATCTATTTTCAATTCCAGCAGAAGAGACAATGCAACCTAGAATTAAACATTTAACAAAATAGATTGGATTTAATTATTTAAACCATAACTAATGGACTGAATGGTTGAGAACTCACTTTCCCGTCCTGATTTTTATCTGGTTTTGCTAAGTGCCAGGAAACCTTCTTTTACTTTGCTTATGATGTTAGAAAACAGAAAAATTGCCTGTGGTTTCCTTATATCAAAGCAGGATGTGATGTGTTCTAACCCCTTTGGCATTCTAAAACATGATGGTTTTTTTGCACTGCTCAGGTGTTTCTGTTAGCTGGAAGGAAACGAAAGAAGAGTAAAACCTCTAATTACCTCATCTCCATAGACCCAACTGACCTGTCTCGAGGTGGAGAGAGTTTTATTGGAAAACTGAGGTAAAGATTGAAGCATATCAGATCATTTTTTTTTTAGTATAGTTCATATAAAATTAGGAAGCCTTTAATCAATGTGACTTCTTCTTTGGAGGTTTGGATAAATCAGATGGTAGTGGTAATGCAGTTAAGCAGTATCTAAGACATGGTTTCAAAATGTCTCAAGTAAATGTCAATAAATAATTAAAAGTCAGCAGACTGAGGCTCTTAAACACTCAAAGGCCAGATTCTCAAGAGTTATGGGCATCTGAAGATGCAGACTGCTTATCTTAATGAGATTTTGAGAAGTGCATGAGCAGATTGTGTCTACCCACTATTGATATAAACACTTTGAAAGTTCTGTCTCTTAGATAATCTGAAAATGGGTTTTGCCCATTTCTTGAGATCCTAATTAGAGATATTTGCATGTAGTGGACTCTACTCAGAACCACTTGCTTCTTTTCTGTCTGTCATCTCATCATGCATCCATCTGTTGTTGGGACATACATGGTGCCTCTCAATATGTCTTTAGTTTGTCTGTGCCTGAGGAAAGGAACTACACTATTAGTTGCTGTTTGCCTGCATGGATCTCAGAACTTCATGTGCTACTGCAGTGCAAACACAGAATGAGGATAATGCAGTGTTAGTGTGCTCTAAGTTGTATTTTGCAGTCCTTGATATGATTTTCATTTAAGCAGTAAAAACCAATCTTATTTGTAACCTTATGAAAATCACTGTCTGTAGTCCAACAGAGTAGCAGTCAGGTGAGAAAGCCAGTGATATTTTAGATGGCAAGCATTTTGTAAAAGAAAAAAAAAAACACTCAGACATTTCTTAATTGCCTTCTTGAATTTACTAGTTTCTGAGATGCCACAAGAAGTCTTCATTTAGGGACCTTTACTGTGTCCTGCTCTACCTTTACATTTTTGTTGTGGCCTTTAATCTAGAAGTTACCATTCAGTTGGGATTAGAGTTAACTGTTTGTACTTCATATTCTTTGTCCTTTGGAACTGCAATGCAGTAAAGGATAGATATCTGAGGCAGTGTTATTGACAAATGGTGATCGGATTTTCCATTTTTTTGATAGATCAAATCTTATGGGAACTAAGTTTACAGTTTATGACAATGGAGTAAATCCAATGAAAACAACATCAAGCCTGGAGGCGAGTGTCCTGCGTCAGGAGCTAGCTGCTATTTGTTATGTAAGTACTGCTCAAAGGCAAAATATGCAAGAAAGGGCAGTTCAGTTTCTGAAACAGCACACTGAATTTCCTTCTCACTTAAGGTTACGTAAATCAACATTTGCACTTTCATGTAGTGAAACATCTGATCTTCAATAGAGAAACCAGGAAATTCGGTGGAAAGTAAGAGTTAAAAGTCATTGTGCACAGAACCAGGTTGCCCAGTTCTCACTTTCGGTCAAAAGCTGTTAGAGGTTTTACATAACCTTCTTGAAGGGGTAGGATGCTTCACAGCCTGCAGACATCATCTGAGAGAACCTCCACAACTGGGAGGAGCTGCACACATGGAATTACTGCACTAGGGCCTGATAATTTCTAATGATATTTTAGAGGAGGCCCCTGCCATGCAAAACACAGGTAGATGGATAAGAGGCTAATCAAAGCTATTAAACTCCTTTTTAATAGGAAGACAAAATGAAATCTAAAATGCAACTGAACGAGAAACCAGCCTGTTAGAGGAGACTAAACAGTGTTTGCTGGGGCAATGCAGACAGTCAGGACTTAAAGCACAGCTGTTGTTTTAGAACCACAGAATCACAGAATTGTAGGGGTTGGAAGGGACCTCCAGAGATCATCGAGTCCAACCCCCCTGCCAAAGCAGGTTCCCTACAGCAGGTCACACAGGTAGGCATCCAGGCAGGTCTTGAACATCTCCAGAGAAGGAGACTCCACCACCTCCCTGGGCAGCCTGTTCCAGTGCTCCGTCACCTCACTGTAAAGAAGTTCTTGTGCACATTTGTGCGGAACTTCCTATGCTGCAGAACGATTCCTGGATGACTGTTATGATGAGAGTATTCTTTCTGCCCAGAAATCTCTGGGCCTGAAGAATTCTTCCAGTCAGAATTGGTAAGTGCAGTTCTACAGAAGGTTTTCTGTTTTCCCAGTTCAATAACTGACAAAAATACCCAAGAACACTTTTGTCTGAAAAGTTGCTGTTCAGATCTAATCAGGAATGCCTGGAGCTCTTTCAGTTTGAAATCTAGCCATCACAGTGTGTCCCTGTGTATGCACAGAATGTGTTTCTGGAAAGATGTAGCTTTAGGATGTGGGAAGAAATGTGGGGAGCCTGGAAGCTTTAAGCAGGAAAGGAAAAGGAAAGTAAAGAGCAATCCAGTCAGCAGGATTTTACATCAGAGTCCAGAATTTGATGTGAGTTTCTATTCATCAACTAAAGTCTTAGTAAGAACCTAGAGTAACTTGCATTTTTAATAAAGGGAATTTTACCGGTTTACATAGGAGAGCATTCACTGGATCCAGGTAATTGTTTGGTGCACACTGGAAATACAAAGAGAACACAATAACAGTTCAAAAAAGGTCATGCATTGAAAAGTGAAGGCACTTCTTGTAAGAGTGAATAACACTGATATTTGAACCATTAACGTTACCAAATAGACAACTCTGCTGCAGCCAGTGGAAGTATTTGGAAATGCAGAGCAGATATTGCAAAGAACAGAAGCATGGCTTCTGAGAAGATGTGGCTAACACTAAAGCTGTTTTTATATGCCTGTTTTCAGATCAGCAGTATAAAAGTTGTACATTTGTATAAGAAGATGAGTCATTCCACTTGATGTCATGGAGAAAGGCAGAAGGCTTGCAGGTGTGCTATGGCTAGAGGACAAAAGGAAATCTGAATGATGTTTCATTAATAGATAGGTTTGCTAAGATAAGATTATTGTTGCTGGCTGCAGCAGAACCAGAGTAAAAAATGCTATAAAGAGCACTCCTGAAACACCCTTGTCCTAAAGTATTCTTTTAAATCCTGCCTTGAGATTTTTCCTGCAGCAAAAGCTGTAATAAACAACAGGCTGAAAGCACCACTATGCTGTTTGCTGTCTTTCAGCTCATCCAGTCAAGTACCCATCAGGAGAGCAAGTTGTACCTGGCCACCAACTTACTGCACCTGACCTGCTGATGATTCAGCATTCTAGTTTATACAGTCAGAAAGTGTTGATGCATCTGCCCTCACTGATCTTCTTTTAGAGCTTAGGTGGAAAAATAATGTGTTCTAGAGGTCCCTTCCAACCCCTACAATTCTGTATGGGCATTGGAAGTGAGTTTGGGTGATGTGGGAAGACTTAGAGAGATGCTATTCACCACTGTAGATAGAAAATTTGTGTGGCCAAAGCACAATTAGAGTTGAAACACGCCAGTACTGTGGATGACAACAAAAAGGGCTTTTCTAAATATGGTAACAGCAGAAATAACAATGCTTGGTTACTTTATGAGGATGATCACCACATAAATAGAGATGCAGACAAAACAAAGATGTTTAATGCCTTCTTCACCTATGTCTTCAACACTGATGATGGGACCAACTGCAGGATCTTCTTTCTTGCCCTTCGTGAAAATTGGGAAAATTTGCTGGTTAGCTGGGACCACTCCAGGTCTGTGCAGTTTGTGGCAATATAAGAAGGACGTAGAATTAGTAGAGAGTGTCCAAAGGAGAGCAACAAAGATGATGAAGGATCTAGAGGGTGGGATGTATGAGGGAGCAGCTGAGATCCCTTCGTTTGTCGAGCCCAGAGCAGAGGAGGCTGAGAGGAGGCCGCATTGTGGCTGCAGCTCCTTTTAGGGGGAGTGAGCTCTGCTCTCTGGTGAGAGCAATAGGGCCCAAGGGAATGGCATGGAGTGTGTCAGGGGAGGGGCAGCTGGGAGTTAGGGACAAGTTCTGCACCAGAAGGTGGACAGGCCCCATAATAGACTGCCCACAGTAATGTCATAGCCTCAAGTGCCAGAGTTCAGGGAGCGTTTGGACTGGGCTCTCATAGGGTTTGAATTTTGGGTGGAACCAAGTAATATTTAATAAAGTTAATGCAATAACGGAGTTTTAACAAGTGCTCTTAGCCATATTTACTCTTCTTGACGATGGCGGGCTGGCATATTAATAAACCTAGAGCAACACCTAATGGCTGATTGCAGAATCGCTTGGCAAAATTATCAAGAGGCAGGGAGGTGTAACTGTACTGCTTGTACCACTAGATTCTGCTGCAGCTTCTTTTACATCCTTAGCATCTCACAATTCAGATTCTGCAGGCAGGGAGCTCAGCTGATACTGCAAGGTATGGCTATACTTTAAATAAAGCAGTAATAAAACTACATATACAAAGAGTGGAGGGAATCATAGCATGATAGAATGGCCTGAATTGAAATGGACCACAATGCTCATCTAGTTCCAACCCCTGCTGTGTGCAGGGTCGCCAAGCAGCAGACCAGGCTGCCCAGAGCCACATCCAGCCTGGCCTTGAATGCCTCCAGGGATGGGGCATCCACAGCCTCCTTGGGCAGCCTGTTCCAGTGCATCACCACCCTCTGTGTGAAAAACTTCCTCCTAATATCTAGCCTAAACCTCCCCTGTCTCAGTTTAAAACCATTCCCCCTTGTCCTATCTCTATCCACCCTTGTAAACAGCCTTTGCCCCTCCTGTCCCTTCAAATATTGGAAAAATACATCTTTCTGCTCAAACTGCGATTGCTTTCTTTGTGCTCAAATGTAGTTTTGAGGTTCTGGGCTTCCTCTGGAAGGAATCTGCAGAATATAGGAAGGACAGGGCACATCTGTGTAAATCAAGTCCAGAGAGTAAAGTTGCTGAAGGCGTATTTGGGGTGACTAAATTGTGAGTTCCTATGTTCCCCTATGAATGCTATTTTTAGTCTTGAATGTATGCACAATGTAGTGGAGCAGGGACATAGCAGAGAAGCAGGTAAGGGAAAAGGACAAGGGAACTAATTGTGTTTGGATGCAAGCTATACTGGAAAGGTCTGCTCTTTCTTGAAGCTCTTCTTTTGTCCCTACTGTTTTCTTCATATGTTATACACCTTTAGAATCTTAATCCTGTTCCTTGAGCTTAGCAAAAGGGTCACTTTCGCCAAGAAATCTTTGATGTAATTGTTGATTGAAACAGTGTGAGAATAGAAACAATTCCCTTAACATTTGGCAGAAATGCTGATTTTTAGCATGTAAGTAAAATCCAAAGAGCACAGTCAGATTGTTGCAGAGAGATAATGCTACTTGTTGGGAGGAAAGTGATTCAGCACTATTATTTAATTTTACAATGTTTTCAGCCAGTCAGCATCTAAATGAATTGTATATAGCGTAACTGCAGCTTATGGAGCAGTAAGCTTGTAAAGCATTGCAGAGAAGAGCAATATTGTCAGTATCTAGTGGAAAGTAAGCATGAGCACGCACCTTAGATGTATTCTGCTCTGCTGAATCTCTCATCCTGCATATAAAATCTGCTGACAGCCTTTTTAGTTTGAGTTTTGTCACTATACAAAACCAAGCAGATGCCTCCAGCTAAGCTAAACATTGGTTTACTTTGCCAAGGGCCATGATGTAAGGGATTCAGAAAAGAGGTTCAATTTTTCCAGTTAATGTATATAGTCATGGAGATATATAAATATACCTGGATTGCTTCAAGAGTATTCATTAAAATGTCTCTGTGGAATTTTCTTTGTGTGCATTAAAAACTTCGGTGAGTTGTTTAGAATCTCCAGATGGTTTGCTGAAATAACCAAAGGGATTTCAAAGGTCTGATGGATGGAAAAATGTGTTCCATAGCTAGTAAATGTTGCACAGACCCCTGCACGGGGCAAAGGTGAAAGGGAAAGTTACATGTGACACCCCTGACGTCTCCCTCCCCCCAAAAAAATGCCACAAACTAAGGGATGGATTGGATCTTTCTGAGGTATCACTGTTTCACGTGGTTCTGTTTTGAGAGGAGAGTACAGTACTGGATGCTTTTGTAAAAAGCTGGTCAGAAATACATCAAATGACACTTAATGGAGGAACTTGTATTTCATGTTGGTGCCCATGGTATCTCTTTTATTTCTCTGCTTTCATAGCTCAGAAATTTGCGTTCATGCTAATGTGTTGTGTTGGGGTTTTTTTTGCCATGCTCATCTCTAAGCATAACATATCCAAAGACTTGGGAAGCCACAGCACTGGCAACAGACACTCTTCCTGGCAGCTTCTTCTTGTTCAACCTTGTGCTGACTCTGGAATAAATGTATTTAATTTGGTCTCCCATCAAAATGTGTGACTGCATTTTATGTTTTCTAAATTACAACTACTTTGTTTTCAGTTTTAGCAGTACCCAAACAATCTGGTTAGTCCATATCCTTATCTTTAACAAAGGGATTTTTTTTTTCAAACTTGTATTAAGGTTGCTGGTGCCCAGTGCTGAGAATGTCTTTGGAAACATGCCTGCTTCTATCTTTCCTGTTGTCAGAGTTGCTCAGATGAAGCTGGAATGTTTGGCATGCAAGTAAATGTGGGAGCTCAGAATATTTTTTGATGGATTGACTTAAGGCCCATGGGCTGCTGCTCTACTGTTCCTCTGTTGAAGAAGTGGACTTTAAAATGCAGAACATGATGAACTCTTTTCTAAATATTTTTAGGAAACAAATGTCCTGGGCTTCAAAGGACCTCGTAAGATGAGTGTGATCATACCAGGAATGAATATGGACCATGAAAGAGTTTCCATCAGACCAAGAAATGTAAGTCATGCCATCAGTCAGTCATAAAAAACTACTTGAATTCTCCTTCAGTTAGAGTTTGTTCTTTTTTCAGTTGTTATTCTTTTCATTTCTAGAGATTCAGAGACTAAACAAGTATTTTAAACAGATGAATAACAACGGGATGTGTGACTAGTTCTGTGACTCAGCACAGCACTACAAATAACTGTACTTTGATAACAAAAGATACAGCTAACCTTTTCCAAGGTGTGGAAAGCACTTGAGCGCACAGCCTCATTAAGATACTCAGAAATCTCTGTTTCGTTCTATGATGCTGTGCTGAGAATTGAGAACGACAGTTAAGTCTTTGGGATTGATTAATGGAGTCGTGTGGGGTTTTTTTGGCGTGAATATATTTGTTCATCTTGTGAGACTGTTAAACCAAAGCATTCATCTGCGCTGTGTGCAGGAACATGAGACGCTGCTTGCAAGATGGCAGAACAAAAACACAGAGAGCGTCATTGAGCTGCACAACAAAACTCCCGTCTGGAACGATGACACCCAGTCCTATGTTTTAAATTTCCATGGTCGAGTCACACAGGCCTCAGTGAAAAACTTCCAAATTATTCATGATAATGATCGTAAGTATCATTCCTTATCTGTAATGCGTAGCAACAGTACTGCATACCCAACCTGAGAGTGATTCTGCCCTTGCTGTTACCTGAGTGAGTTTATTTTAGTTGCTTGGGTCCAACTCACTGCTCCTCTGCCTCGTTCTTGAGACAGAGGACAAAGAGTACAAAAAAGGAAAAATATGGAGTATTTTTTGAGTTGACAGAACAGAGACGTGACAACATCTAGATCACAATCGTATTTTTTCTTCCCCCCTTATCCTTACTTGTCCACTTGCCTGTAATTAAGTAGGAATAGAACTAATTCATTCTTGTTACATGTGAAACTCAGCACACGTAATGCACTTGAACATTCTATGGAGAAACAGTTCTCCTCCTGTATTTGCAGAAATACCCAGATCTGTAATTTTCTAACAAGGCTCACAATCCTTGGTCACTCAGATATTCCTCACTCAGCCTATCCTTGCTTCTCCCTGTGATATCACCACACCCACTCTCACGAGTTACGTGTTGTGAAGTTTGACGGGAGCGAGTTTGTGTTTTGTTCAGCTGGGCCAGAGGAGGATGTTGCATGTATGCTTATTTCATGAGAGCTGCAAGCAAAACTAATGCTTTGTCGCTTCTTGTGGCCTTTTTGCAGCTGAGTATATAGTGATGCAGTTTGGCCGCGTGGCTGAGGACGTGTTCACCATGGACTACAACTACCCAATGTGCGCTCTACAAGCCTTTGCTATTGCCCTTTCAAGTTTTGACAGCAAGCTGGCTTGTGAGTAAAGGGGCGTGGGAGAGCGTCCTCTCAGAGGAATCGGTTTGCCGTATGATTCCCAATCCCTGCCGCTGTCACTTATGGTCCGTACTGAGGTCAGGGAGAATGCAGTTGTGGAGGACCACCGGATTGCTGGAGAGAAATTTAAAAGGAACCTTCTAAAAAATTCAGGACATTCAGGAAATATTGCTTTCCTTTTTTTTTTTTTTTTTTTTTTTTTTTCTTTTTCTGTCATATTGTTTTTCTGGAAGCGGCTTCGAGTTTGTGTAAATAGAAGTTCTATCTCATGTCCTTGATTATGTTCTGGAGGTGTGCCATGATCTACTGTGGCTCTAGTAGCACCGTTACAACGGTGTGTCTTTTTTAAACCCAGAAAGTGCGCTCTCAACAAATTTCTTTTTACATTGTAAGAATTATTCCGAGGCTGCAATCGTACCTCAAGGTTGCATTCCTACAGCGAATAATCAGATCTTCACTTCATCCAACATGAAAGAAAGATCACAAAAAAAACAAAAAAATAATGCACTTTTTTGAATTTGCAAGGATCTCATGTAGCTTACGGCCAAGTCTGAGGGTTGAAAACCTATCTGGACTGAACTCGATGTATCACTATTGTACGTGTAGAGAAGGGCATGATGAATTTTAATCACAGTAGGAGGAAAAGGAGAAGTAGAAAGCACAAAATAATGTTGCACAAGTCACTTAAATTCTAAGCTGTCTTTATGTTTTAACATCTATGTGCTTTTTAATTTGTTTCAAATGAAAATGTATGGGGGAGTACAGAAAAGGGAAAGCTCTAGATGCCAAGAAATCGTAACGTACGTTGAATTTGGCATGTTGCGTGCTGGGAGTTTATAGCCTTGTATTGCTGTGGTGATTCAGCCATATTTTGTATGAAGTGATACAAACAGTTGGGTAAAGGCTCTCTGCAGAGAATCTTCTTATTTGAAGGAGGCTGTGTAAAGCTGAGGAAGGTAAATGGAAATATTTTATTAAATTTGTCTGGCCTTTTGTGATTTCACTATTTGTTGACTGCATTTTTTGAACTTTCAGCAACAACCACTTTTCATATTTACTTCCCATTGTAATGATGCCTGAAACCATTTGAAACTGTATGCTGTTCTGTGATGTAAACGTGCCAGCTAGTGAGCTGAATCCTTCTAGGCGAACGTAGCGTACGCTGCATACAAATCAGATGCTGGAAGGACACCGAGTAGCTTAAAATAGGGTGAGGTTTTTGTCTCATTTTTTCTCATTTGAATGGGATATGTAAACAAATGCCATTTCAAAACACAAGCGAAGAACGAAGCTTCTCTTCTTCCCTAAATGTCTTAGAAGCCAAGAGCTGCAACTGAAAGCACAGCATAAAGCACCTTTAAAAGAAAGAGAATCTTTTTGCCACTGTTCCATATAACGTAATTGCCAATGACACGTGAAGTAACAGGATCTGTATGTCGTTGACCAGAAAGGTATTGAAATGTGAGTAAAGAGCAAAAGCAGTTGTATTTTATACTGTGTGTACTCAGATCCACCTTTTTACTCTTTATGGACTTTACTTGGTTGCACAACCAAAGATTACATAAGGAGAAAATGAGATCAAATCTGCTCGTCTCGTAGCTGTCAGCTCCTTTTATACGATAGAGGCAGGCCATAAGGAGTGGTTGCGCCATCTGGACTGTATGATTTCAACTAATAAAAGAAATATTCTGTCTTCTTCACGTTTTGCCTTCAGGTCTCTTTCCCAGTATACTGGCAAGAAAATTGCAGATAGATAAGGGATGGAAATAAGTAATGCTGACATTTTTTTTTCTAATATTTCTTTTCTATGAGAAAACTCTGCTGGCTTTGAGGAGTGTGTTGTTGATGGACTCAGCCTGTCAAATGTCATCTGTAAATAACAGGAGGCTCTGTCGTTTTTTCAGATCTCTTTACAAGAAGCTTTTCCACACAGTGGTATGAAGTGGAAAGGCACCTTTTGTTGAGAGAAAAGAGCAGTCCATTCCCTCAAAGAATGTTCAAAATGATGAGTCATGAGCTGATGTCTGATACTGAGCACTTTGGACATGGATGCTTTCTTTTTCTGTGTATTCTGTGGTTTCCCACTGCCTCACATCCTCATCCATGATCTCACTTTGGCTTTTAACAGAGGGGGCCCTTATGCCTTTGGTTACCTTCCACCAGTCTTCAAAAATGAACTCCAGTGAAAAGCAGAATTTTTGCTTGAGCTACTGCAAAAAAGGGGCAGACAGGAATTCTTGGTGCTGGTACGTAGGCCTGTTCTGGATTTCAAGAACTCTGCAGCATGCGGATGATTGAACGTGTGGCTTTAATTCTGTGATCACCACTCCTGTGTTGCCTTTATAGCCTGGGAAAGTGACACCTCACATAGTTTTCTGCCACGCTGTGCACAAAACTCTGTTAAAGTAGCTAAGCGTCTTGTGGTGCAAATATACAATGTGTTGGCTTTGAGAGCAGAGTTGGTTAAGGAGAGGTTATTTTTAATCCAGATCTTAACAGTGGTCTCGCTTACACCCTGACCCACAGGGAACTGGCACGGAAGCTTGTGCCCAGGGGTGAGAATAAGGGGCAGGGCAAGGGCAGAGTTCAGCATCTTGGGATAGCTTTGCTGCTAGCACACTGTGTAACCTCACTCTCGCCATGTATTCTTTCCAGGCCAGGAATTTTTTTAACCTGTAAGCATGCCAGGAGGAAGGTGGTGCCTCAAACTCCCGTCATCGTAACAGAATCAGTCACACAGGGACATCAGCCAACGTGCTGCCGAGAAAGAAATGCCCCACAGTAAATTTAGGTCACCACAGGGAGGCGTTAACCTGGGACTAACAGCAAGATTTGTGCTGAGTGGTCTTTGCCAAACCCCTGACTCCTCATGGTTGTTGAGTGCAGTGCTCCTTTCCTTCACTTGACCGTTGCCCTCTGCTCCAGAAGCAGTTGCTTGTAATTTGGACTAGCACCTGTTTGATTTCTGGTGGGCACTTTGTTGAAGGGCCCTGCTGCTTAGCAATGCCAGCTGATATTACAAGTTTTCCAGCACATCTGCAGATTTTGTTCTGCTAACTTAGTAAAGTCGCAGCAGGTTCTGTCTGAGTCATGCCTTAGTCCCCACAGTTACATTGTCCTCCACAGCAGCAGTAAATCTTGGAATCAGTATGCATTTTTCAGACATATGTGCATCTGAAAGTAACACAGGAGTATTTAGTGGCATACTCATATTGGCTGTAGCTTCTGGAGGAGCTGCACATTAATGTGCAACAGAACATAATCTTGTTTACTCAGTGGGACAAAGAGTAGAATGGCACCGAGCTGTGTATTTCCTTCACACAGTCCTATGAGTGTTTGGATACAGTAAATTTAATATGATTTAAACTCTTGCTATTGATTTTTTTTTGCAGCTGCTGTTGATTTTGGCAGAGAGTTGTAAACAAATTCCTTGCCTGAATTGCTTATAGGCAAATACTGCATGCTTTAATGAAGTTCTTAATCTAACTTGTCACTCTGCATACATCAAACAGTTTCTTCCTGGCCCTTTATCTAATTTTCTTCATCTCCGATGTTCTGTTCCTCCTCATTCTGTTCACAATCCCTTTATCTTTTCTTCAGGGACGTGCAACTCAAAAGTGTTTATTTTGACAATATTCCTCAGTGATCTCTCCACAGATGAATAATGCCTTTGGTGCACATCCAGTGATGCTCCCACAATAAAAGCCTTATCACAGGGGGCAATTTGGCCCTTTGGCTTTTCAGTGGAGCAAATTAACACATTAAAAAGAAGCAGATAGAAAAGCTTGCCTAAAATGTAATCGCAATTTCTTTCAGTCAACATTGGGTAAACCAGAGTTTCCAAATCACTGGTTGCAGATCAATGAGCAGAGCTGTCCACAAGCCTGGAGGCAGACTGTTCTACAAATTCCCTTTGTAGTGCTGCCTTATTTTTCTTTTCAAAAGGCTTAAAGCGATTCTGTGAACTGAAATGTGCCAGTGCCCTAAAACAGTTTGTTTTCTAGAAGCTAAACACCACTCTGTTCCTTTTGTAGGATATGTGGCACATAAAGGTGCACTCATCCCATCAAACAGGGATGCTGTAGCACGCTGTTAGAGATTCTGATGCTAAGAAGGCTGTAAGGATGGTTTTGCTATAATGACTGGGCAGATCTCACTATTCACGTTGCCTTACCGTAGTGCCACAGATCGCATCCTTACGAGGGAATGAAAGAGATCTGGTGGAAAGAGCTGTTCCCAAAATCTGGTAGCTGCACGACTGAAAAACGTTACTGTGCACTCAGGTGACATTGTGGAGAACCAGTGCCAGACCTTCTGGGTTTTTGCTCCCTTTGGATAAACAAAGATGTAAGGAGGACTTTCTTTGAACAAGCCCAGGCATCACTGAGGTCTCTATGGGTGCTGAGTGTTAGACCTCCATTTTTACCTCTAAATATTTGATCCTCTGGAATTGTAGCTAGTTCCCCCATGCTATCACATTGCTGTCCTACACCTGTATTTGTAAGCTTTTCCTTTTTCTGGAGAAGCACATCCTCACCAGTAAAAGATCTTTATTTGGCAAATAAGGACAGCACAGGACAGAACAGCAGTCACCTTTACTAGAATTAGGTGCTGACAGCTCTCAGGTATTTCAAATGCTCTTATTTTTATTACTAGAAGAAAGAATTACATATATAAGCCTTGAACTAATCTTACTACAGATAATGTGCTACTTTATGAACCTGTGTTGCTTCTGTTCTTCATATGAAATATACCTTCTGGGGTTCTGCTCTTTAAGTGTTCAGACTTAATTGTGTAAATATTCTTTCTGTTCTTGCCAGGGAACTGAGCAAAGGATTTGCACAGCTCTCACTGTTGGTGTTTTGCATTGAATGATGGCCCAGTAACGATGCCTGTGTATTGGATGATAATGCATTTCTATGTTGTTTTCAACTGCCTTGAAATTTTAGATTCCCTCTTTTCAGTAAGGGCATGTTTATCCATACTGGCAATGAGAAGACTTGAATTAGCATCCTGAAATTGTTTAACGAATGCAGTATGCTGGTTTGCTAAATTGCTTTAGGAAAAGGACATAATTCAGAAAAAATATGCTTACATTCTTGAGGAGAAAAAAAAAAGTTCACTTTATAAATAGGTTACATCTATAGCAGCAATTTGAAAATTACTCTCTATGATTCCCCCCCCCCCCCTCCTTGGATGTGACTCAGCTGCTCAAACTGTGGTTAGGGCAGGCTTTGACTCCATCATCGTGCACAGCTGATAAAAAACAAGTCTCCTAACTTCAGGCTACCCTTATAGTCACATGGGATGCTTACAGCACAGTCTGTTCCCCACATTTGTCCCTATAACTCTGTGTTTTCTACTGAGGTTAGCCCGGCTGGCACGATGCCGTTAGAAGTATCAGTAATTTGTAGAGTGAACTTACTCAAACTAATAATGTTGGCTATAAACCCGCCTATAGATTTTAGCATTAAAATCCAGCTAATTTTAAAGCTTACAGATTGGATAGCATTTCTGCAGGATTTGCTTTCCTTAAGCTTGTCTTCAATGCTGGGCTCTCACATAAGCAGCCAGCTCCTGGCCCTGTCCCATACTGCATCAGGATCTCGGGTTAGGTCTGACCATACAGACCTCCCTGCTCAGGTGGCACCACTTTGCTTTCAGGGAGCTTTCTGTTGGCAGCTTTTTTTATTGCACTATCTTTCAATACATCTTGGTGGCAATCTGTTATTAGGTCAGTAAGTGTCAGCCTTAAAAAAAAAAACAAACAGAAAATTCTCGTCAGGCAATTGAAATAATTACGCTAAAATCAAGTTTCATGCATGTTAGAAGTTAGGATGGCATCTAAGAACAAAGATGAGGGCTGTGTCAGTGTCAGGAACAGGAAAGCTGCTCGGCAACTCAATTAAATTGGGCCATAGAGATTTTACTTTCACTTAGCAAAAATCAGTGAGGTTCTGTTTCACTTCTCACTGTATTTATAGGCAAATGGGGTGTGCTGCTGCGTAGGCTGAATGTGAACAAATGCCACGTATTGTAACAGACATCTAGTTCCAAGTAGGGCTACAGCAGTGATGGTTAGTGTTACAAGCACTGTAACAGGGTTGTCGTCAAAAGCTGAGTGCGGAACATGGCTCTGGATTTTGGAGCCATTGCATTCAGTGACACTGTGACAGGTTTGGCCTATCAGCCCGAGGCTCTGGGACAACAGCACTGGTTATTCTGCCTTTTTGATTATGTAGCAGGTGTCTGTGAGGGTGAATTCTTCTTTGGCATCACTGCAAATCCCTTCTTGCTTTTTAGCATCTTAGCAGTACGTGTTACTGGGATTTCATCATTTTCACTTACGATCGCTGACATTTATCCATCTGTAATTTTCTCGTTTCAAGCTTATACAGGTTTTTCCATATGGGGACTCTCAAGAAAGTTGGTAAAACCTGTGTCAGTGAATTAAAGTGTGTTAGATCCCTGTGTGTATGTTCTCCTTTCAAAGTAGGGTGGCCTTTAATTCGGGTTGCATAATCCTCAGCGGGAGGATTCGTCACGTTGCACGGTTCAAGGTTGTTGGTGAATGTAAGGCACTGAGTGTGTTTCTGGCCGAGGCACTGGAGAGCATCTGCAAAAGGATTTTCCTTTCTGTATTCTCAGGGTGGTGGTTACAGCATACAGTGCAGCACTTCTAATAGCTGCCTCCTTGAGAAGCAGTCACAAAGCTCAGTACCTGCACACTACAGGCCTCATTCCTGAAGTCCTCTTTCTTACCGTAGTGGTTTTCAGCCCTCTCTGCATAACTGACAGCTGCATAATGAATCCAAGCTTCCTGGGATTGTTGTAGATGCCTGGGACTATGCTAAAAGTGATGCTTTAGTGGTATAACAGAGCAAGATGTTAAGAGCACGATGTAAGTATGCCAGCATAATCAGGTTTACTTTTACAGTGCCATCACAGGTGTGCCTGTTCTTTAGTGAGAAAATAATCATCCTTTCTCTTTTTCTTCTTCATTTCTATCTGCCTGGATCTGGAGGACAAGCGCCCACTTTAGCATTCATGCAAGCAGCCACCATGTACAGAAACGTGCACACAGCATATTTGTTATGGATGGGTTTATCACTAAGCAGTGCCACCATTACATGGCTTACTGTCATTCCGCCATGTAACTGTGCATGTTCTCCCTGTGTGCTCTTTCCCACCCTGTGTGTTGTCGCCAGTCAGAGGACACTGCTGCAAAGCTGTGCATGGAAGCTTAGAAAAGAACCTGCAGAACTGAAGCCGCTGAGATACAGCTCTCCTAATCCTGAAGAAATAGCGCCTTCCGAAGGCACAGATTGGGACCTGTGGTTTGTAGAACTTTCCAGGCGTTTGTGTTGCACGTCAGAAGATAACACTTCATTATAGCTCTTGCACTATATTCAGCCCAAAGCCCAAAGGAACGTTAAGTCAGAGGAGTGCAGAAGCAGGGAACAAAGCTGAAGAGAAAACAAGCTGCCTTTACAGGTCTGGAGACGCAGCAGCACCCAAGCAAGGCAGTGGTTCCGTGCTGGGGAATGACAGCAGAGTGATTTCTGGGCAGAGAATTAACATCCTGCTTGGCATCCCTCCGAGTGAGTAATGCATTTCAGTTCTTGTTGGTAGACTGTGGTGGTCATTGGTTTTGTTGCATTATGTTTGTCCGTAGCGACTGTTTTTCTCCTGTGGAGCTTTATTTATTTCATCATGATGACATTTTCACCCATTTATTTCACATTAGGGATTAATCCAAAGCCGTGTAACTGGAAGTTTCTATCTAGCTTCTTTTATCCCTCCATCGTGCCATAGGTGCACATCTCCTCAAGAGTCCTTATGTTTTCCTCTTGATAGGCTTCTCAGAAACCAGACATTATTGGCATACAGACTTCTGCACAGGGGCTTAGCAGGAAGCAAGGACTTTGCCTGTACCTCGTTCATACTAAAAAGGGTATCTAAAATGTCAGCCAGGGAAGAAGTTGACCATTTCTATTAAGCATGCCATAAAATTATTTGGTGTTATTACTGAGATTAATTGAGGCATTTAGAAAAACAAAATATTGTTAATAGCTGTCCATGTTTGAAGGAATAGTATAACTGGTATAACTGAATAACTGACCATGCACAAGAATTCCAAAGGTACATCCTGCTAGTCTGTGTGTTCTACACACACACATTACATAGCCTTAAAATTCTATTAGTCTTAGCTGCGGATTAATTGACCTTCCTTTCCCCTGTCTGCACTGACAGAATGGAATAATTTACCAATTTGTTTTCAAGAAAATTATCACAAGATACCCCTAAAAGACTGTCATTTGATTCCTCTTCTAAAACCATTCTGAACAAGTGAAATCTTTACGTGGGCCAGCTGAAAAAAGAAACTCTCTTATATGGTCTTCATACAAGTGTCTGTGTTTAAGGTGGTCAACTGTGTGCGTTTCCTTTTGGCAGTCAGTCCATCTGTACCAACATCATTACAAGACCAGGGCTCCTGTGTCTCCTTTTTGAACAGTTTCTTAAACTTTTTAGGGCAACAAGGGAAGAAATACAAAAGTACCAGTGGGGGACATTTTGCAATTGATACACGTGGATGCATTCAAGGCCAGGCTGGATGTGGCTCTGGGCAGCCTGGTCTGGTGGTTGGCAGCCCTGCGCAAAACAGGGGGGTTGAAACTCGGTGATCTTTGAGGTCCTTTTCAGCCCAGGCCCTTCTGTGATTCACCTTCAGCAGTATCTCAGAAAGCCCATACTTTTGACATGGTACATTTCTGAAAGTTCCTGGCAGCCACTGAGCTTCCCAACACTGTTCTCATCCAGCAAGAGATGGGCTGAAAGATGCACTGTTGGCGAGGAGCTGCAGAAATGAATGTTTTAGCATTTGTTGGGACTGTATCTGCCTGTGACGAGGAACACAACTTCGTTTCTGACCTGTTTACTTAAACTTCTCCAAGTAGAAAATGTAACTTCTACAGGGATGTTTCTGTACCCATACACTGAGAAAGCAGTTGTGTGATTTCTCTTTTTATTGCAACCGTAGACATTTTCTAATGCATCTCTTTGCCTTTCTTAAATAAACCAATGATATACAAGAAAATGGGAGTCCATTATAGTCTAGATTTCCTTCAGTTTGATGGAATTTTAAAAATGGAAAAGATCAAAATGGACAAAAACTGTCTTATAATCCTGAGAACCAGCCATGTTCTCTTCATAAAGCCTCCACTTTGTCACAGTTGTTTGCACAAGATGTCTTGTCCTGTTCTGAATAGCTAAGCATCTCCCTTTGGTTGAGACCTATGTGAAGTTTCAGGTAAAACTGCAGGAATGTGCTTTTTTAAAGTAAATTTTTTTTAAAGAAACTCTTTGGAATTCTGGAGTAATGTGTTTATTTACTGCATGTATATCTTTATATATGACTGATTTCTTTTTTTCTTTTTTACATCATTTACATTATTTATGTCACAGAGGTGTCACTGTTTGTTAATACAGAACATTGTATAGAAATATTAAACTTCATTTGTTGGAAACAACTATGTCTTATCATACCTAAGATCAGAAATGCCTTAACAAATTACCTACATGGAATACAGAGGTTTTCTAGATTAGGAATTCGAACTCCTTATGGTCCCAACTTCACCAGCTCTGTAACCTTTCCATCCTGCCAGCTTTTGCTGAACTTCACGCTCAACGCCTTGCAATCTGGACACACCTCAGGAAAATGAAGAGGACCATGAGATCCTTAGTGAACAGTGGCCAAGCAGAGACCCAGTATTTGCTGTCTTAGGTCCCTACTGCTGGAGTTACACCTTCAAGTCCTGCAACCTCAATACTGTTACCAGTTCCACTATCTGTTAAGGACTAATATTTATGTATGCAAAAAATGTAGCCTGAAAAGCGGTCCGAGAAGCCAGGGCTAGAGATTTTTAACGACAAGAGCAAAGAACAGCTTAGGCAGGAATAATCCATTGCACAATCCCAGTGACCCCACCAGGCCTCAAGTGACCATGGGAAAAGAGAAAAGACACGTCCCCCATCTCTCCACTGGACACAGCAAATTCAAACTGGAGTCACAAGTTCCTGACTACAGCTCTAGAGGCCCTCAGCACAGATCATTTTAGAAATGAACAATTTTAGAATCTTAAAAGCTTTCACTAACTGGAGAGTCACAATTTCTTCTGTTGGGAATAATGTACATTTGAGTGATCTCTGCATCAAGCAACAGCAGGTAGCAGCAGAGAGGAGGGGCTGGGCTGCACTTAACGCATCCTGGAAAGACAACTGAGGAAAGTGAGCCTCATGTCAGCTGCCTGTTTGTTTTCTAGGAATCTGCCCCTCCCTAAAACAGGTGAAGCTCCCAAGCTGAATAAAATCACTTGGCTAGAACAACCTTCCCAGTACATGGCATACTCAGGCTGCATGACTTACCATGACTCACATTTCCATTGGCATAGCTGGTTGTACAAAAAGACTGAAACACAGATTACTCGGTAACTCTTAACTGGTTATCTTGTCCAGTGCTAGTGATATGTAAGTTATAAACAATGTTTTGATATGCAGGTAAAAACACTTTATGATTACTGCACTAGATTGTTATGTGACCTCAAAATTAATCATGATTTTCAGATTCTCAGTTAGCTGGAAAAGAAGAAACCAACATAAAAACCCTAATTTCTGGTGCAGTGAGTCAGATCATGAACTTCCTACGTCTGCCTGTTCTACAAACATTAGTTAGTAATCCTTCTCAGTGTATTTTTGGGACCAACACTCATATTTCCTGCCTTATTTTCTGATCTCATCTGTAACCATTAAAAATACCCAGGAATGACTAGCACTTCTGTGTTGGCAATAGTTTTATCAGAATATCTAAGGTAAAGAACACATCTTGTTCATTTAACTTTAATAAAAGTTATACCCATCTTTTTGAGAAACATTTGAAGTAAAAGAGCAAACACTTTTACTAAGCCCAATTGCTTTCATTGGGAGACCAGAGCTGCTGCATTTTTCCCCAAGTCCAGAGTTCACTGATGTTTTCCCCTATGATTTTCATTTTATTGTCTAATAGAGGTTCTTTGCAGAATGCAATTTTATAACATGCTCTTCTTCTAATTACAACTCTTCCTCACTAAAAACAAGCTACTTATAATTAAGAATGCTGGACAAACCTCTGAGGTGATTTTCTAAAACAAATAAATGCACATTTCTGTTTCAGAGAGGGAGGAAAGCTGAAGGAAAGAAAAGCAGTGTCATATGAACAAGAAGAGTATTATTTTGCAGGCTGCTGTTAAGCTGCTGCATGAGGTATCACAGGCTGTGTCCTAAGAGCACTTCCTGGTACCCTGGATGCTGCCAAGGAGATCAAGACCTCAAGCCAGAGCAGTTTAGACTCTTTGGCACCACACTGTCACCCTGCATTAGTATCATTTTCTCCTATTGGCACTGCAAAGGAATATGAAGCCATTAGCTGTGTGTCACAGGTATCACAAGCAGTCCTAACTGCTCTCTGCACTAGGAGGGAACTTTTTCTTACTGGGAGATTGGAAGAGACCAAGGTCAAAATTCAGTCTTGATTTAGGGATTAAATTGTTGCTCTTAAACTGGTAGCACAGTATTGTCACACTCATTAATTTCTTGGTATTTCTCCTGCTGATACAAGAATTTAACTGCCACCAAAGGACATGCTGAAACACTTATGGCCTCTTGGTAGGCCACCCCTGGGGGACAGCTGAGGACCTTGCTTCAGATCACAGTGCTAGGATTTACAAGTGCCCCCCCGCTACTGTGGTGAGCTGCCTCTGCCCCCAGTTTCCATTGAGAAAAGGCTGAGACAGCCCTTCAGTGCTTGACAAATTCCTTACTGAGATTTACAAGCTGACATAGCAACCTCTGAGTCCAAAAACCATTTTTTTAGGGGTAAGTCTTCCCTTTGGCATTTCTGCTTTCCAGCTGAAACAACTCTCAACTTTGCTGGGTCCTGCCTGACAGCAGGAACCTTATACTTCTTCCACTGTGCTTAGAAAACAGAACTGCTAGGCCAATGCCACTTAGAATGCTGGCTATCCCTTAGCCATGTGGATCTAGTTCTTTGTTTACTATCAATCGCTTATTCTCCTTCATCATAACAAAATATGCTGTTAGTAAATTTATGGTATTAGGGGTGTATCTCCCTTTCTGTTTTTCAAGAGGTTTCCATGTTACCAGCCTGGCTACTGGGTTTACCACTGCAGTATTTGGGGCATTGCTAATATAGTGCTCACAAGTGACAAGATACAATCTACATTTTTGTGCCTTCATTCTCAGTGCTGTCTCTAAGGCCAGGTCAGCCTATTCAGTACAGACACACTGCCCACCAGAAGGTCACCGGGAACATCTGTCCCACAGATGTATGAACCATCCAGTGCAACACACACAACCAGTGACTTCTGAAGATTGTAATGAGTAGAGCTGGCAGCAGCAAGAGTGTTTCACTGCAGTCTGTAGTATATTTACAGCTAACACACTCTGGAGCCTGGAGTTCCTTATGCATAACAACTTGCTACATTTTAGCTTCTCAGTGTACATAGCTAAAAACTCTACCTTGTATTTCATGCATAGTGCCACTTTTCCATACACTGCACACAATTAAACGCACAGATTTGCATGAATTTAAATGAAACCAAACTTCTAAAATTTCACATACCATTATAAGCAGCTGGAATCTCAAGTACAACATAAGCACATTATTTATACAGACAGGTAAAATCTATCTCTAAAAGGTGCAGCAAACATGAGCATTCTTATTTCTCATGGCAACAGGTTGGGTTACTGCTACATCCTTCACAGCCTTCATCTGTCTCTTAACACCGGAAAGGCAACAAATAAAGGCTGTGATTAGCAAGTCATCCAGCTGTATCAGTCTAGCTTGACTATGTCTAGAGAAGAACCAGAAATGCCCACAGTGAAAATGGCCTTCCCTGTGAGTGACCGATACCAGCTGATGTGCTCCAGCTGAAGGACAGTGACTAAAGCAGGACAAATGTGATCTGGTATTCTCACCTGCAGAGAGTCTGGCTTAGACAGAAACACTGTGTATCAGGTCCTGCATGCTGTAGTTGTGCAGCCAGGATTCCCAGCAAAGAGAACACAAGTCCTGCTCAGAGACAGAGGTCAAACTACTGCCATGGCAAAGAGAGAATGAGTGTTGAAGGTCCAGAGAAATAAATAAATAAATAAATAAATAAATACAATCAAGTCTACAAAATTATTTTAAAAGATAAACACCTCCAGTAACAAAGAGTATCAAATATGTTTTCGCTATCCTTTTCTCTCTTCCACCATCATTAACTTATTCCTGTTATTTATTCTTTAATTCCTACAGTAGGGATTCTTTATGGATAACATACGCACTGTAAACATCAGACTGCAGTTGTAACCTGGAAAACCAATCAACGAAAACAAAAGCAAAAGAGATGCCTCAATGGCAGATATCCACTGCACAACAAACCAGACACAAGCGTGTAGTGAAAGATGCCTTTTTTGTTGTTGCTATTCTTTCCCCAAACTCAAGATATGTCCTGGTGAGCTGGGATTCTCCTCCTGCTTCCTAAGAATCTCTTCAATGTATCTCAGTTTGATTAATTTTCATAACTGAAAACACACTGATCTTTTTCTTTTTTTTTTTTTTTTTTTTTAGAAAAGATTTTTTTTTCTTGTTCAAGAGTAAACAAAGAACTGCTTGTTCAGAAATTGGAAAGAAATAAAAACACAAATACATGAATGGAATGATCTGCTTCAATGTATCAGTCCCTAAAAGCAATGACAAAGTGCTCTCTGCAAAGCAGCAATGAGCTGAGAAGAACTGCATGAAAGAAGGCATTGGCTTCCAGTTCAGGTAGACCAGGTGACTGTTACTGTGGGAATGAAGTTAGTACAAGGAGAATAAAGCACTGTTCTTTAGGGACAAAAACCACACAGACTGATGTTTCTGACCTTTACTGTCACCACTTAGATGGCATCCACATATTGTCACTATTACTCAAGTCCTTTTGTGTAGCGCTTTCTCAGCGTGCCTGTTTCATCTGAATCCCTGGCTTTTTGCTTTTTCACTGCTGCGTTTTCATTTTCAAACTCCATGAACAGGTCCTCTGAGGTTGCCTCTTCCGCTTCGCTGCTGCTCCCAGAATGAAACACAGCATATTCTGCTATTATAGCAGGATCATCCTCCTCCTCATAACAGTAACAGCACTCCTCAGTGTTTTGGCTGCGTTGAAGGTCCTTCTCCCCTTCAATGATGCCAGCTACCTCATCTTTTTTCTGCCTTGAATCATAACTGTCCCTTCCCATGGTGAGATCAGATAGCAGAGCTTCATTGCACAGGTACTCCTCGTCTTCCATGCCCTCCATTCTTTCTGCCAGTTCTTCTGCAGAGGGCTGGCTCAGATCGGGATAATCTACGAGGATTGTGTCTTGTTTGCGCTTAAAGCAATCTGAGTTATCATAGATGGGATACGTCTCTTCTGGGTAACCTTAGGAATGAAGTGACAAGCAGCTTGAAATGTTAACAGCACATAAAAGTAGCACTAATTTCAGTGATGGATGCAGAAGTGTTAGAACAACCATTCTTGGCACTGACAGCATAACTGGCATCTACTTCAGGCTATGTGTTTACAACAGCATTGAATGTCACAGCAAGAACCACGTGCAAACCACCACTTCTTGGAAGATGATGACAAAACTCCTCTGATTTTTAGGGAGCCAGGATTTCAACCCAGACTTCCAAGAGCCAGTATTTAAGCTCTGCTGAAAGCTATGGGAGCTAATAGGTGAAAACTGGGTGTCTTTAAATATACCCACTTTTGTTCTTGTCCATAGCATTATTTGTGCTTTACAGACTTTTTTTTGACAAAAAGCATTATTTATAAAGCTGGAAAACAGATATGAGTCAATGGCTCTGTACCAAACACGCATCATGAGCCTGACTTCAGAAGACAGAGCTTGAGGCAGCTGTTTATGCTTTATATTAGGAAACATTGCTTCCTAAGGAGCAAGGAATTAGATATGCATAAAGATGCATTTAGAATTCTGAAAGCAAACAGCTCAACTGGGATGTCTTGAAAATACATTTCTGAAAGAAGTAAACAATAAGGAATAGAAAGGACATTATAATTAAGGATCTCTAACAGACTTCCTGGAGTTGTCTTTTACAGAACTGGAGCAAACAAATCAAAAGTAAAAACTTAAGTTTTCCACATTGATTCTGATTTCTAAGGGCTCTACAATTTTCTATGAAATCCAGCCCAGCAAAGAAAGGGAAAGATGAACCTACAGCAGCCAAGACCTGGCAGTGTATGTGAATATTCATTTGCCACTTCTGGCAGCAGATAGCATAGACTTTATGCTAAAGGAAATGCTGGCTGCACTAGAATATTTTTTTTTCCTGTTACGGTTGGGAAAACAAAGCACCTCTTGCAAAGCTTTTAACATTGCTTTCTGAAAAAGAAAGCTGAAGTTAGATTTCGAAAGGAATTCAGACTACAAGTAAGCCCTGCTCAACTTTCCTCATCGGGGAAATGGAAAGAAAGGGCTCTTGCTTACCTTCCCAGTCCTCCATGTAAGGTGCTTCTTCAGCTTCTTTCTCAGGAGAGATGCCATCTATGAACTTGCCTTCCTTCATAACTCTAGTAATTTCTCGGAGTTGCTGAAGTAACCTTTTTTCCTGGTCTGTTGTAACATTTTGAGCTCTGGTAGAAAACATCAGACAACAGAATTCAGTCCACGATTATTGCAAATTGCTTACAGAGTTTGGGCACAACTGTCACTGTGAGTAGGACAGTCAGGGGAAACCTAGATGCAGTGTGATCAGCATTCTTGTAGTCTGCGCTTCAACTCAGTAAAAAGGTTTATCCATTTATCTAGAAAGCCTGCAAACTTAAACAGGTCAACGCAGGCAGACTTAGCATCCCATGGTACAGAAGACACTACAAAAACTTTGTCCAATGCTGTCCTATCACCCTTAAAGATACTGGATTTGCAAGGCCTCAATAAGAAGCCAGCCAGTTGGACCAATATTGAGCAAATCCAACAATGATGCTGGTTGAGCACAAGTGGAGGAGCAGGAAGGCTTAAAACTGCTAAGAAGTTGTTACATTTAACTTTAACTTGCCCTTTAGAATCAGAGAGGGAGAAGACAGATTATCAGATTAAAAGCAAACTGTAATTCTCCCTGGTTCTACGTGGCTGATTCTTGTGATTACCACTAGCGATAACAGCATTATTCTAAAATGATTACTACTCCTCAGGTGAAGCAATTACTGTTACAACAAAGCGATTCCAACAGATAAGATTATGTAGTTGTTACATGCTATTTTCTCTATTAAAAAAAAATAAGCTCATGAAAATCTTATTGCAAAAACTAGTCTTTGGAAAGTGGTGACCCGAGCTCTAGCAAGTCACTCAGTGGGTTATAGCAAGGCAGATCACTGGCTGTACTTCAGGTGAAAATGATTCTGACTGGTTTTGTTTCATCTTGTGTTTCGTGTTGTTCTTGAGAGGATGTTTGATCTCTCTGTAAGGACCAATCCAGGCCCTCAGGGGACAGAGGCATTACTCTGGCTCACTTTTGAATCCTGCTGTGTTTTAACCAGGACCTACAACCTCTAGTTGTTCAGAGAGTGTGGCTCTCATCACGCACAGAATGCTGAACTGCAGGCATATCTGAGGTCGGACAGATGATCTCTGATGATCTCCACGCCATCAGACAGATCACCTCTAACAGCTGCTCAGTGACTCGGGTGAGATGGAGAGAGCACTGATTAATGATTCTGGATTTAGATGCTAAATATCTACATCAACCTCTTAATAAGTGCCAAAATTCTCAAAAGCTTGCAGCATCCACTCTTCAGTTTTTCTTCCTATTAACCTTTGTGAATAGATCAGCACCTTAATGGATGCCTCACGCTACACACAGAGGAATGGCGATGACATGATGGCTACTCCACTAAGGCAGCAGTGCCGTACTGGTGTAACAACAGAGATCAGCATCACGTTGCTAGTTTGTTTTGTGCACGGTTACACACACCACTGCATGCTACAGAATGGAGCTCAGGAGCCACTGGTATCACCAGCAGCTATCCAGATAGGAACTGTCTTGCTGACATAAAGATTGAAGTGTCAGAAATCTTGTCCTTGCCACTTGCTCTGTGCTTCCCGTAAGAGGCACTCTGCCCTCAATTTGTAGAGCTGATACAGCCCCAACCCTACACGGAGGTTACACTGAGTCCCATCAAGCTGCGTGGCAGTTTGCTGCACAGAACAAGAGAAGGTGTGAGGCAGCATCTTCTCAAAAGCCTGGTTATGCAGATGTACAATTCCAAATGCGAATTAACTGGCACGTGAAAATAAATGGTTTCATCAGCTAGCTGCCTTTGACAGAAGCTGTAATAGAACTGCCAAACTGATCCTCCTTTTCTAGACAGAAGTGTATGTAATTTGAATCTATATCACCTGGATAAAGACAGACAGATCTGTCTGGTTAGCACAGTGCAGAGATATGCCAGCACAAATAACAGGATCGATCGCTGCAGCTAAAAAGCAGTGGCATTTCATATCAGAACTCTTAATATGCTGAATATTCCCAACGGAAAGCAGTACTTTCTTACTGCAGCACAAGGTCTCCATGAGCGTTTCAGAGATCCATTCCCCCTCTAGATATCTTATTTAAAACACAGGTTTTCCTTAAACAGGGAGAAATCAAAGTCCATGCATTGCTTCTACTTAAAGTCTCCAGGAAGGTTTAGCTGTAGGATGCTTGCAATGTATGAGATGTCTGGCTGCCTGTATACAGGAGATTTACCAGGGTGCAATGAAATAATCACTACTTAAAATGCACTATAGCCCCCAAACTGTATCTCACAGAGTACCATCTCTTTTCCTCAAAAGCTTCAAAGCTTGGGTGTATTTGGAAAAAAGAAAACAAACAGCTGTTTGCTCCATCTAGAGGTGCCCTCCTCTCTCTTTTAAAGAGAGGCTACATTCAAAATTCACTATGAGATTCCATTTCTGACTTCCCCCGAGGTCCTTAGATCCATGTATATAAACAGTTTGGGTGAACAAAGAAGGGAAGCATTACTAAATAAAGGCTCTCAGCCAATTGCACTGAATGGAACAAATACTGCATTGGACCCTAAACTCATTTGATCAGTAAAAAATATTTTATCCTGAGTATTTGAGAGGCATACAAGCCTAGTTCTGGCAGCCTAAAGGTAAGTATAAAACACTGCTAAGTTCTCCAAGCAGGTGAGTCAAATAGTCAAAACAGTGTCCTGTTTCACCAGCAGACACAAGGTAGCTTAGGGACTCCCACTAAAACTCAGCCTAACTCAGGTATATTTAGCATCTTGCCTTGCTGAGGACACTGCAGCTGAGGCCCTGGTTACTCAGAGAAGACAGGATTTGCAGCGAAATGAACTTAACAGGCAAGTTCAGCACAGAATTGTTTCTAAAGAGTGGTTTAAAATCGAATCACCAACCAATCCAGGAGAAGTTAGGTGTTACAAGCTATCTCTTTTGCTTGCAGACTGCCTTGTACTTGTGGCGTTTCATTTTCCAGACACTGCAGTCATGCATTACCAAGCTGATGCCTTGTTACACTTCTTACAATAAGTACAAACTTGTTAGCAACATTTCCTTCCAAGGCAGACTATTGCTCTCAAGTTTAAAGCAAACATTAATAAACATAATATATGTTTGAACCCTGATCTTTCCACTCTTTTCTCTTGTATTTCTAAGCAAATGCATGCATTTACTGGTTATGGAGTGGAACCAAATTATCATACATGTTATTATCAATTCTGCCTTTAAACATGTAATTTATGGAAATTCTAAGACATGTACACAGATTATCAAAGCATTTATATTAAAAAAAAAAAAGCCATAGCACTAGAAAACACCAGAAAACAAATGTTTCTCTTGGGAATCACTCAGAAAATTATTCAGTGACATAAAACAGGTTGTTTTATATACTTTAAATATAGACATTTTCAGCTTAGACATAGCTGTCTACACTCCTCCAAATAAGAAGAGGTTATCCTCCAAATAATGCACTATTCAAAACGGTGAGGGTAAGGATTGGTTGTTATTCTGTTTAAGGAATGTGAAGTTGGAAAGAATTAGTTATTATATAAATATTGGCCTTGAGAAAAAAAGACTGCAGGACAAAAAGCACCATGCTTAAAATTAGATTTCTACACTTTGAAGTAGAACTTATAATGCTACTTTTGCATAGCCAATGTAAGAAAATTCAATTCCTAGTCAGAAAATAACTGTTCCTTAAAATGCTGTTGTTTGAAGCATACCTGTCACAGTTAGGGCCTACTCTGTTGATTAACTTTTCCATAGCTTCTTCAGTCTCTCTCAGCTTTTCCTGAAGTTGGGTGAGCTCATAGTCAGCTGTAAAAGGAACAAAATCCCAAGATCTGTCAGTGGGAGCTTTTAAAACCTTTGTCTCTTTATCACAGGTAGCAAACTGTAAGGAAACCAAAACACACAGCTGAAAGAGTTCAACAGATTTTTCCTGGTGTAACAGTGACAAGCATTGGCCAATGATAACGGGACACACAGAAAGCACCTTCTTTCAATGGCTCCACCCAATAAGCAGAGTGAGTGAGGCAAACAGAACAACTACCATGGGATTGGTGGAACGTGACCCTGCATGGGTGTGGGAAGGCAGGCAGGGAAGCTATCCATCCATCAGGCTCCCCAGGATGCACATCAGCTAACCACATGATGTCTGGAGAACAAAGCACTGCTTTAGAAGGTACAACCACAGAAAAAAAACGTCCACAGTACAGTAATAGACACACGTGCACACGCCTGGGCACACCCGTACTGTCTGTAATTTAGTTGAAAGAGTTAAGAGTTTCATAGCTGAGGATTTGTTCTCTCAGCCAGTGTTACTGCACTCTTTGTAACTCTTGCATCTTCCTTGGAAATAAACAGGAGGCATTACTTTCAGAGCAACTTCTCCATGACAATTTTCTTACTCAGCCCAGGCAAACCAGAAGGTTGGACGCTCGTGCATTAAGAGAAAAATATTCAGTTACCATTGTTAAGAATTTGCACTGAATCTCCAAGCACGATGCAGTACAAGGGCACAGAAAACAGTCTGCACACCAAGTGTGTTACGTAGTGCCAGGTTTTGTATAACTTAATTACAGCTATGAAGAGCATGAGCTCACTGTTCTTACTGTTAGCATTTTCTATAAGCTCTCACACACTTTTCTTTCCTGTTTACAATTTAGCCAGCTAAACACAACACTTTTAAATACTGATGGGTAACTAATAGCTAATACATATCTACAAATAGTTGAATCTGTTAACTCACTGATGTTTAGCTACAATCATAGAAATATGTCAGAATCCTGCCTGCCTTCTTTATATTGAAGTCGCTAGTAAGTTAAGCAGTGCAAACAGGGCATGGAAAAAGTAGGGAAGAGGCTGCTAATGGCTAAGAATTCATACATTCAAAAAAGAAAATATGAAGATAGCTTTTAAGAACATGGTATATGTTATTACTGGAATATTATAGATGACATCCTCTTATCTATTTGCTAATTATTGGTCATGTTAGCTTTGCAGCAAATAGCTTCAAGGCACTATTATATATTCTCATCAGCCAGATGAGATTAGAAAGCAATGGGGCAGTAATTCACTTTAACAGAGACTCTTCTGGCTTGCTCCTCACGCAGTAGAACAGCTTCACAGCATGTCCAGAACCTGAAGAACTCAGTGAGACTGTGACTATACAGAGACAATGGCTTCTCACGTACAACTTAGAAATGAAAAGCACTTACTGATTTTCCTCTTCATGTTTCCAGGTGCAGCAGGAAGGCATTTCCGTTCTCCAGGGGTGGTTTTTCCCTTGGAAGCCAGCTGATAAGTGAAAAAAAACCAACCCCTCAGTGAGTTACAGCAATAGCAATATACGAGGCCCAAAAGCAACCAAGTAAAGGACAGAAAGCTAAAATTATGCTAGGAAATAATCACAGAAAAACATCCCCAGCAGCAAAAACAGACAACCACGAAAGATGCCTAGGAGATCTTCTGAGCTGAAAATTCCTAGATATTTGGAACAAATTTTATTTTGAAGCATAAAGAAAGCATAACATAATTTTAGAATATTTATCTGTTGCAGGAAAGGGCCTGATTCTATAGCTATTCTGCTCATCTGAGGGAAGAAATTATTGTTTTGAAATGTGAAAAGTGAAACGTTCTGAAGGAGTTATAAGTGACCCCACTTGACTCCCTCATGTGTTCTGCCACTGATTCCTTACCAACTTTGTACATGCAGCAACAATACCACCTGGCTCTGCAGCTGCAAGCTCCCTATTTCTTTCCTCTTCCTGTTTGATCAGCTCACCCAAGTCACCTTGCCCTTACCCTGGGACTTGCCTCCTCTCTGGAGTGGGCTCAACTCTATGAACATCTGTCTGCCTTAAACTCCTGCTCAAAGGAAAAAAATACATGATCTGCAAGACTTTGTCCCCTTCTTCCTTCCACAGCAGCTGGCTGTCATCACCCACACGCGTGGCACATCTGTGTCACAGAAAGCTTGAAGTTCAAATCACGTGCAAAACATTTGCTTGGGATTAGGGCTGTACTTTCAGCCAGCACCTCAGCTGGGTTAGTTCCAGCGTGGTCACTGCAACCTTACAACTCCCATTCTTCACCAGCAGGGTGGTTTTGTTCCAGAAGGAATTCAACAACGGTACCCCATCTCTCCCTCTTTAAATGCATATTGCAATCCATGATATATACAGTGTGTATAATACACAGTATTTTATAAAAAAACACTCTGTGTACACTCAAAATTAACCTGTGACCAGACATACATATTTTCCAGCAGAAAAAAAACCAAAAACTTGACAATTTTCTCACGTCAGAGGCCAACACAGGATTATAGCAACACTTTGCTGTACTCAGTTACAGTCTTTGCAATGGCAAAAACTATATAGTATACATCCATCTTCCAAGTACCAGTCAAAGGTAAGTATGTTTTTGAGCAAGGCCAAGATGAGACCTGGTACAGAAATAGGACTAACATTTCTGTTTTGAGCACTTTTAGTTGTTACACTCTTGACTTTTCAACTATTTTCAATTTTCTTACCTTAAATAAGATATACAAGATGTACAAGAAGATGCCAAATCCATATATAGGGATGATTTGCCCCACAAGACCTCTCCCAGCTCCACCAGCACTTCCACCACCTCCTCCACCCTTGGCCTTGGCGACTGCTTCAGCAAGGTGAGACCTTGGGAAAGGAGGGGCAGCGCGGCTGTCGGGAGCTGCCTGGTAATGCATCCTTGGTGGAAAGCGACCAAGTTTCCCTGCAATAAAACACAGCAACCATTTCTTTTTCTTCTGTTACTTTTCACCTTTTTACATGCAGTCCAAAACTCAAACAGGTACAGCTGGTCTCTTATAAATGCACCCCCAGTTATGAAAACATAGCCTGCAAGACCATTAGTAATATCTGCAGACTCAGTATTCAGTTTAACTACTCATGCAAGTACCCATCTGCAGTTATTCTTCTGGAAGTGAGACAACAACATTGTGTTAGCATTTGTTCTTGCTAGGAAACACCACCATAGCTAAATTCCCAAAGCACAGAAAATTGCAATAAACATATTAGGAAGTGATATCAATAATCTGTGATGTCCCACTATTAAAACATTTTTCTTCTAGGTGATGACACTGATTTTTTGACTGCTTAGGCTTCAATGAAACCACACAGGCGTGCCCCACTGACCAGAATGCTCTCAGACTAACTAAGCCTTCACTATGAGGAAACTGTTACAGTGCATCTGAATTGCAGTGAATTATTCAAAGTATACCACGGAAACCAAAGCACCTTACTCACAAGAAATTCTCACTGCTACAGCAGAAATGTAACCTTTGTAAAATGTTTTACATTCATGCAAGAATTCTTTATTCATGGAAAAAAAATAAAAAAAGAGAACAGAGAAAATAATTGGCAAAGGTGAACCTGTACTTAAATGGATTAATTTGAGGCAAAAGCATACATTGATTATCAAAATAATTCTCGGGGAAGTTTAATGGCTTCTAGCATTAGGTCCTTGTTGATTTTGAACTTTTATAATGATCTCCTTTTTGAAATGTCCTCTATTGTGAAGAACCCATACAAACCGTACAGGAAATCAATGGCACATGCAAGTTGCCACGTGTGAAAAGAGCTGCCAAATATGTGGTATATAAATGAGAACATGCAGACATCTGGATGCCGCTGTCAATTCCACAACCTAACCCGTGCTATGACAGGATCCTAATGCCCTAACACAGCATAGGTGATGCGACTGCTTAATAGCAGTATAATGTCAGAACTTCTTAGTTCTTCATCTTTCAGCAATATTAAGGCTCAGCTGAACGTAGAAAAGCTTAAACACAGCTAAAGTAAACCTACCACAACAACCAATCAGCTGATAATACTCAGACCACCCAAAAGAAATCTGGTATGCACTACACAAAATTCCAACTGGGCAAATAAGTTGTCTGACCAATCTTGCATTCTTCTGGTACTCCAGCACAACACAGCACATCCACAGTGAGTTATTGTAATATGTGTTAAACTATTATAGGGGAAAAGAACAGTTTTCTTCTTGGAATATCGATTTATAGAGTACTATGCCTAACATTCTCTATAAATAGACTACTTCCAAGCTGTTTTAATGAAAAGCCCTATGATAACATGCATTTCCAACAAGTGGCAGTAACTTTAAGATGCTTATTTGGAAGCATTTTCCCCCCCAAGACTGCACTAAGTATTTTATTAACTTCAAGAATTACACTATTCAAGTCTCTGAAGCTGAAGTTTTTGGCAGGTAGCCACAGTTAGCAGGTTGCTCAAGGGAACAGTTAATGACAAGAGATATGAACTGCTCAATCAAGATTTATTCTTCCACTCAAAACCAACTGCAGGTGAAACAAAGTTTGGTCTGCAGAGGTGTAATGACATTCCTGCTATCAAATTGAAAATACAGACAATAAATTCTAGTCTGAAGCTGGCCAAATGAGATGAGGTATTACATCCTCAGCTGAAGTCAGGGGCTGCAGCCAATCACGGGATGAGCTGAGTGCTCTTCTGATCCAGGGACACAATAACCTGGGAGGTATGGATACCTCTGACACCATACAGGAAACTATTTGAGCTCTCTTCTGATGATGGAGAGAGCACTCATGCTATATCTAATTCAAGCATTTAGCTAAGGCTGATCAGACACCACACAACAGCAGTGATTAAAGCAGGCCGTGCCAGAACAGGTGACAACATCATTAATCAGCAAATGCCACTGAAAAATAACTTGGGGCATTTGCTTTCAGTTGGTTATTGGTTTTTGCCTCAACACACTCCTCACCAAGCCCACGTGCTGCACAGTGGGCACTTGTGGGTGCCAGCACCTAAGAGCGATGTATTTGACGTGCTACCAAAAAAAAACTAGCTATGATTTAGGTTTCTCACGTTCGAGATTATGCATGAAATTACAAACCTGTGGATCTGCAGCGTGCCTGAGCCTATACTCAACTCCTTCAGAACAAGAACACACAGCAACCACTGAAGGATAGCCACAGCACAGCACTTACACAGCTCTCAACACAGTGACCTATTCAGCAGCATCATCAGCCCTGACGGACGCGGCCCAGAGGGCGCAGGGAAGGATGACCGCGCCACGCCTCCACAGCGGGCGGCGGCTCACCTCCCGACGCGCAGCGCCGCGGGGAGCGCAGAGCCGCGTGCCGGCGGCGGCAAGACCCGGAGCGGCCCGGCTACGCCTCAGCGCGGCAGGCGGCGGCCTCTTACCCTCTGGAGCAGTGGGCGCTGCGAGCGGCGCGGCCCCGGGCTCCTGCCTGCCGCCGCCTCCCCGAGACAAGAAGGTCCGCGGCAGGAGCAGCGAGACGCAGAGCACCAAGCAGGAGACCGCGGCCACCCTGCGGCACGTCGAGGGCGCCATGGCGGCCGCCGGGCAGCCGTTACGGACTGTTAGGCGGCCGCCGGGCGCTGCGCAGGCGCGAGTGGCGCGCGCGTGCGTCGGGCGGGAAGCTGAGGGGGCGAGGCGCGGGGATGGGCTGCGCGCTGCCGCCCTCGTCAGAGCTTCGGTGCTTCCAGCTAGGAAAAAAAAAAAAAGCCGGCAGAAAAGGCTGCTTTGGGCTCTGACCCACCAGCTGCGTCCTCATATGGAATCATCCCCTGCCTTGCAGCACGCAGGGCGGATGAGGGACGGTCCAGAGCGCGTTTAAAACTAATTCAATGCGCTACGATGAAGTGTAGTCGTTACAAATGTTTGGGGTCTATCCTGAAGCTGCCTTCCCACTGCATTGGGAATAACACATCAATGCAGAGTGTTGCTTGCGCTAGTTCGTGTTCACCAACTTAAGCAAAAAAACTGCCAGTCACGTCAAATTAAATTATACGGTTTTGTATTTCCATTATATTTATATTACACTATATTACTGTAACTGAATTAGACTATTTTCTGTGGGTCTGGGCTGTGACTACTGAATTTAACTCACTTTACGCAAGAGTTCCCTTTAATTAGGCTTAAGCTGAGAGAAGAATTGCTCTGACTGGCACTGCAGACCACTGCAGCAGCAGAATACCACAGAGTCTTAAATTACTACAGAAGACATTTCCATTGCCTGGACAACTGGCACTGGGCTGATGATTCCAGTAATTGTTCTTATTGAACACCTTGGCCCTGCGGACACAGCAGCCCCTGGACAGGTTCCCACTCACCATTATTGGATTAACCTGGCTGAACCGTCTCCTTCCACAGCTCTGCAGTCACTCACTCACCAGCTCTCACATTCCTCACAAGAGAACTTCTGGCACTCCCCGCTGCTGCTCTTGGAAATAAAAGTTGTTGGTACTATCAGTTCAGTGCCTCACTGTGCTTATTTCCTGACCGTGCCACCAGCTGTTGGTGCTTAAAGTGGCAAAGTCAGCGGGTAGGAGCATTGAAACAAGCCTCACCCTGATCAGAAACATGTGATATCCAACACATGTGTGAATCCAATAACAAATAATTAAATCTGCGAAACAAATGCATTGTTATTCTCTCATCATCACCACAACTGATCTCTTCACTGAGACAAAATCTTTCTTGGTAATCATGCAGTCATCAGCATGATCAGATGCTAAAGTTACCCAGTGTATTGGTCCTTGAGCATAAACAAACTTCCACGACCACAAGGTGAACATATGCTACTACAGCACTCTTGTGAGTCTCTTCTCATTCCACTTTAATTCCTGGGATGCATAGAAACGACAACGAGCACCGAGAGAACAGCACCACAACCTGAGCCTTTCAGGTGTTAAGTGCAGCTGCTAAAGAATGGTTTCACCATAGAAGTGCCAGGTGTTGTCAAGGCAATTGATTCAAAACAAAGGTATCTGGGGGCTTCCCTCTTTCAGTCATAAGGTTTGGATGAAGTACATTGACTTTCTGCTCTCGTCTTGTTCCTAGAAGAGACAACGGAAGAAAGAAACAAATGCTGATGGCTGTTTTCCCAGTATTTTTACCCATGCCATTCAAAGCCTAGGAGGAATAGAGAAACTGATGGTCTGAAATTTACTTTTCACATGAAAACACTGGCTTTCTAAGCCCAACATGGCAGTTGGCCCGTGGCCCTTTCAAGAAGGCAACAGCAGCTCAAAGCTAGAGCAAGGAACTCAATATTGGGACTGTACACAGAGACTCCTTGTGAAGTATTAAGTCATCAAGTTATGTTAAAAACAGAAAACAAAAAGGAAGACTTCATAAATCCTATTTTTTTTTCCATAGCCAAATACAGAGCTCTTGAAGTGAAAGCTAAGGTCATGGGTCTTAGTTTTCACAAAAAGCACAGGTAGATTTCATGGGTAAAATCCTTCTGATTCACGTTACTCTAGAAGTCAAATGTAATCACACACACATCCACAAAAAAAATAAATAAATAAAAATAAATCTTACAGAAACAGAATCCTAACAAAGAAAATCAAGAGGGTGCTTTGAGTAATTTTCTGGTAAGGCAAAATACCATAAGTATGTTTGGACCTAAATATAATGCACAATTGCGTGCACAGTCCTCAGAAAAGTCAGCCTTGTGGACTTTGCTGTATTTGGATTGCTTCAAATTTTATTTGCCATCACATCAACAGGGATGTAGTCACAGAATGACATCCTTCTAAATGTTAGTGTTCATAAATACATTGTTTGATTTGTATTTCCAAAGAAATATATATAAATGCAGTCTCAGCAATATTCAGAAACAATGCTTTCATAGCAAAATACTTCTCAAGTAGTATAATAAGTATTCATCCGGTATTGATAACAATCTCCACCAAGTGATTTGTTTTGAACTTCTGCAAAAGAACTTTAGAAAGGAAATTCATTTTCTTCTCATCTATTTTACGCTGATATTTCCCCAGCTACCTATCTCTTTGCTGTTCCATCCTTACCAACTCCCTGAGTTTCTCCTTATCGCGGGGAAATGTTAAAAAAAATAAATACAATTTATCCAGTATGTATCAGAAATATATATTTCTTTGCTTATTGCTTTTCTGCTTTTTCTAAAAAAAAAATTGTGCTACTTTATTTTGCTTGAAAATTCATAACCCAGGAAATGGCAGTGGGCAATAGGGAAATTGCACACATTCTTGCTAATATCCATACTGGGTGTATCAGCATTAACACGACCGTGCGTTTGCACACATATTTGCAACTTTTGCTGCTGCAAAGGGAAGGGTCATTTTCTGAAGCTAGAGGCAGTTTAAAACGTGTAAGTTAAAGTATGCACAAAGAGGTGCTACTTGGAGCCACAATCTGCAGCTTAACACAAGAATACTAAACTATGAATGATAAACAATACTCAACCATTCTGAAAAACTGGAAAGGCGTGAAAGCTCAAGTACGACTGTTAATACTTTAGTGAAGAGAAAATTAATGTGAAAGAAGATGAATTAATCATTTTAAGCCTGTCTTCTTTTTGTCTGCTCATTCTTGACTGGCCACATATAAATTACTACAATAATGAACAACCCTTGAAACGAATGCAAGTTAGGAACAAGTTAATCCAACAAACAAGTTACTTAAGAGCCTCCTCATATGTCTAGCCCTTGCCAAAATACTTGTCAGCACTGGTTCTCTCCCTTACCTTTGGAAGATGTCTATGAATGTCTCTCATTGCAGAGTTTCTTAGTAATAAAGCCCCAGTGCTGCAGTCTTAGATAAATTCAAACACCAGCAGGAAGTCTAGAAGCTTTTTTTCTGAGGAAAAGTGTGATGCCCTGGCAATTCCCACACATGTAGATTCACTGTATAGCAGGAAGAAATCAATGGTTACATGAGACCCATGCTAATTACTGGGAAGATTTCCATGGAATGCTGTGCTCGCTAGCCTCCAGGGGTTTTTAGTGCACAGCTCGAGAGCCTAGCTGGTAGAGTCTTGCAGTTGCTAAGTCAGTGCTATCCCTAAGTGGTAAAAGTGGTTCTTCACTTCTGTGGTAGTGTTGGGGCTTCATGAGTAGTTTGGAGCAAGGATGTGGTTTCTTGTCCTCATTGCATGAGCAAATAACATAGCTCCAAGCCTTCCCCATGCTGAGAATTGCAGGGTTTGCCCTAAATGAGGAGTGTTGACTAGAGACTGGCTGCATGTTTGCCAGTTCCGTGATGCATTTATGATCACATAAGGTGACAGGTGGGATGGTTCACACCTTAACTGTCAGTCCTTGTGATGAGCAGCACATTAAAGGGGATGGATTAACTGTGGTCCAGGCGGTGCCTTGCAGAGGGAAGACCCTTTCCCCACATCCTTCTTGCTAGCATTAATCAGCAGATAGAAATCTCAAGTTTGAATTCTTTGGGCCATCCTGTCACACACACACACACACACATACAAAATAAAAATAAGGGAGGAAGTCCTCTGCTCCAATTAATTAAACAAACTGATATGAATTCCCTTCTTAAATTGTACTTTGCATATCCATAATCTCTGCACTACATTTTATGTATACTTTACCCCTGGGTAAAAATTTGTGAGCATATAAATGCTTTCTCATATAATCTTGCTAAAGCATGCTCTTGCCTATAAATATTCATACCAATGCCAAAACATTTGCAAGCTTTCCCCAAAGGTGAAATATGTGTAATGTACTTTGCCTTCTGGGTATAAATATTATCCAATACATTTTGGTTAATATGAATACACTAATTATTCTTGTAACCCTTTTTAAAAGGGTCATCCTCATGATGTGAATTTTTAAAAAATGTAATTACAGTAATTGGATACTTAATCTAATTAAAATTGGCTTTATCTTTAATGGAAATTTTTCTAAAGAGGCAGAATGACAATTGACTTTCTGATAATCACTGTTTTCTTTCAGCTAGAGGATGCATTTAGTACATACACTAGGAACTAGAGAACATGGCCTCTTTACTACATGCTTACCACCTTAAGAGCCAGTTCAATAATGATCATATCCATTACCAGGCAAAACTTTCACTTTCCTTGTAAATAAAACTTCTGCATCCTGAGTATTGATTTCATCATTGTTCAGATACAGATAATTTAAGGATTACCTGCAGTGCTGACTACTATGCAAATCTTACCTTGAGAAAGATGCAGTCTAGGTGATGGTGCGTACCTCACTAAGCGTGTCTGTTTAGGTGGCTTAGGCAGTCACGTATGTGATGGGCTCCTCTGTCTTCAGTGGGTGCATCTGCACCTCGGGGTGTATGTAAATTGAAAAATACCATTTTCTATGCTGTTGAATGGAAAATCAAAGAGAACGAAACAACAGAAGAGCTAGGGGCTGTGTAAGGGTAAGACTGGAGAGGTTGATTAATGGTGCTAGTTTCAGATGTCGATGACATTAATTTTTATATCTGAGACATTTTTATTTAAAAGTGGGTTCTCTTAAGGTGGAATTCATCTGATCATAGGTGATCTACTTTGAGACCTGATAGATCACACCGTATTTTCTCCCCTTGATGATAGGGTACCCAGGGTGCCTTGTCCAGAAATAGCTAGGTATTCTGCAGATGTTGGTGTTGAGTCAGATGAATGCCACCAACTGAGAAGAAACATAAAACCCTGTTGCTGGAGCACATCAGTTCAGTCAGAAAGCAGAAAAGCCAGTGTCAGTATTAGAAGCCAAGGGAGATTCAAAACTTTGCTTTCTGGATCTCTGAAGATCCAGAAACCCAAGTGAAAATTAAGTTGAAAGAGCTTAAATAAATAAATAAATAAATAAATTGCCTTTAGAAAGAATGAAAATGGAAAGTCCTTGATGAGCTTGTTGGTTTTGAACTGTCTTTGTGACATAGCTCAAAACTGGGGAGTAGCTCCCCCGATAAACTCAACAAATGCAAATCTGGCAAAATAGCAGAAAAGGTAATTCCTGTGAGTAAATGTGAGTTACCCGTGTCTGGTGATGTTACAGGGATGGCACTAACAGCAGAGGTGCTTTGTCACCTGTCTCGTCAGCTTTTCATGTGCAGTTTGATCCAGCCACCAGGCTGAGCTAACCGAGCACAGTGACTACTACGACATGGAGAACACAGCTTCAGATTGCCATGTCTGGAAGCAGATCCTTTTTAAATCTGCTGCACCTTGCAGGGGCTTTGCTTCCAGGAAAAGGCATTACTGGAAGCCAAGAAAGAGAGAAAGCTTCTAAGAAAATCAATCAACTATTCTGTAGGCTCAGCTTTCCAGCTGAGTGTTCCTCATAGGCTGATGTGTCTTCATGACTGAAGACAGTGAGACATATCACTGAGGAACCAATCACTGTTTACAAAGAAGGATAATTATCTACACTAAGTTTCAACAATCTATACACAGTGTAAGTGATAGTAAAGAGGCTTCTAAATCAGTTCGTGAGATTTACATATTGAGAAAAATCATTCATTTGGGGTGAGCTTAGCACTAATGAACAGACACATTTCACTTTAAGACAGATATCAGGAATGCATAGGCTCAAAACACCATCAAAAGTATGAAGGAGAGCTTCTAGTTGTGTTTGAAAACTACTTTCAGCTTCTTTAAAAAGTTTGCTACTTCAAAAAAGCTGATGTTGAGAATTTGGAAAAAACATGCCATTTCCCATTTGTTTTATCATAAAGTGTTATGTTTGGATAAGAAACCACTGAATCAAGAAATGATACCATCTGATAGCCTTCACTAAGTTTAAAGCTCCCAGATTGGAATTAATTGGAAAGGCAGCAATGATCCATTTAGGATCTCCAACAGGGAGAACTTCTAGTGAAAAGAAAATGATAGCTAAGCAGCCTGTACCTGCAATGCACAGTTTGAATTTGGTGAGATTCTGTTGCAGCTACGGAAACTGAACACATTCGTAGTGTTGGCAGTATTTCTGAAATATTTTGGGCAGAGAAAAGGAAGCTGTTGTAATGATCAGCAGTATGAACTGTCATAGTTCCAGAGCTGAAGACACTTGCAGTTAGTGTTTATGATGTGGGGCCACTGGTGGCTTTGAATACAGAAGAAATGAGGGGATATAACGGCTTGCTTGCTAGAAAAAATTGAGCTCCTTAGAAATGAGTTTTTGGACTGTTGTAGGAATTCCTGGTTCTGTTTACGAGGTTGGTTCAAACTACTCTTCCTCACATAACTGAGGAATCTTGGCAGATCTGAAAGCTTAGAAAAATAGAAACCATTTGGTTTTGCCGTTAGTCTTGGGTAAGAACTCTGCATTGCTTATGTGTGCTGCAGACAGATTTATTGGGGAGCTGATATCAAACGTTGTCCTGAGCACGAGAGAAAAGCATTGGCTGCTGAGGGAAGCAAACGTATTCTGGGGGAAAAGAAAAAAGTCTGTTGCATCTTCTCTTTTTTTCTGTAGAAATTAGGCGGTGACAAATATCCCCCTCTGCCATGGACACAGCCACAGCTTTTTCTCAGGTCTGGCCTCAGAAGTTGGGCCTGGAAACAGGCTGAAGAGGACACAGGGCAGCCAGCAGGCCAAGAGGACTGATGGAAAAGCTGTCAGTGGGTCATGTGAGGGTGGGGAGTCTGGGGAAATGTAGAAGCTGAGTACCAGAACTGAAGTAAATTCAGGGGAGCTGTGCTTGGCAGTGGGGAATAAAAGCAGTAGCACTGCTGTAGTAAGCTGGTGGACAGTCAATGCTAATTATCACAGAGCTGCTCTGGAGAGGCCAAGGAAGAAGGCAAAAATACAATACAGACTCCTTTTTCAGAAGAAAAATCCAAGTGGAAACCTTTTTACTGCTAAAACCCCAGAATCAAAAAACAGCTCTGTCTCGGTTATGGACTGCTAGGCTAGTAATACTGCACCAGTTCTTGGTGTGCAATTCATCACGTGTTTAGGAACTTAGGTTTTTTAAAGCCACTCCAGACCATGGGAGCACCTAGCTGTTCTCACCATCACCGTTTGATGAGAACAGCACGCAACACTCTGAACATCACAGCCGTTTTTGTTCCTTAGCAAAATCCTTGGAAAACAAAGAGTAATGCAGCCATTTCTAACATCAGAACCAGATATCTCAGCGACACTTAACTCCCTACATTTAAGGGGTTGTTGGCTTTTGTACTTAACTTCTTGCATTGAAAAATGTCTTTCATCTCAAGGTGAAAAATTTGAATGCACAACTTCTGTTTTTCCAGAAGATGGCAGTGCCACTACAGAAAACAGCAGAGCAATTGTACTCCTAAGGTGCCTGTTTCACAGTTTGCCAGCTCAGAACTCATATTTAACAAGTTTTGATTTTTTTTTAAATAAACGATCAGATAATTATGCTTCTGTGACTGTCAAAAGCAATAACAGTAGCACTCCAAAGCATGTTTCATTTCCCAAGGGCTCTCAACAAACTTTAATTTATCTGAATGGAAACGGGATACGTGATTAGGCAGTACTTCATTTCTACCACATATACTGCATGCTACAATTAATTTTCACTACACGTGTTCACACTGAATGTTGAACTGCCCTCCTAACATTCACCTCATAGACCTCTACCTTGGCAGGCACAGGTGTTGCAAGAGTTGCAGTGGCAAGTAAGTAGGTGTTAAATGCTGACTGCAATCCAAGGAAATGGCATAGCACATCTGGTGGCACACAGAAGATAAGAAGAAAAAAAACAAGCAAACAGATGCGCTGAAAATTAATAAAGACTCCAGCACTGCACCAGATGCAGTGGTATGGTAACTTCATTGCAAAATAGATTGCACTATGCTAACTAGAACATATAAACTAGATTCATGCTTTCACAAACTGTAAGAGCTGATACTTTTAATTTTCAAGTTGGGCTTGATTTCTGATTATCTCTGTCACAACATTTTTCAAGGATTTTGTGTTATGATTACATGTGATTTGCTAAAAATAACAGATCAATGAAAAGATGCAGAACTTACTGTGCTTCTCTTTCCATTCATTTATTATATTTTTAAGTCTTTCATTGAGGGGAAAAAAAATAGGAGGTCTATTCACACTAGAAAGACTACCTACCAGTTCAGTGAGAAGAAGGCAAGCAAAGAGTTATTCTACACCCTGCTAACACATTCACATAAAACTCATCCAATTTTGTTAAGACCTTTTGTGGAGAATCAAAAGTTAGTGAAGATTGTATTGTAATTCCTGACCTGAAAGTCACACAGCTGGATTCAAGTAGGCCAGAAATGTGTGCTTTACAGAAACACCTTGTGGATTTTTATTTTTTTTAAGCTATGGAAGTTTTTACTGCTGACCCTGCCCTGTGTGCTGACAGCTGAGTTGCTAGTAGGAACTCATGACAGAAGACAATTGATCACAACTGTCAGATAGTCTGCAGAAGGAAAGAACCACCTTGTTTCATCAGTTTTAGCCTCCACGTTTCCCTTGGAACGGGGCAAAAGTTACATGCTGCTCATTGCACATCTGAAAGATCTAGTTTTGTGAGGGGCAATCAAGATTTAAATACACTGGAGGAAAATAATTGGCTGCTTGATCCAACAGCACCTTTTGAAGTCAATGTAAAAGTGTTCATTAGCATCAATGAGATTCAGATTGGATCCTTATTTCACAGTCAGCGGTGCTATGGCATAATTGGCTGGTCAACAGAGGTTGAAACAGGAAAAAGGGCAGAGTCTGGAACAACATAGCAGCCCAGAGCTGGGCAGCACGCAGGGAAAGGTGTATTTCTTTCAAGTGCTTCAGCAATGGAGCTGTGCTGAGAAACCTTTGTGTATTTTGTCAACATGGCTGGAAAGTACAGTGGACCAAAACTGTTTTTATTTACGTCTGTGCAGCCCACACCTGCACTACCCTACTGATTTCAACACTATGGAAATGTACCTAAGAGGAGAAAACATATTCCATCACATTAAGAACAAATTCTTTCTTGGATCATCTTTCACATACTGTAGGAATTCATTGAAAACCAAGTCAATAATAATCTTGGCTGCTGGACCACCAGCGGCAGTACTCCAAGGCTCTTTATGGCCTTACAAACCTGCACACTATATCATTTACATACCTCCTAGATGGACTGACAGCTGTCAAGCCAGAAAGTACCATGATGAAAAATTCAGATATTGCTTACTGTTGCATACATTTGTAGCATTTGGAATAATTGAACTTTTCTGGAGAAAACAGTTGGCCCAGATGGCCAAGCAATTACACTGGAAATATTTGAAATTCAAAATCAATTAAAAAAGAATTCAGACACGTAACGAAAGGAAACAAATCGGTTCTGTGTAATCATCTCCTTATAATTATGACTGTATCTTATCTTAACCCAAATTTCAACTAGGATATGAGAAGGAAAAGTTAGTACTGCATGGTAACATTTTATATATCGGTTACTTTTAGTTCTGATGACCATGACGAAGTAACTGTTAATGGCACATGGCATTACATGTGTGATAAAAACATCAGAAAATTCATATTGTTGAGAATCTCCCCATTATTTTTGCCTTTCAATTTGTTTCATTGTCTTTCTATATGACCAAACATATAAATAAGATATTTAACTAATGACCTTTCAAATGTAACATTCCACATTTTATATAGTGTTCTGGAGGAATAGAACGGGTCAACACTGAGAACTAATCAAATAGAGCTCAGGTCCCATGGCTGGTAATGCCCATTATTATGGGGAGAAAAGTGAAAAAGAAGAAACATATGAATTTCTTACTCAGCAGCACTCCAGCCAGCCTCAAGAAGCCCATCACATGGCTCTGTGCTGTTGGGTTATAAAATAGCTAAGCAGGGCTTGAAAACTACAAGCTTGCAATGCCATCCTGTCCTATATCCACACACACAAAACCAATCAAGCTCTCAGGAGCCTTGTTATTTCTGGGGCAGCTACTTTCTGTGTATACTTGCTTAAGTCATACAACCTCTGTGCCTTTATTCCTCTTTGGTTATGCCCCTCCATTGACGTCCGCTATCAGGACTTCAGTTATGGATCCCTTTTTATATGTTTAAAAGTTGGTTGGGGCTTCTGGGCAAATGAATTTTGATTCTGCTGATACATTACCCTCTCTGATGAGGAAAGGATTGACATATATGTCTTGCTCTAGGAAGTCCCACTGTCAAACTGTAGGAGCATCAAGAAGAGGCACCACAGCAGCACATGGATGGAGAGCTTGGCAAAAAGGATAGAAAGAATGGCCTGTGATTTTCAGTGAAAAAGACTGAAAAGATATTCAAGATTAAATAATCATTGGAATTGCTGCTGTGGGGAGAGTTAATACAGAGATCCCATTAGAAATCTCTCAGGAGATCTTGTAAGATTAAATAAAATTAGCCCAAAGGCCCAAATTCTACCTTCAAATCAGGCATCACGCACTGAAATGAAAAGGCCCTTGAACAAGATCAAATTCAAAGGCGACTTGGATAAGGTCTGAGTTTGTGAGATTGGGACTGCAGATACAAGACAAGTGCTGGCTGTGCCAGGAAAGAACAACTCCCCCATGCTTACAATACCTGTGCAGCCATCCTCAAAAGCCATGCGTGTCCTACTAGCTCTATAGAGCTTCCGGCCCAGCTGTCCTTCAGCTGGCAGTTTTACTCACATCTATGGTTATACCCTGAAATCATGGAGAGAAAATGCATTTAGCCAATCCTGTGAGGACCAAAGCGCCCGCCAAACTTTTTATTTCAGTCTTTGCTGCATGCATTTGACAAAACCTGGGCATTGCCAAGTGCCTGCACCTGCAAACAATTCCACTGAGCCCTTGGCGCTGCTGGTGGGACTTAGAGCTCAGCAGCCTCTGCTGGTCCATTAACTCCATGGGATGTTTATTATAGCACTAAAATTTATTCAACTGCAACACGTGATGAATAGAAAGCATAATACAGATATTAGGGCTGCACTTGGTAGCAACAGTCAGCAATATGCCATTTACCAGAGTAGGTATGTTAGTTGATCTCCGTCGGAAGTAGTTGCAGGGAGGGAGACTTCATTGCACTGCTACAAAGCAGAGTTTTAAGCAGGCTTTTGCCCTTAAGACTACTTCAGAATATTCTGCAAAAATATTAAGTGCAGGCCCATAAAGTCAGGGAAGAGCCCAGCTCCTCCAAAATACATAAATAAACAAAATCTGTATCAGTGAATCGCCTGTGTTGTAGTTCATGGAAGCATCACAAGTAGTGAGAGGCAGGTGCCACTACAACCTTGATGGTGGTCTGTCCCACTGCGCTGATACATAGCCTTCATCCATCACTTCTCCATCATCCATATACATCCATCAATAAGGGACAGTTTATAAATTGAAATGGAAGATAATGGAAGGATGGTAATTTAAATCACAGTACTTAATTCCTAACGTCCCCTTACTTTCCTAATTGCTAAAATACTTAACACTGATTTTATCAATAGTCCATGATAAATAAAACTACTCCATATCTGCTCATTAATTAATTATGGGCAGAAAAAAAAATATATATAATGAAGCCAAAAGTAGATGGAGGACCCAAACGTCTGCTTGAGTCAAAGATGCGACTCTGCCATCAGTGCAGTCATGCTAATCCCATGTGGCCTGCATTTTTGAGGGGTTCTTCATTTGCTTTATTTGTAAAGTACAAGCAAGAGGGAAATTGGGCTGCAATCCAGAATCAGGCCTTCTTTTGAGCTTTAGGAGCAAAGAAGGTAAACTGCAGCTCAGAGCTGTTGCAATCACTGCCAGTTGGAGGAAAATTCCACTATTGTAGGTCTACAGCAAAATAAGTAAAACTACAAGATTAAAATTAATATATATATAATTCTTTAGAAAATAACTGAACAGGTGTATTAAGAAATGGAATCTGAAGTTAGTTTTACTACGAGAATGAATATTTCAACTGAACCAGGAAGAAAACACTACTTAGAAGCAAAAAAAAAAGAACCTGAGGTTGCGTTTGGTGAATGTTCTCTGGCTGTCTGTTTTTGGCAATAATTTAATATCAAATATTTTTCCTACATTATGCAAGGACTGGGTGAACTGAATGATTTTGAAAGCCAAGCCAGCAAACATAAGGATATTTCGTGCCATCTCATTTTGCTTCTGACATAAGACTAAAAAGAGGCACAAGGCCACTTAATGCAACTTCACTGCTGTAAAGTGGCCTTCTCAGTGATGGTCTATCCACAGATGAAAGTCGTCCTGCTTACTTACAAATAAGGTTATATAAGATTAGTACCTGTTTTTTGGTTGTTTGTCATTTGTTTGCTTTTTGCTGATCTAAATGGGGCAGGAAACAGGAGAAAGCTCATGCTCCAATCCAGGGTTTTTGTAACACATTGATCTTCCCTTTGGTTCTCCAGTGAGCCAGAATTTGTTCTGTTCTCTCCAACATCAGAGCAAAATGATCACACTTTCTTCCAAATAATGGCAAATGGATAGCAATAATTTCCACCTCTACTATCTACATAAACATGGCTTTCAGTGTGATGGAAACTCTCTGACTGGCACATTCCTGGTCTTTTTCCTTCCAGCTTCTGCTGAAAAAAACTAGATGATCATTGTGGTCCTTTTCAACCCAGGCCATTCTATGATTCTATCATCCTATGATTCTATGATACGTAAAACAGTTTTTACCACTGAAGAAAACTGAATCACCCCACTAGAACTGAACAATGTCAATTTTAGATTTGCAGCTTATTTACTATCTGCAGTGAAACTCAAACTCCATTTTTTGCTTCATGCAGATTGTCCTTCTAGGGGGGAAAACAAAGCAGACCTATAAAAAGCATCAATTTTTCTTTCACCCTCTTTTTCCCCAATCTCTGCAGATCTTCAATAGACATTGTTGCACGTCTTCTCCCTCTCCTTGAAGACAAAAGTGAGGATTTTTTCAGCCAAGAACTCTGTTACTAATGCTACGTTTGTCCCATTTCTCCCCACACCCTACAATTACCTCTCTAGTTCCGTGTGATGATTTATTACCAAAGAGCGTATTTTCCATTATAGGAAAGGAAGAGGGGGCAGGCAGAGTACCAAACAAACTCCAGTGGCTGTATTCAAAGTGTAATGCTTCTTATCACAAATAATATAAAAAATGCAAGAACCCCAATTTGCAGCTAGGAGGCCCACTTGAGGGATCAGTTAAAATTTACTCCTTTATACACATGCCAACTTTGACTTCAAAAAGACTTTATTCCCAAGGATAAACAACCCAATATTTGTGTAATATAATTAAGTGAAGGCATCTTTAAATGTCATACCAGCTTGTGCCATGCTTTAAATTGTTATGCATCAACAGAATTTAACGAGATGGCCAAGGATCCTGCTTCCTGCGTGAATGCGATAAGCCACAAATACTGTATAGCTCTTTAATAGATTGCCAAAATAAAGCATTTTGTATGCAAATTATTCATGGAGTGGCAAAGCTAATATAGTGCCAAAATTACGCCCACCGGTCTTCTGCAATTAGTAGTTAAGTTGAAGTATCTTCAAACTGCAGAATTTCTTTCAGTGTTTCCCAATACTTGAAACATCTTTTCATTTATGTAAATACGAAATAGCAGCTTTTATTTTGCTTTTAAGGTTCAGGGTACGCATGCGCTTTAGCAGAGGGTTGGCAGCCGGGATCTAATCAGAAGAACTGCACAGAGACTACATGGGAAATCAGTGCACAAGTCCAGAGACTTGCAGGAAAGTTGGAGGAAAAAAAAAGATTTTCCTTCCCCAGCCCGTGCTGCTAAAATAAAGTATGTGAGCTTCATTACTTTGGAATGAAAAAACTAGTGAACACAGCAAAGAATGAAATATAAGCAACCGGATCCTGGCTTCGGGATGGCTCACAGAGCCACCCGTGTGCAGTATCCTTTAGCATCTTCCAAAAACCTCCTGTCTGAGGGATGCCCATACACTTGTAGCAGTTCTGGGAGAAAACATCCTTGGGTGCACCAGGTGGAGGAGCCACCCACATAAAATGTACTGCCAGAAAAATCTCTTCACCTCTGGCTCAGCTGGATGAGACAATGCAAGGCTGGAGAGGAATTTGTATAGACAGGGAGAAGTACTGCTCCTTGACAAAGAACTCTTTGGAAGAGCTTACACCAGCTGCCAAGTATTCAGACAACTTTCCCACTCTTGACTATCGTTTAGAGCACCACGTGGAGATGAAGCAACAGACAGACAGGTGGGTCCTGCAGGTCATGCCCACGTGCTGCAGTGTTAACACTGTCTGTATTTTTCATTTACAATCTTATCATGAAAAAAGTATACTGCGTGCCAGGGGCCTGTGACAGTGATTTAAAGAGGCTGTGTCAAGCGGCTTGGACCTGAGTGCCCTTTCTTGGGTAGCCTGGAAATTTACTATGAGCTAAACAGAAACAGTAACTCTGATTGCAGTCGACTTTATAGAATATTGTGGAATTTGTGAACAACTGCATTCAGTCCAGTGTATTCCAAGTGTTGCAATTAACCTGGGCGGAATAGTGGGAACAAACACAACAGCCCCCCTGTCTGTACTTTGGTAGAGATATGTAGCAAGAAAACTGCAGTCCTTTGGAGAACAAGTGAGCTACCACCATTACTGGTGCTGCTCTTGCGTTCTTTTTCATGCTGCTGGTTTGAATGCCTGGCTAGCTGAGGTGAGCCTTCCTGCAGCGCACCCAAAGGAAGGCATGAGGAGCACGTGGCCCCAGCACCCCTGCCAGTGGCTTTGCCAAGCGAACCTTGCGCTGTCAGGAGGACTTGGCGCAGCCTATTGGTCAGGGTCCCACACTGCAAACTTGTCATCACTTTTGTAAAAGAATAAAAAAATTTAAAAATGGCAACCAATGAAAATCAATCTTCTGATGCTCCGCTGCCTTAAATACCAGTAGAGCAAACAAACAGCCCTAAACAATACAGCAGAAACCATATATCAATTACCCTAAATGCTCAAGCATTTTTACTTCACAGCCTGCAACATCCACATGTAGTATCCGCACCCACTGCGCCGGGGTGATAATGGTGCCGCATTGTTCCTGGGCGCCTGGCGGCGAGATAAGGGCTGCCTGCACTTAGATGATAATGAAAGTGGGCAGACTTAACATTGTGATTTGAAAATTTCTTGGGTCTCAGAAAAAGGTTCTATTAAGCCCACTGACCCCAATTGAATATTAATTAGCTAATTAACAGATTTATTGTTCCACGCAATTTCTGGAGAGGCAATTTTTTTTCAAGTGCCATTATTTTTTTAAATTATTTTTTGCATTGTGTATAATTGAATCTTTGCAGCTGCCAGCATCTTCTGCATGATTTGGCAAAAAAAAGAAAGAAAAAGCACTTATAGCTTTACCTTTTTTTTTTTCCATACCCAAACGTTTCCAATCGCTTTCGTTTGTGCTTGGGGAGGGAGTGGGAAAGAGGCAGCTGATTTATGTCGCAGTCTACAGATTTATTTATTCTTAAAAGCTTAACTTTAAAACGTCCACACTTTTTTTAAATTCTGTTATGACTCACCGGTCTATCTTTTAGCCTGAGGTTACTACACAGGGCACTGTTATTCCTGGGATAGAAACCCAGGTCTGCTTCCCCAACTCACTATACACCGTTTCCAACATTGCACATCTTTCCTCTCTTTTTACCTCTCTGTTCTTGAGCTTTTCCCCCGCACGACCGCTCTCTGTCTTTCAGGCTCTGTCCTTCCTGCAGAACGCTCTTTTGCGTGAACCAGCACAAATTTTTTCCTTCAGCAATTTTTTGTCTTTGCGGGTGAATCCCGAGAATGCGATGTATTTTTCTAAATACCGAATTATCGGTGAAAGAGAGATAAGATGTTATTTCACCGTATGGATGATTTCAAATAAGTTGGTTTTGCACAGACCTTAAGAGCATCGTGCTGAATGCGGTCACTCACGTGGTGCTGTCATTAGGGCAGGTAGTCCACTGCAGATTCTTACATATCCTATATGGCATAATATCTTCACTTGTAGAACCAAGTCCCTGAAATAGGCTGTGTTGTTTTTTCAAGTACCGTCCAAAGACACTAACATAAGCAGCCCCTAGTGCTCCAGAATTAACAGTGAAGATACCATGTAGCTTTTATTGGAGTATTTCAATGGATCACACCGTTATCCCATCAGAAGTAGAAAAGAGATAAATAATATTGCATTATAGAACAGAAAGTACGGCATTTATGTGGTGCAAGAGAACATGCAGATCTCTTAAATCCATACACCTGGGCTTAAGGCTGCATTTGTGTCTAAATCCAGGATTTACATATCTATTATAGCAAGTACAGCTTGAATGGCAACAGTGACTTTGTTGTGGGCATACATCTTCTTTCTCTGACCATCATGTAAACACACAGACAGCTATGTATTAAATCACAGTTAAAAATAATAAAAAGACTTATCCTGTAAGGGCATTTGAAAAACTCTTTAGCATCTAAAGAAGTGAAGCCACGCTTGCCTGTTCCTCCACTAACAGAGGAGACTTCAAGAGGGACGGCTTTTACTTGCCTCAGATATAGATGGGTCCAAGCTAAATTAAGGCCCAGAAGTTCCTCTTTAGTTTTCCTCTTGGACTGATGATTTTTCTATTATTTTTCTTTTTGATGAAGCTGCAGGTACTCAGTGAAACAATTCATCAGTATTTTCTAAACAGTTTCTACTTCTACACCTCACAGTTATGCTGGAAACTTTGGTGACAAAAGACACTCAGTTAATTTAAAGAAATGCTGTGCTACAAAATTAAGCAAAATAAAGTACATCTATCAGGTATCTCTTCCCAGTGTTACTGGTAAGACTGGCTGAGGTTGTAAACCATACTACACAGAGAAATAGGATTTCTTCATATCCCACATTTGTGAGAGGCATTGCTTCATTCAACATCCAGAACTGAGATAAGCAATCCAGAAGACAAGCCACCAGAGACAAATCTGGGCTCTGCTTACAACAGTTCTACCAGTTATGGAGAGCAAAAGCGCTTGTATGCAGACAGCTTTGCCCATCACAGAGAGAAAACTGAACCAAAATATTCACATCTGGGTCTACATTTCTTATTCACAACATTTTGCCCAGGACTCACCTTAGATAATACATTTGAACATTGCTACCTACACAAGACCTCAATGAAGTCCATTAAGAGCTCTTCCATGCAGCGTTCTTCACAAGAATGGCCTGGGGGTATCAAGGCGTTTTAATGAAGTGCTGATGTGGCCTTCTTTATATTTGTTCTTTCTTTTTTTTTCTTTTACCTTTGTCACAGCTATATCCTGTTCTGAAATACACCAGCCAGGAAGACTGTTTAAACCACACGATATTTTACTTTAAAATTTTAGATGAAATACTACCTGAGCTCCAGGGGAAAATGAAGAAAAAAACCAAGAGATGTGATTTCTGCTTACATATAAAAATATAAGGAATAGGGAAGGAGAAGCATAAAGCTAGCGCTAGGATTATAGAGATATGTGAACTATGTCAGTAAAGAGCCTGGACTAGACTCATCAAAAGGTTGGTGGATATTATTTCATATTGACTCTGACCTTCTACTCTAATGTAATTACTAGGAACAATTTAAATAACTTTTTTTTTTTTTTTTTCCCCAGAAAAAAAAGAAAGCATTTTCCATTGCTTAAAACTGGAAAACAAAATGTTTGATTGAGGTCATCTTGACATCCATTAGTGTGATAAATGAAGTGGAATTCAAGGCTGCTCCATTATCAAGGTTCATTTTCGTTGTGCAGATCTGGTTTCTCCCCCCTCTCCTTTTTTTTTTTTTTTTTTGTAACAACATGGCCTCAGACTCAAGGCTGATTACAATAATTACATTTTGTACCCATAATAGTACAAATGATTCAAAGAGTTATTCAGAATGTTTCAATGTCAGCACTTGGATAAATGCTCGTTCCTTCCTAGGGATTGCATTTTTTATGCAGGAGGTTAGTTAGGAGCAGCAATAACGGTATAGCTGTCAGAAAGCCGTGAATTTACGTGCCCAGTAACTACATTCACAATTGTTTGCTACTCGGCATGGCAACAAGACTGAATGGGATACTAGATAATTTATAACTGCGCCCCAATACAAGAAGAACAATTATATTGTGTGCAGTATAAAATGGCCGTTATTTAGCTCAATTTTTAAAAATTATTTGAACAAAATGCCTATCCTTTGCAGGGCTATTTTCTTCTTGCTTCTAATTAGATACCTGAGGAATACAGGGTCTATAAATTTTAGCCAACAAATATATTTATGGAATTTTAATTTGTTACTTGTATACTTTTGCCATAAACCTTGTGAGCCTTCTTCGGAAAGTTTTTAATCTTAAAGGTCGAGAAAAGGGAGAAGAAAAGAAAAATTAGAAAGAAAGTGGAAGAACACAATAGTTGTACAACAGCTAGCTGCCATTTTTCTGAAGAGCAGTCAGACCCAGACTGTACGTCTCTCCTCTCACACTTAAATTACTACTGCATGTTTTATGAGGACAAGTTTGCTGCAGCAGACTTGACAAATTGCTTCCCCTTGCAGGGAAGAGCCTCGAGCAGACCAGGGTCCACAGGAGCCTCTAGCGCTTGGCCAGAAGCCTCAGTCCCCAGCCTTCCCCTTCGCTTTCATGGTGAGTAGATCCAATTGCTGTGTAGGAAATCTTTTTATCAAAATCATCCACGTAGGATCTTCAGAACGTCACAGTAAACAATAAAACACCCCAGTGTTAAGTCAGTGACTTAAATGACTGCCCTTTTTCCTTTGGGAGAAGCCTAAGAAGAAAGGTTTCATAGCAGCACTCGGCACCTGATTGCAATTTTGGTAGCATGAAGTGCTCTGAGAAACACATTTTAGTCTAGAGTGCAAAACTGATTTCCATTCACAGAGAAGGGGTCTCTTATCTTCATTTTTTTTTCAAAGTCAAGCAAAGGCAAGCAAAACACATAACTGATGTTGAATCTGAGGTAAGTTAGGTTTCACCAGTCTTTGCACAATTTCCATGTGAATTATGGAATTTAGCTAGGGAAGAGACAAATAGATGTTGGGAAACTTAGACTTGGGAAGCTTAGACTTGTTCATAGCTGGGCCCTGTTAAAGACACTGTCACAGAATTACAGAGTCATAGAACACCCCAAGTTGGAAGGGAACCACACAGATCATTGAATCCAACTCCTGGCTCCATACAAGACCGCCCAAAATCTAAATCTTATGCCTGAGAGCATTGCCCAAACACTCCTTGAACTCCAGTGGCCTTGTGCCTTAGGGACCTGTTCCATGCCCACCTCCCTCTGGTGTAGAACCTTTTCCTTACCCTTCCCCAACTCAGCTCCACGCGGTTCCCTTGGGCTTCATCGCTATCACCTGAGAGCAGAGCTCAGAGTTGCTCCTCTGCTCCCTGTGAGGGGCTGCAGCCACCGGGAGGCCCCCCCAGCTCCTCTGCTCTGGGCTGAGCAAACTAAGAGACCCCAGCAACTCCTCATACATACCACTCCTCGATCATCTTCACAGCCTTCCTTGGGTTCTCTAATAGTTTTATGTCCTTATATTAAGGTCCCCCAAACTGCAGTTGGTGATTGCCCAGCCCTCTGCTCTGTCAAGACCTCTTTGCAAGACCTCCCTGCCCTTGAGGAAGTCAACAACTCCTCCTAATTTAGCATCATTCACAAATTTATTTAGTATGCATTAAAGTCTTGAGTCCAGGTCATTCATAAGAACATTAAAGAGAATTGACTGCCTTGCCAGCCATGCTGAACCCCACTAGTGACTGGATCCCAGCCTGAGGTAACCTCATTTAGCATAACCCTTTGAGCTCAACCCAACAGCCAGTTTTTAACCCATCGCCTTAAGTTTTTGCCCAGACGTGTGTTAGACATTTTGATGGATTTTAGAAGGATCCTGTGAGAAACAGTATCAAAAGCTTTGCTGAAATCCAAAAAATTACATCAGCTGGCTTCCTTTGATCAACCGCATAGATAAACTTGTCATAAATGGAGATTAAGTTTGTTAAACAGGACTTTACCCTCACAAACCTGGGTTGGCTGTGTAATGACATCATCTTTCAGGTGTTTTTCAATAACTCTCAGAATAGTCTTCTCCAGAATTTTAGGAGGTACTGAAGTGAGACTGACAGGCCCGTAATTACAAGAGTCTTCTTTCTTACTCTTCTTGAAAACAGGGGCAACACTTAAATTGTGAACGCCTAAATTTTGCCAATTTTGAAAGGAAATTTACTGTGCTATTATGAAGGTAGGCTTTCAATTAAAGTCTAAAATTAGGCTTTCTTCTCTTGACTGAGACGTTAAAATATCCAAAGTATATTAATCTAATCTAGTCCAAGACTCAGTAGCTTCCATCAACATAGAGCCAAGTGGCAACACACTGCATTAACCTTCCCTCGGGAAGGAGGAGACTATGCTGTATTCAGATCTCAAAAAGCATTTAGCAGAATAGAAACACTGATTTAGAAAGCTCTGCACAGTAATAGTCATTGTGGCAATGACTCACACCCTCTGAGGATGAAAAAATGAAGAAGATCATGGTGTAAGAGGCATCCCTGGAGAAGAAGGGATCGGAGGCAGTTTGGTGGCTAGGCATGTCTGCAGCGTATGCAAAGAGATATTTGAGGATATGCCACTGCAGTCCAGTGTTGCATACCAACACTAGAAATGGTCAGTCCAAACCTACCTCTGATAACAGGCACCTTTACAATTGCAAATAGTAAGCTGTGATAAAGTGCAAAGGCGTACACAAGGATTGCACATGATTGCACCTGCATCTGTCTGTGAATCCAGTCACATTTCTTCTAATAGGATATAATAGTTGTGTAGCATATAAGATAACCTTGTGACTGAGTAGTCAGAAGAGCAGCTGTGGTGATGTCCTTCCAGCATTTTAACAAGAATGTGTGACAGAAGTTCCTACTTGCCCCGTCCTCAATATAGTCCAAGGGAATGGACACAGGAGAGCACTGGGATGAGAGACTGTGCTGAGTGCAATTAATTTGTAGCTCCATTTAAATAAAACCCTCTCATACTCATGGCTGGGGAGGAGACAGCACCACTTGGCAAACAAAATCGTATTAAGTGCACTCCACTAGAAATGTTTATACTTTGTCCCTGAGAATTGTTTATGCTGGAGTACAGTATTTAGCTTATCAGTTTGAAGATGAATGACGTTGAGAGGGCTACAGAGGTTTTCTTATTTCAGAAGCGTTTGTTAAGTGCTTAGCATTTGCTGTGGCTCCAAACTCGGGGTAAGCCATCTTCATCTAGAAGAGCCTGTAGTGACCAGAGCAGAGTGTACTGGTGGGGACCCTCCAGCAAACACCCAAAAGATTGATGAATGCTGGGGGGAATTTCTACCTTTCAGATTAAATTCTTTCTTCTCAGACTCTCCTGGTGCTTAATTGGCTTCAGGAGGCTAAAATGTTGGGTTGTACTATGTGCTGACAGTGGGGTCAGGGTGCCTTGTAAACCTGCTTGCGTAAACTATGTGAACCCTTTGCCTCCTACTCCATGCAAATGTCCATCCATAACATTATATTTGATCTTCATGAGGCTCCCAGTGAGACAAAGAGAGAGACGAGGTATGAAGTCAGGAACAACTGTGCACTTCGTATCCTCATCATATGACGAACGCTAACATTTTACCAACGTATCTTCAAAAGGTTTAGCAAGGGAAAAACCTGCCTGAAGCCCATAGCTCAAGTGCCAAATGAGATGACTTTGTGTGAGTAGAAACATGCAGGAAAAAAATAGGCATATAGGTGCAACCACTAGATTCTTTCACCCCACAACAAAGTGTGAAGGAGGGATGACCTTGCATGGGAGGCAAGGCAAGAGATATTCAGCAGCCAAGTGGTGAGAAGGAGGAGGAAGAGGAGAGGCACAGCTCCTCATCGCATCCTTAGCACCCGGCATAACATCAGTCTTCATTACTGCTTCTGTCCCTTGTGTTTCTCCACACACTCGGGAGCTTTGCTTTACAATAGATCTGGGTGCATAAATCACCTCAGGAGCAGTAGCTTTGTAGTTAATAAAGAAAATCATGCATACATAGCATGAGAAATGTGCCAAACATCCAAAATACATGGAAAACTCCACAACTCGTGGGCATGAGCATTAAATGAGGTTCTAAACCTTGTCACCTGCTTCAGCACGTGTCAAGAGCAGAGGTGTTGCAAGACTAAAGGAGAACGGTGTGTGGAGGTGGAGTGCAATTTATCACATTCTGAGAAATTCAACACTTTATGTTGGACAAACTTGCAGCAAAAAAAGCCAGTGATGGCTTGAGCATTTTAAAGGAGGCAGCTACTCAAAAACTGCCCTGTATTAGAAATAGAAAAGAATTGTAAGTTTGCTCTCCCTTTCATTCATCCAGTCTCCTTCCACCAGAAGTGGACAAAAAAGAAAAGCTCTTGGATAAAAGCAGCACGTCTTGGCCCAGGACCTACGTAGCGGATCATGTAAATGTATGAAATCTTAACATCAGCAATTTCAATCTCTTATTTTCAAAATTAGGCAACAGCATTCAGACACCAGCGTCGCTTTTAAGCTCTCTCCACTCTTCTCAGCATTCCAAGCAGTCAGAGTTGTTACTCTCCACCCATAACGGGGGAAATTCCTTCATACCACATTGTAATTGTGCAGGCACCAGGTAGATAGGCAGAAAGATAAATGACTGCACTCCTGCTCAGACACAAGTTTCTCAGCAGTTAGCACTAATGCAAAGGGAAAAGCTACATACGGAGGAGAGCGGGATTTTTAAGAAGTAATCCTAAAGAGTTGCATCAGATTTGAGATGGCTGTGTTGAAGCACTTTGGAGACATTAAGTAATGAGCTCATTCTTCCATAATGAAAACAGGACAGAGAAAAGGATTCATTTAGTAAAACGCAGGGAATTGCTGTGCTGACCCCAGACACAAACAAAATACAAAACAGCGATGCCAATCTGCATTAACTCCATCTGAGTCACCCAAATTCATAACAGTGTAAGCCAGGCTGTCCTTACAAAGTCTACAGCTGAGTTATAAATGCAAGAGATCTGATCTGTGGGGCCAACATCCCGGCTGATGCACATCCACGTCACCCTATTGAGGACAGAGAACCACTGCATCTAGGAGATCTTGGTCCAAAGGCTGCATAACTTTTTTTCCAATCATTAAATTTAGATAAATTGTACCTCATTGCCACAATTAACATGTTTGCTATCTTGGAATTGGCAGAGAAAGCAGCCCCTGTTAGTGGTTCTTGCTCCTGGGGACAAGCCCTTGTGAACATGACGAAGCTCAGAAGATGCTCAGCCTCCTCTGGTAATGAACTGACTGTGACAATCAGTGAACTGTGGATGTAGTATAAAAGCACATTTCAATGCATCATGGGGCCATGACTGCACATCGTAAGGGCTTTATCAAAGAGCAAATAACTGCAGGCATCCCAGAGAGGTTCCTGCTTTAGCCATGGCTGCTTAATGTTTCCTGTGCCACTATCTAACCCAATCTAGCTCTGCCTATTCATGTATTTGGGCTCTCCTCATGGCAGCAGTAGGATGCAGTGTGCCCAAAGCAGGAGGTGTGCCCTGGGGCCACTGAGGATGGCTGTGTGATTTTCCAACCGCTTAGAAGCTTACATTGTGCCTACAACATGTGCTAACACCACCCTTACTCAGGAGCCCCCTGTTGTCTTCATTGCAAACCCTCCAGCCCACCACCATGCACGTGGGGAGCCCCAAACCCAAAGACAAACCATTCTGACTAAACTGCCCTTTACAGATGTCTCACCGCTCACGAGAGTGGAAGTCGCGCGGCCCCTGATGTTGCGTAGAGGCAAGATTTATGTGGTGAGGGGGCTAAATGCTAGCACACAGGTTTGAACAACTGGATACTGTCGGATTTATACTCCATTTGGGATGATAATGAGGTGGTTAATACAGAAATACAAGACAGTAATAAACCATTGACTTTTATAGATCTCTGTGTGGGTCTGAATCATCACTTGGAGAGCAGGAGATCAGTGATATACAGCAGCAGCTCATCCCACTCTCCTGCTGCCACCTGGGTGAGCGCAGCCAGGCAATTCCCCTCTGCAGCACATGAGGCTATGCATAAATCCTGCGGTGCTGCGGGGAATGTGGTTATCGGGCAGCGCTTTGTTAATGGAATAGGGATCAACTAATCTCAATTAAAAGCATGTTCTTCTTACGTAGATATCCCTTTTCCTCCACAGAAGTTCTGCTCATTCTTAAACCCCTTAATTATATTGAAAAGGCAGGCTGGTGGCTCAAGACAGATTTCGCTGCTGGCTTAAAGCTAAAAGGATGGGAAAAATCCTGTTTTCTGATGGGTGAGAAGGAGTGTTAACTGATCTACCTTCAGATCACATAAAGTAATCTGAACTTGCATTAAAGTGATTATAATTTTGAAAAAAAATCATGCAGACACAGAAGATGCATGAAAATTTATGGGAGTTCAAGAAAAGGAATGGGAGAAAGTCATGGCAGAAGTGGTCTCTCGAGGGCTTCTCGAGGAAGCTGCATCCATACACTGCAGACCCACCACAATGGCCTGTTGGCAGTAGGTGGGCAGATGGACTAGATGATCTCAGAGGTCTTTCCCACCCTTAATGATCCTGTGCTTCCACGAAAAGAGCAACACCTGGTAATGTTGAGCAGACACCGTGAGCAGTGGGGCAGCACTATGACGGTGCACTCCAAACTCTCCCCTCGCGTGTGAGCAGCTGGGAAACCCAGGAGCCACAGCGCTCACGCATCACACACCTGGTGCTCATCCACCCTTCCCCCATCTCTCCTGGCATAAGCATTCCCACAGTGGCTGCTCGGGTGCCAGGACCCCCTTCTTTCTGCAGGCTGCCAACTTGTTTGACTCCACGAGTGCAGTAGATGAGGATTTATACGATGGAAGAAAAGAGATAAAACGTTAGAGGAAATGGCCCAGAAATGCTGAAATAGAAATGAAGGGCTGAAATAATCTACCAGCACTTCATGCAGCGGCATAGATATAAGAAATACTAGTTGTTGTTTTTTTTGGTTGTTTTTTTTTTATTTTTTATTGAGAATCCTTTTTCTTCCCCAGAAAATTGTTTATGCGTAATCTCCTGAGAAGCTTCATTTTTTTATTTATATATCCATATATATGAGTGGTGGTAATTTGAAGCCCTCCAAACAATCACCTGTAAATTATTATCTTTCTAAGCAGCCATATACATCCACGAGTCAGTCCCAGGACACTGAAGCTGTATGTGAAAAGTCCTATTTATGCCACTCTGGGCACAGAAGGAAATTTGCTCCGTTTTTATAAGGAAATCTCTAATTAATGTGTATAGTTAATTGAATCTTGAAGACAGACCTTCATAAGGCCGAGGATGACTGGACATTAATCTGCTGAGCAGCGTGATTTACTGCACAGTGATACCCGCATCCGTCTCTTCCACCAAGGGCACAGATTTATCCCCTGCATAGAGCTGAGCAAGACTCAGGATATTTCTTTCTCTGCACACATGCATCTGGCTGCAGTGTGGAGAGGCGCTGCTTGTAGAGCTGGATGGCAGCAGCAAGAAAGATGTGCAGAACCTAAGGGAAAGGAGAAGTGATGGGGGAAGGTGACTGCAGGACAGAGAGGACAAAGCCCTGCAGCTGTGGTAGGGACAGCACTGTATGAGCAAGTGTATGGGCAAGCTGAGCTTCGGGCCCTGCACTGGGGGCTGGATGCCTTCTGGCTCCTGCCCTGTGCTCGACAGTGATGAATCTTAAGCTAAAAGGCCAATGGAATTTATTTGTCTCCATTAGTCTGATACAATACAATTTATTTTTCAACAGCTTCTCTCATGCAAAAGCGTTGCAAAATGATTCACAACAAATCACAGCCGCCTCATGCAAATTTGGGCAGCTCATATCCAGCCCATTCGTAGCAGTGAGGGCTGCCCCGCTGGCTGGCAGGCAGCTTGGAAAGTTAATTATCTGCAGAAGGGGTAATTGCATTTTGTTGCGGAGAACTGGCAGTCGGGACGGGGTAAATACAGGGAACAATAGGCACAGGCAGAGCCAGAGGGGAGGTTGTGGGGTTAGGGGCAGAAACCAGTGATAAGGTGGGGTGAATCTTGAATAGCAACAGTGAGGTGTTTGGGAGGAGAGGAGAAGCACAAGGGGTGAGAACTGCGGGGAAGGTGGTCCTGGGGCTGGGAAAGAGGACAAACCACTGAAATTGCAGGGAGCCAATTATGAGGCCTGGACGATGGGAGAGATACAGGGACTGCGTGGGGACGAGCCAAACCCCATGGACTAGGATCTATCCCAATGCATTTCCACAAACTCAAGCCATTTCTCAAACTCCCAACCCCAGTTTGCTGGCAGAGCCTTTCCCCCTGAGCAGAGCAATCGTTAGGAGAACTTCATGCTCACCCAGTGGGTGGGGTAAACAAGATCCTTCCAACAATGTTGCTGACCAACCACCTCTCCTGCCTGTTGGGCCAGCTGTGCCCTGTTATGGGAAGGTCATCATCTAGGGCCACTGCATGGACATTTCACTCAGCTCCTGCTCCAGCTCCCCCAGTTCAGTATGCCCAGAGTCTGCAAGTATCCAACCCTGCAGCCCTTTGTGGAGCTGGGGAAGGATTTTTCCCCCTCTTCCCACTTGGTCCTCCTAAAAGTTTTGCAGGATTTAATACAAAATTTCATCACAATTTTATCCAGCAGTTCAATAATTGTGGTACTTCAGCCATTTCTGAAATGGACAACAGCTCTGCAAGAGGAGGACTTAATAGAAAGTTCATTCCTTATTTAAAAGCCAGAATAAAGTTATCTGGGGTGAAATTAAATTGTGTCAGCATAGAGCCAGGGAAGCAAAGGAGCGTGGGGGCCTTGGGGCACCCTGGCTGCGCACATCCTTGGGCTGCAGGGTGGCTTTCCTGAGACACTATTTCAATGCAGACACCCCCAAAAGCAAAGCATTCCCCACAGTTAATCCTGTACAAGTTGATTTTTTTTTTTCTTTGCTCAAAAGGAAACAGCTTGTGCCGTGCCAGAAATAAATGTTTTCTTTCTGATTATTCTCACTGTTGAACGTTCATAAAGTGGAGAAGCCAGCGGCAAAGAATGTCAGACGTGTCTGCTAAGGGGTTAACATTTGTAAGATGAATGCTGCAAGAACTTTTTTTTTTTTTTTTAATTAAAAAATATATTTCTGGAGCAAAAACACAAGCAATAAAGAGTGTTTGCCTGTTGGGAGGCTTGTTTTGTAATGCGGTATGAATAACCAGCTGACAATCCCGTTTTGTGTTTTCTCTTCGTATGGCCAATGGCCAAGAGCCAGCCAACTTTATTGTCCTTGAAATGTCATGATTTTGAGTATGCACAGAATCCTTAACTGCCCAAATTACTGCATAACATTCCTTTTTATTATATGGCAACAATGTGATCCTGGGCTCAAAGACTTACTAGTTAAGAAGATTATGTGTTTTCCTTTTTCTGTTTTGTTAAAGTGCCAAGTCTTGCATTTTTGGCATCTTCTAAAGAATGAAATGTCTTCTGAAATATTCTCTCAGAGCACAGAAGTTACCTCAGAGGAGCTCAGAAATACAGCGCTTTTCAATACTTTCTCATTTACTCAGAAGTTCAGACGCATTTCTTTTCCTCAAAAGCTTCCAATTTTTTCCTCTTTGTGCATACTGACAGCAAAAAAAGATTGTCCTTCATAACTTTGTGTGGCGTTACTCTGACGCTAATTTATCTCCCTTTCCCCCTTCCCAAGCATTGCGAGTAGGAATAGGCCCGGTCTCCCCACAGACATGGCTGTGCCGTGCTGCCGGGACACGGCCTAGTGTTTGTGCAAGAGGCCGAGGCGTGGGACCAGTGGCACCGGCACTGGGTCTGCCCACTGCCATACTAATGCCATTTAGTACCATAACCATGTGCATCTGTACAGGTTAGGGGCTGACCTGCTGGAGAGGAGCTCTGCAGAGAGGGAGCTGTGTGTCCTGGTGGACAACAGGTGGCCATGAGCCAGCAGTGTGCCCCCGTGGCCAAGGAGGACAATGATTTCCTGGGGAGCATAAAAAAACAGCAAGGCCAGCAGGTGGAGGGGGGTGATCCTCCCTCTCTATTCCGCCCTGGTGAGGCCACAGCTGGAGTGCTGTGTTCCATTCTGGGCTCCCCAGTTCAAGAAAGACAGGGATCTCCTAGAGAGAGTCCAGCACAGGGCCACAAAGATGGTGAGGGGCCTGGAGCATCTCCTGTATGAGGAAAGGCTGAGAGACCCGGGGCTGAAAGGGGATGTTAAAAATACTTATAAACATCTGCAGTATGGGAGTAAAGAGGATGGGTCCTGGCTCCCTTCAGTGGTGCCCAGCAACAGAACACAGGGCAATGGGCACAAACTGGCACACAGAAGTTCCATCTGAACATGAGGAAAAACTGCTTTACTGTGAGGGTGACAGAGCACTGGAACAGGCTGCCCAGAGGTTGTGGAATACCCTTCTCAACCTGCTGTAGGGAACCTTCTTTGGCAGGGGGTTGGACTTGATGACCTCCTGAAGTCCCTTCCAACACCTACAATTCTGTGACTGTATGATTTCCATACTAAAGCCATTTCCTGTATAGACTGGCCACCAGGGAAAACTGCTGTCTATGGCTCAGCTGTATTCCTGGAAGAGCTGCGACTGCACTTGTGCTGTTCTGAATACAGCATTTCCAGTACATGCTCCTTCCCCCATGCCCCGCACAGGGGCTGTGCCCCCACCCTGTACCCCCAGCCACACATAGCAGCACAAAGCAGCACGAGCCAGCTCTGCTTGGCGTCAGGAAACAGCCTGTGAGCCAATAAAAGTGGGCTGAAATGCAAATATAGCATTTCTTGTAAAGTAAATTAAGCTAACAACGCGGTAACAAACCGCTGTTAATATTAGATTAACTTGTTTGGCAAGATATGAAATCAGAGGAGCTGGGTTGTCAATAGCAGAGTGTTCAATAATGCTAATGCTGCTCGGGGAAGTATAACATCCATCTGAAACACAGATGCACGCACACAAAAATTAAGACTGGAGGAAGAGCCAGAATCCGAGCAGCAATTACACCAGCATTAAAGATGGATAGAGAGGAAGGTTGAGATTTTTGATTGCCTTTAAATACCGCCTCGTTTTTAATCTCAGAACCAGGCTGCACTGTGATCAGCCATTAGCCCTGATTTAAAAAAAAAAAAGAAGATCCCAGATTTCAACATTTGCAGCATGAACTCAAAATATCGCTTTGATCTGAGCTAAGGAGGCAAACGGAAGCTAATTCGGAGGCTGAAGCCAGCTGTGTGTGTGTGGGATGGGCAGAGGAGACACCCAGAGCCACATCCCCAGCACTGGCTCTGAGACAGAGGCGTAAATGTCACACGGAACGGCAGTGGTCACTAAACTGATTAAGCAGTGGTTATCTTTAGCAGTAAAAAGGCTATCTGCTAATACTAAGTGATTAGAGTCTAAAATGCCATTTACTCTGCTCTGATTCCTTGAATGAATATTTATGCCAAGTGATGACTATAACACCATCAAAAGGTTCTCCTGCTCTGTTCTTTAGAGTGGAAGTGATTATTCAACAGCAGGTCTGCGCTCCAGCACTTGTTTCTATTAAGCAAATTTGCAGCATTCAGGCAAAAAATCCTGATTGCATCGTCCTCCTGGGAGTTTTATTTTTAAAGAACTGGCACTCCCAGCACTCCCAAGGGCACGTGCTGCTGCAGGTGGGCCGTGTCCACAGCCCAAGGACAGGAGAGGGTGACAGGGATGCTGCATGATTTCTCCATTGTATTCTGTGTGAGCCAGGATTTAACTGAACCTTTCAGGATAGGAATCCCTTCCTGGGCAATGGTGCTCTGTGCTTTGCTCTCATGTCCCCAGCCCCAACTTGCTCGACACCACATCACCATGCTGCCAGTGCCATAGGAGCCACTGAGACGTGATCTTAGTAGAGTTGTTTCAACTCACCCATCCCAGTCACCACTCCATCAGCCATTCTTTTCTCTTGCACTGTCTTCTGCTCCTCTCCCCACTCCTGGTTGCTGGTTGGCTTAACCTGTTAAGATTGCTGCATATCAAGAAAAAAAACAACAAACCACTTCTATCACTATTCTGCAGCGCACCCTCATCCCAACCTGCTTCCTTCTTATCATTCTTCCATCATCAGTTAATCATAAAAAAAATATTTTTGCCTTACAGCAAAGGAAAAATATTCAGTATTCTTAACCTCAGGCCAATGAAACCTGGGCCTAGAGGAGCTTTTGACCAGCAAGGCGTCGATTCCCCAAGTTTGATCTTAAAGCTCAGGCACTACGCTGTCGATGAAATAAATGTTTCAGTGACACATAAAATCTTTAAGGTTGGAAAGACCACTAAGATCATCCAGCTCAACCAGTCCATGCCTGTGACCACTCCATATCACGTTCCTCATGTGACATCCACCCTTTTTTGACCTTTGTCAACAAAAAAGCTAACAGTTACGAGTTGAAAAAGGTCTAAATGCTTACCTTCAAAGAAGTACCTACAGTTTTACATGTAAGTATCACAGAATCATTAAGGATAAAAGACCACGAAGATCATCCATTTCAACCCCAACCCACCCCCACCATACTCACATCCTTAAGTGCCTCATCTCCACGTTTCTTGAACACCTCCATGGACAGTGACTCCACCACATCCCTGTGCAGCCTGTTCATGTGTGGGACCCCCCTGCTTTATTTACTCAGGTCCCAGGAGTATCTGTACATGTGTTTAAAACCTGCTTGTCATCAAGCCTAGGAAATACGGCCTTTCACCACACGAACAAACCACAGCTAAGATGACCAGGAAACATTCATAATTTTTAATTCACACCAGTAATAAAATTGCATTACATTTTTCATAAAATAAATGTTCCAGTTTATATACAGAAAACAGACTGTACAGAGCCCTCCCCCAGACCCCGGAAACTCACAAACATACAGGCAATGCAGTGCTCAGCTAAGCAGGCACAACTGTACATCTAAAATTGTAACTGCTTTGTGTTGGGGGTGGGGGGAAAGTACTACAATGTATATAGTCCTCTCTGGACCAGAATTAAAAAAATATTGCAGGCAAGCTGACAGACGGCTGGCTGCTGGCGCGGCCGGGCGCCCATCCACAGTGCTCCAGCGAAGCAGGGATCGCTATTGAACCTGGGACTCGAAGCTCCCGTTCAGCTGCCCTTCCTCATAGTCCATCTGACACAAGATCATGTTGTTCTTCAGGAAAAACTTGTCTCCCACACAGAACCTGGAAGACAGACAGAATTAACCGGTTTCAGTACGCACAGGAGTTTTGGCACCATGATTTTATTACTGAAGGAAAGGACACGCTGCTTGGAGCGGAGGGCAACCAGGGCAGGCTGGGGCTGAGGCAGCTGAGCGGGACATTCCTGCAGATGGAGCTCCAGGTGATGTTACAGAGCCTGTGTGAGGCCTGTGTTGGTCCCGTGCTTCCCCAGCTCCTCTCGGTAAGGCGTTATTTGCACTCATTTCCAGGCAAGGACTGGCTATTAAGTCCTTCCTCACCCCCTTGTGTACAGTGCTGAACAACAAATAGAAATTTCCTGATGGCTGGGCTCCTAACCTTTATCTTCATTGAGCGAAGGGCACCGCTCTCCATATACCATGTAAATTGTTCTGTTTGTATTGAAGTTGACAGAGAGGCTTGTGATATTTAACAATTTTATTTGACCATTAAGGTCAAAAAAGTTCCACATATAATATCGGAGAGGTATAAATTGACAGCCTGTAGCTTTTTCACCCTGTCTGCTTGCTGAAGAGTTAGAAGCTCATCTTTTCTTCTTAAGATAACAAATAATGCCCTTAGAGCCTGGTTCAGGGGATGCTGTGTCCACCTTGCCAATGGGACAAGGACATTGCAGAGCCTACCACAGCCCCAAGTGCTGGGTCCCAGCCCCATGGCTCGAGGGAGCACTGAGTCCACACTTCTCTCTCTCTGTCTCCGCTTTACTAATTCTAAAATTCATCTTTTTTTTTTTTTTTTTCTGCATTAAAAAGCTAGAAATCAATCTCACTTTGAATTAACAGCTTTTAAGCTGAGAGCCGTACTGCTCACACAGTCCTGAAAGCCACATGCTCCACCAGCAGTTCAGTCCCTCGAAGAACAGACACAGCTGACTGCATTCTGCTGCTCCTCGTTACCCTGAGCTTAACAGAAGCCTCCAAAGAGAAACGTAGAAGCAACTCTTGCCACCAGCCCCCCTGGCTGCCTCTCCTCAGACCTGGTTGCTGTGTTGAGGGGCTGGGGGTGTGCATGGCACTGCCAGGAATGGCCAGGGGTCCCCTGAGCCCTGATGTCCCGGGAGAGGGGCTGGTTGCATAGGGAAGGGTGTGCCTCCTGGAACCCAAGCCCAGATTTGGAGAATGAGGCTAATGAAAACACGCCGTGATCTGTATCAATATTAGATTTTGCTCGGATGCATTTAACGCTCTGTACACAGACACAGCCAAAGGAAGCTGGAAGAGAACTAGAGGAGAGGAGCCTTCACCACCAAACTCTTTTGTAGCTGGAGAAGGAGGTGGGTGCCCCATCCCAAAGGCACTTGGGCACCCACGTCTGCAGCTCTAATTCCAGTTTGACCTAAACTCATGGTTCTCACTTCAGCCTCCCGTGCTGCTGTTACAAGAATGCTTCCACGCCACCTTTTGGGGTCGGGATCTCTAGAGGATAAGCCATAGAAATCTGTAGGATGACATCTAAAAGAACGCAGCTCCCACTCCGGAAATGGAACCTCGGTCGCACTACGCCTTTGCAGGAGGGATGCGAGAGTAAAGAGGGGTTTAGCGACAAAACCTCACCCTCGGGGCTCCCTGTATCGCAGCCAGCAGGGACCACGGCACGGGAACGGCGGGCAGGAACGGCCCCGGAGCCGCTAGGGGTCAGTGCCGCCCGCCGCCGCCGCGCCGGGAGCCGGGCACGGGCAGCAGCCGGCCGCACCGCCTCGGTGCTGTGCGGGCAGGGCCGTAACGCAGCCCGCGTTGGTGCGTGCAATAACCGCGTCCTTACCGCTGGTTGCAGAGCTGACAGGCGAAGCAGTCCAAATGGTAAACATTATCTCTGGCCCTCATCACCATCTCAAAGGCAGGGATCAGCTTACTGCAGGCAGCGCAATTCCCGGTGGTACCAAAGAGCCTGCCAAAGAAGCACGATCATTAGAAGCCATTTTAATTAAATGGTGGAAGGACTAATTAAGTGTAATTAGCGGTATCAAATACTGTATTGCACCAATAAATAGAAGTCGCGGTCTCCATTTCGCTGACCAACCAGTGTGCAGGAGCTCGGGCTAAAGCTGCCTGCTGAGCGGGCTGCGATCATCCAGACGAAAACTTCATTTGGATTGCACGCCCAGGGCTAATTTGCTGTCTAATGGAGAAAAGCATTAAACACTCGCAGCACAATTTTGGGGCTCACAAAATTTCAGTCAAAAGCTCTCCTTGCCCCCATGGCTCTGCCAGCCCAGCAGGCAGCACCGCCATGCTGCTGCTGGGGAAGAACCTTGCTCACTCAATGCTGAAAGCACAGCAGCACGCTTTTCCTGGTGATGGGTACAGCACCAGTTTGCAAAGCTTCTGGAGGAGGGCGAGCCCTGTTCCCTGGTTGTGCATCCCTCCCGGGAGTGGCTCAGCGCCATACCAAGCCCTGACCAGCGTGCTTTGCTGTTCCACTTCAGCTCCCTGACCCTCGAGGACAGCCCCTCGGCACTGGAGGCTCTGCCATTTCCATCTTGCCTTTCACTATCTGTCTCTCCAGATGTCTGCTGCTGTTACAGCTCCCGCCGGGGACTCAGCCAAGACAGCAATGTCCTCCCCTTGGCCCCATCTCTGAGCCATCCTCGCCAACCCACAGACCACCGCCACACAGACCAGCCATGGCGCCAATCAACAGACCGACAGCACCAGGTCAGTGTGCATTTGGTCAGCTGCTTTGCTCTGGGGATGACAAATACCCTCAGAGTGAGGCAGGATGGCTACTGCACCCCGTTAGCCCTGTGTGTACCACGCACTGCTGCCTGCAGACAGATGCAGGCTCCCAGCTCGTTTCGAGCCATTGGTTCTGGCCAATTCCACAACGCACAGACCAGGAAAATCTATAACCAATTTCTAAACATGCAATTTGCCAAGCTGATCAATATTAATTATTACTGGCCAGTAATTGTGAACTACAACACTCAGCAATGTTATAGAAACCTTCACATAACTCCCACCCGCACTGTGCTGTGCAACCAAAGCAAGCTTACTGCCAAGCTAGAGAAAAAGCTGCCCTTGTTTGTCAGGTACCAGCGGCCTTTCATCCCACCTGGTGGAAGAAGGCCGAGAGTGTCCTGAATCACAGAATGGCTTAGGTTAGAGGAGACCTCCATCCATTTCTAACCCCCTGCCATGGGCAGGGCTGCCTCCCACCAGCCCAGGACCCATCCAGCCTGGCCTGGAGCACCTCCACGGATGGGGCACCCACAGCTTCTCTGGGCAGCTGTGCCAGTGCCTCACTGCCCTCTGAGTAAAGAGCTCCTTCCTAACATCCAACTTCAATCTTTCTTCTTTAGTTTAAAGCCATTCCCCTTTGTCCTATCACCCTCAGACTGTGTAAAAAGTTGATCCACCCCTTGCTTATAAACTCCTTGAAGCAGCAGCATGTTCTCCCCAAAACTTAAACAATGCAAACCAAAAGGAAGCACTGGCACTACTTGCATGGACCCAGGAGCTGGACTCAGTGATCCTTACGGGTCCCTTCCAACTTGGGATCTTCTATGATACCATGCTGCAGGATGGAAACGTTGCAATGGGAGAACTCCATACTCTTCCCCTGAGACTCTATCAAATGATGACTGAAGGAGAGAGGAAAGCCTCAACTCTGCACTTCCAACAGCCGCCTTGCCCTGCCAAACTCAAGCCATGCAACCTGCTGTGGGAGCACTTTACTTCCCATGGGCCAGCACTGCAGCAGCAGGCTGGGAAACGCTGCACAGAGACGCACCCGGCTCTGCACCCTGCAGTGCTCGGCCCCCATCCAGCACCATCCACAAATCAGACTCAGCGCAGCCCCCTGCCCCCTCCCCTGCCCGAGTGCCTCCCTTCAGCATGGCGAGACCTGATGGCTTTGTGGGGTTTTGTCACTGTCACAAAACCAGGCGTGCGTTTTTAGAGCGCCCAAGTCACAGCAAACTCAAAAAAAAAATGAGCCCGATCCATTAGGCTGGGAGACTGGGAGGTTAATCCTAGATTTGCTCTGTGCCCGGCGCTGCTACGCGCACAAGTGTAAAATATCCATTATTCATTAGCATCACCGTTGTGTGGAGCTCAATCTAGATTAAACAAAATAAAGGGGCCCCAGACAGCACCATTTGCATTGTTAAGCAGGCGCTTTTCTTCAGCCTTCAAATAGGAGACTTTTCTAAATGGAAATGATGGGGAAATTTGGACAGATGTTCACTTAACTATTTAAACAGTTAGCTTAAGAAACATGAAAAATGTATTTGGCATCGTGTTCACCTGTCTCCTTTCAGGGGGCTGGGGGTGCACCGATTGTTAAACAGCTCTGACTGTTTGCATAAGATCTACAGCTTATGTTCAGTCCGGCTGAAACCACGTCGCCTCCGATGTCTACACAGCTCCGATGTCTACACAGCTCCGATGCACAGCCGGCCCATGTGCTGATCTTTCCCTTTTCTAGCAAGTTTCACAGCCTTCTGTCCCTGCCCTTCCCAATCGGAGAGCATTTCGCACTTATTCCAGCACACCCTGATTTGAATCTGCTTCCCAGAGAGCCATTTAGAGCCCTGTGTATTCAGCACGCTTCTAAAAATATGCTGCGGTTTGTAGCTCAATGAGCAAGAAACAAACTTTTTTTTTTAATCTGCTTGAAGAAAAGCAAAATGAACATGGACTTTTGCCTTTTTTTTTTTTTTTTCTTCCTTGTGACAAACCTGCCACCTCTGACCCCTCCTTACCCAGCACCAACTGGAGCTGAAATCCAAGGTGGGGAAAGCTGAGCGTTGCTGGACGAGGGAGTGGATGAAAGCCCTCCACCACGAGCCCATCTGTGGGTAAATTCCAAACAACCCCACACGAACAAACTGATCTGCAGCCTGTCCCCCAGGCACCTTCACAACAGATGCGATGCTTTCTCACACACTCACACGCACAAAGTTCAAGCGCTTTAGAAAAAATCTGTCAGGAGATGCTCAGCATCTACTTACCAGCTTGGTGCCAATGGCTTAAAAGAAGCTGGAAATACAGAAAGGTTTCACTCTGGAGCTGTTTTGCTGCTTCTAAAAACACTTTTTTTTTTTTTTAAATCTCCCTTTTTGAAGTTAAAAGGCAACGATTTTAAAGCACAGATTTATTTATTCCCCTTTATGTAACAAGAAGACCTAGCCAGCTTGTAAATAAGCACAGACTATGCAGATTTAAAATTTAACACAATTAAACTTTTACCCTGTGGTAGTAATTATGTTTAATGGCTCTTAGCCTGAACTTAACCACGTCTATTGTTGTCAGCCAGTCTAAAAGCAGGAGTTTGTCCAAGGACAATTTTCTGTAGTTTATAGGCACACTAAAAACCTCGCTATGCACTGTTCTCATTGGCCGCTGATGTCAGTGTGCACAGTAAAAATTAAAGCTAATTGGCATACAGGAGCAGCAGTGAATGCAAATGAATTAATGGGAAACGAGGGGAGCACTCCTGGAAGCAGCATGCATCGATTGAAGGGTGCTTTTTAGGTAAAGTTTTGTTTGTGCTCAAGAGTAGCCTTCTGCACAAAGACTTCACCAGCTCTGAGAATACACCTGAACTTGATTCCAAGCATACTAAAGTCATTGGCACCCTGCAGGTTTGGGGAGGAGAACAGAATGGCAAAGAGTCCATATTGCAGGAAAATGGAAAAATATGCCTCATAAGATGACTTCAAGTTTGGCATCTCGTTACAGACTTTCTTCCTTCTCAAGCCAAATTGTGCCACTGGGCTGAACTGAGAACTCCGTTATCTATTTCTGTCAGCTCTAGAAACAGCAATCTGTGCTACAAGGAAGGAGTCCCTGCTCCTTATCTTCCCTCCGACCTGGTGGCTGCTACATGGTCCATCAAGAAAGAGGAAGAACATTTTCCCTCAGTGCAGAGAGAAAATATTGGAGCTGCTGACTTCAATAAAGGAAAGAAAAAAAGGGAATGAGGACAGGCAAATGTAAAGAATGGATGGTACACAATGGATGGGTTGGGGGGCTTCCATTTTTTTTACTTAAAGCAACACAAGTTCAAGATTAAACTGCTGAGTTGAGACTGAGAATTCCCCCAAAACAATAGGCTTTGTCAACAAAAAAGCTAATGATTACAAACTGAAAAAGGTCTAAACACTAATCTACAAAGAAGTACCTACATTTTTTACATTTAAGTATCATAGAATTGTTAAGGTTGGAAAAGACCACTACGATCATCCATTCTAACCACCAACCCAAACCCACCATGCCCACTATCCATGTCCCTCAGGGCCACAGCTCCACATTTCTTGAACACCTCCAGGCACGGTGACTCTACCACCTCCCTGGGCAGCTGTGCCAATGCCTCACCACTTTTTTAGAACAGATTTTTCCTAATGTCCAGCCTGAACATCCCTTGGTGCAACCTGACATCATTCCCTCTTTTCCTATCACTGTTACCTAAGAAAAAGGCTGACCAAATCTCAGCGCTAGAAAAAGTGGATTTCCGACCTTACAATTTGAAACAGACCAACAAACAGCCATTAGCAGCTTGCAATTAATATTTCTCCTGTCTGAGGATACTGAAAATATGCTGAGCCAGAAGCCTGATATGACCAGAGTACTGAACACACCAGTTATTGCAGGGAAGCCTGAACATCACTTGACAAGATAAAAAAGATGAACCTTAAAAGCAGCTTCAAACGTGAGGATTCCGACTTCCCTGTAATCAGAATTTGTGTAACACTCAGCAAAAGGCCCCACAATGGGCACTTCAGCACAGTACGTACACATAAGCTGGGGCACCCTCCTCTCCAGGGCATTGCTGTCGGTGCCGCAGTGGGAGGTAATGGCAGAGGGGGCAGAGGAGGTGCATTTTGATTCTAATGAAGCTGGTCAAGCTGTCCTCCTGTGATGCCTTCAAGTTCAGCCTCAAAGAACTTCCATCTTATATGCCCAAGGGTTTGTCATTCATGGGCATCGTAACGGGAGGACCTGAACCACTCACTATCGCAGCCCTCTGGCTGTGTGACTGCACTAGTTCTGAGATCACTGGGCATAAACTTCAAGGTTGCTCAAGGGCATATGTTTCCAGATGAAGAATACAGATGGATGTTCACTTATTTTTCCTCCTTTTGTCTCTTCCTCTGTATTCTCATAACAATACTACCTGGGACAGCTAACAGGTAGAAGTCCTTGTCTTCTTCCCCTATCCACCCTCCTGTGTTAGAACTGATGCCATCACCCTAAAATCCATCTTGGCTGCCCCTATACTGCTGAACACCTGGGGTACAGCATCCTCGTAGGGGAGTTTGAAAGCAGCACTCAGCAAACTGCAGGTTTCAAAGCCCAAGAGGCACGTCAGCATTCCATAGCTGGGAAGTAATATTCCCCATAAGCTTTTCACCTTCCTGAGAGGTTGTGGAGGGGGAAGGAAAAAAAAGAAGCAGGCAAACAAACCAAGCGTTTCTTGTTTATCCTGAAAAGCATGGGCTATGAGAAACTCCTGGACCAGCTACCACGGGAAAAAAAAATAAAAATCTGTGCTTTAACATCACAAAGTAGAGCAATGCTGCCAAGACACATCGTATTTTGAGCCTAATTAATTCTCCTTAATCTGTACAGACACCGGGCGCACAAGTGAGGGTGCCCTATGTAGCATGCAAGTCACTCCCTGTTGTGATGCAAGAGCAGCACTTCAGTTCAGCAGCACTGTGGGCTCTGGGCAGACAGCACACAATCATCACGCTGCACTGACACCTCCCAGAGTGGAGATGGGGAGTGCAGAATTGCACCAGGAGCAGCGATCAGAGATGCGTTGGAGCCCCTGAGCTGCACGTGACGCCGTGTCCCAGAGCAGCCTCCTCGACAGCATTTGCTTATCAGAAATAATTAGAGGTAGGAATGCTGGAACCGTGATTATGAAACAAATGGTAAATCTATTTGCTCAGATGAAATGTATCGAAAGCTCCATCTCGGCACAGCTGGAGACTGAGGTGATACCGCAAGGATAACAGCTCGAGATCCAATTTCATCTTTCATGATTAAAAAATGAGCAAGAAAGTGTTTTATGAAATGTGAAGGTTAACAAATGTTCCTTCGCAAGCAATGACGACAGTTTATCTTTTGAAACAAATGATCAGGCCATAGTCTGCTAGCGACTCCTGAAGTACAGCAGGCAGGCTTCTCTCAGAAGCCTGCATGCCCTCACTGCTCAGACATGTGCCCAGGCATTCCTGTGTGTGAGTGCCTACACCTTGGTGCCTGCTGCCCTGCACTGGGGGGTCATGGCATGGGCAGGAGCCGGCCTGCTGCAGGTATGTAAGCCAAGCCCCAGCACAGGGTGGGGAAAGCATGTTCTGTGCATAGCAAAGCTCGTGATCCTGAACTGCATGCTTAGCTGAGGGGCAAACGCAAAGACACCGGTTTACAAAGAGACTGAGAAGCACCAATGTTCTCCTGGCCATTACACAACAGCACTCCTTTTGGACTTCAGATAAGAAAGATGCAGCCGTTTACATTTATGGGCTCCAAATCAATCCAACCACTTATTTTTCATGTGATGGTCAACATACTAATCAGCAGCATAATGTGACACCACTATTATTCAAAGAGATGGAGAGGAAGTCAGTTCCTTTGGCTGTCCTCCAAAGTACTTGCTTCTTGGTACGAGTGCAGTGTGAAGTACAAAACCTTATTTTTAGCAATGAGTTCTGCTAACATTTGACGAGTAGAACAAATATCTTGCGTTGTTTAGTGAGGTGAAAAAGATGTGGGTTGAGGCTCTAAAACTATTAAAGGGAAGAAATTAAATATGATGGAAGTGGGTAATTCTCCAAGAAGAAAAATTCAAATTACCAGCAGTGAACTGACAGTAAAGAGGATGGTGACAGCAACTTTAGTTCCTTCTATTAATAGAACTAATAGTTAAATTGAGAGAGAAAGAAACACTATGTGTGGAAGACAACAGGAGATGCTTTAAGTTAAAAAACTGTTTTATACTTCCATAAAATGTGGGACTGTATGGCATTGACCCTTGTTGCTAAATGTGTTCCACAGAAGCAGGACAGAACCTAGTGGTGTAGGAGAGACCTCCATAGTGAGCACTCTTGAGTTTGCTCATTAGCAAGAACACAAACCATCACAGCTGTAAAGCTGACCAAACCACTGAATGCAAGCCAATTACTGTGTTGTGGAACTGATGCTCTTTCTTCCGACCCAACTCTCGGTTGAATTTCCTAGGTTATAACAATTACAATGCATCTCCCAGCAGCAACAGCAAAAGTAAAATACTTCTAGCAGTCAGAAGTGCTCTAACAGATTGCATTCCGATAGGGGAAAAATATTTAGAGCAGGACGTGGGATGCTTCTTGGGGTCTGCACTCCTCGCTTCTTTCCTACCTTGAACACAGAATTCTGCTGTGTCCCAAGAAGTCATGCTATCCATGGCCCAGAGAGAAGATCACGGATTAAATTTTTCTTCTTCCAAGCAGTATTCTCAGGATAAACCAAGAAAAGAAAGAGATGCCCCACAACTGTGATGGAGCAGTGATAAAAAAGTTCTTCTAAGTTTAACAGCATCAATAGTGCTCTATTTTGGCACTCTAATGTGTCTGATTTGATGATACATATTATTTTTGTTATGAAACTAGAGCAAACCAAAATCAATATGGTGCTCGTTAAATGGATGAGACACACGAGTAGCTTGTGAGTCTTGGAAAACAAATGTAGATGGAATCACCACCCAGCTGAAGAATTTCTAGTAGTATTCATAGAGCAACACTGAGTATCTATCTTTCAGGTCAGATTAAAAAAAATAATACACTGTTTATCAAGTGCACTTACAACAAAGTCTGGAGAAGTGATAAATAATGAAGAGGAGGATGACTGATGGAGTGACCAGCACTGCTTGGCAGGCTGGGTGCAAACAAGATATGTGTTTTAATAAAACCATCTATAAAGAAACACTCCAGAAATGAATGCAGCCTGTATCTTGTGGAAGGAAAACTATTCCTAGAAGAAGCTCTTCTGAAAGACTTAGGGGGTCCCTGTGAACGCATTCCAACTGTGAGCAAAAGTCCTTGTGTGAGAAGGATGCTTTTGTACATTGCCTCAAAGAAAGGGAAGGCGGCAGCTCCCAAATGGTGGCTATTAGATCTCTGTCTTCTATTTGGTCAGTTTCTTGTTTTAGAGAGAGAAACTCGCATGTAAAACTTTTACTGAGAAAACATTTATGGAAGATTTTCAGGAGTATGTGAAGGACCTGACTACCTAAGCACTCTCTGCACACCAAAGGTTAGCCAGCAATGCACCTCCATTTCTGAAACCAGCGTGGTGGTTTCTGTTGTTCTGGCTGAGTTTGCTCAAGAAATGTTATCAGTCCTTTAGGAAAAAAACACAACACATTGGCTACGGATCAAGTACACTCTTCCAGATGAAAAACAAAGCAAAGCTTGGAGTGTTTTGCAGTGCGACCCTCATAAGAATGTTTGCATTAGGGCTGCTGCCTTATTAAAATCCATTTGTGTTTATCGGAAGTAGTTTGTAAAAAAACAAACCATACACACCAGGCAAAAAAATGCCCTGTTGTTACATATTGCAGACACATACTGACAGGGTAGCTCCAACTTAAGAGTTGGTCTCTGCAGACTTCCTCACGAACAAGAAAATTTCTGAAGTTGATCTGTAATTTTGGAGTATTTTGCTCTGTTTATTTAGCAAAGAGACAGGAGCCCCATGGGAGGAGCCTCACTGAAAACAAGCACCAGAAGCCTATCTAAAAGCCAGCGCTGAAAGCGAAAAAGAAAAGGTAAAAGCCTGGTCAGATCACAGAGTCATAGCATGTCGGCCATTGTGCAGGAGCATAGCATCATAGATACTCAGGAAGAATTAATCGCCTCCTCTTTACTTTCTCTGAAAGATCTTTTTGCTTTTGTTGGGGTAAAACAGTAGAGTTCAGATGTGCCCTCTTCCTAACCTCCCTGACTATGCAATACATGAACCGCAAACCAAAGGCCACGCTCAGCTAGGGCACAACCTCCAGCCTCTCTGGGGCAGGGCAAATTGTGCACACGTGTACATTTTCACAGTAGGGGCTAGAAAGGCAAACAGCTGGCAGCAAACTGAGGCGCTTGGGAAGAGCCCACGCTACATGCCTCTATTTACCTCAGGTAATCTCTGCGGCAAAGGATGAGATTTGCTTTTGTGTAAAGGGTTGATCCAACCTCTCCAAGACGGCAGTCGCAGCAGGCGCACTTCAGGCAGTCTTCGTGCCAGTACTTATCCAGGGCCTTCAGCAGGTACCGGTCCTTGATCTTCCGGTTGCAGCCAGCACAGCCCTTCTGCTTCCCCTTGGGTTGTACAGATAACATCGGCACACCTGCAACACAACCAGACAGCGGGGTTACAAGACATTCAGAGAGCCTGAGCAAGTTTCCTGCACTCGGGGCTGCGCTGGGAGCAGCAGTGCAATCCGTGAGCAAATTCTGCTGCAGCTCATGCTGCAAGAAGGTGGTGGTCAGAGGAACTTCATTTGCTGCCGCAGGGTAGGTAGGAACGTGACACCTGCAGTTTTTCCCCAAGGGTAGGGCTGACACACAAAAAAAAGTTTTTTTTTTTTTTTTTTAGTTATTATTTATCAACATTTTGCAGCAGAACCAACCCGCTGCAATTCTAACATTTGTTTTTCCTTCATTAGCAGTGCCCTCACATTGGTAACTGCCCATGATCAGAAGGGCCAAGCATATGCATCCCTGCCCTGCCCCATCCGCCACCTTGCCTGGATATAGCTGCGAGGAAAGGAGAGGTGTGGGTGTAAAGCTGGGGCATGCCACTGGTTCTCCTCCTTTATAATCCCCACTGGAGACACAGGTTTAACCAACGCAAAGCAGATGAGACGTTGTGGCTGGGGTAGCAGCACCACTGGTTGTATGCCCTTACCTGAAGTTAGGCCAGTTCCTGTAGCAAGCTGGATGTCCCAGAAAGTAACAGCTTGATAATGGAATTATTAACAGTCCCTTGGCCCGAATGGAACAAGCCAGTGCTATTGCAGTAAGTGACATTTGCTGCTTTCCTTAAAAGCCAGGGTGACCCGGTGGTGGTGGCTAATGCGCAGCCCATGTAAAACCCACCGCTCGTACAGTAATAATTGCTTTGTCAGAGCCGCGAGCAGACGACAATAGCACTTAAGACACCTCCACGCCAACAGCGAGGCATCGATCTGGTTGTTATCAAAGTAGTCCCAGCAGCACGGAGACGGGTCAAGTAACATTGGAGAAGTCTCCAGACTTAAAGAGCCCTCCTGCTTGACGCTGCGGCACCGGCAAAGTCAACATCGGCAAATTTCTGATGTGACTGGCAAATATGCAATAATGAAGTGGAAACTTAAACCTGTTTTTGAGCAGCACACATGCAACCCAGGACGACACAAATGGGGGTTTCAAAATGCTGGTTCTGGATAACTGGAACCATTGAGCCCTCCTGCCTCTCTGCCATTTCGGCTCCCTGCTCCTCCAAGCACTCCATTGTCTTACGAGAGGCTTCCTCCAAGAAGGGGAATGTACTACTTTGATTTTCTTCTAATAACTAGCAAAGGAACAGATATATATATTTTTAAACAGTACCTTAAGCAAGGAAAAAAGCAATGTATTTGGTCAGCTTTCAGCAGGGGGCTTTCTAATGAAAAAAGGTACCATTTCAGAGATCATATGATGTTCAAAGCTGCTATTCCCACTCAGATAATAACGAGCAAGGTCAGCCTCTGCTGGTCAGGTTCAGTGTTTTGAAATTACATCCTGGTCTGTGAGGTTCCCTCCGCCAGCCCAGCGCCGCAGAGCACACACACCGGGCCAAGCGGCGGCTGCAATTAGCTGGTGAGCTGACACAGCAGGCAAGGCGTGAAACAAAATTTCAAAAACTGCCAAACTCCATCAGCACGGGCTCCTCGCATGCCTGCCATGTCATTTCCAAGCAACAAGAGAGCAGCATCTCAGAAGCTTAACCCCTTTCGCAGTTGGAGGTGAGTGGAGAGAGGGCACAGCCAGCACTGAACCCGTTTCCTCTGCCCGCCTCCTTCCAGCAAACCCCAAACAAGCCAGACTTTGCAGGCAGAAGCCACCACCTGCAGAGCTGCTCTTCCTTTCTGGAAATTTCCCCACTGCAAAACCACAGTGCTGCTTTGTTCCTCTGCGCAGATTTTTTCCACCAAGATCCCCCGTTCAGTGATGTAACACTCTGGTGCCCTAACCAGAAAGAAGGGCTCACTCCAGCCACGTGCACCCAGAAGGCAAAGAGCAGCAGTGCGGAGCTAGGGAGACAGATAGGCACTCATCCACTGACACACACAGTGATGGAGAATGCTGGCCGGTCACTACATTCCAAAAAGACCATCAGTTGAACTCCATGGCGCTCATCTTCCATCTCCATCTTTCCTTAAGAGTGGTGGATGAAGCATTTCTATTCTTGGCTGCCTACGCTCCCTTCTTTGCCCTTTACAACTTAATAGACTTGCTGCTGGTTAATACAAAACAAAACCTGTTCTGAGTGCTCAGAGCTCCAATGCACATTAAAAAATTATAGACGCCACCTCTGGACATACTTAAATTTATGGCTGTGTCTAAAGAGGCAGTTATTGCAGTCAGTAATCTAAACTTTACCTCCGTTCACAGGCGGGTGAACCAGCTGTAATCAGCCCATATCTTCTCAGCTGGGGTCCTCCTGCAAAATTATTCTGCTGGCTTTGTAAGATGAGCGCCCACTAAGCACACCTCCAAGTTTTTCTAGCCTGTTTTACTGACATTTCTATTCAACACGGCAATCAGCTGCAACTCCTCTAAGGGCTATGCTCATAAAGCCTTGTTTCCAAGACTGCCCCGCAACTTTCTTATAGATGGTGGACCTTCTAATAACAGTTATCTGCGATGGTCCTAAGTAGTACATCTCCGTAGTGCTCTGATCTGCATGAGAGTGACTGGTCCCTCTGAATGCATGGAAGCTCGCCACCTGATTTCTTTAATGCAACTCTAAAGGTTAATTGGTCTGGAAGAGCGATGTGGGACCGCTGGCTAACGATAGGCGCCTGGAGGCTTTGCAGCCTTGCTGTTCTTTCTGCAGGCAAGAGCAGGGCAGGTGACATCAGCAGGACTTCTCAGCCCACTCTGGTACCAAGGGGCTGCAGGAAGCACTGCCACCACCGCCTCTGTGGGATGGGATGCAGAAAGGAGCACCCAGTGAGCAGAGCCCAGTCGTTCAGCTGCAGGAGGACCTCCCCCAGCTCCCCCAGGAGTCGGCCAAGTCCTCCATTTGCCATTTATGACAGCTAATTAGTTATTCTATTCCAAATCTTTGCTTTAAATAAAAGAACTAATTATACACAAAGGTCAGTCCCCCACCTCCTGTGAAGCACACATAATTGGCTTATTTCCCCAACACTGTGTGCAAGTTTCACACAATGCTTTCGGGCAGATGGCTTTAACTCTTTCCCTCGGCAAGTTCTCTCTCCTTTGTTCCAGTTTGGATTTTTGTTTGTTTGTTTGTTGTTTAAAGTTTCCTTCTCATTAGCTACCTCTCCCATAAAAGCCTGCTCAAAAACAAAGCAGAGAACTAACAATTTACAGAACTTACAGAAGTGATCCTTACAGGGATGCAGCATGCCAGCACTAAGAGCAATTCTGGTTCCAAGACTGGTGTTTCAGGAGCTGGGCACTTAAGCCTAGGTTTCAGAGTTCCACTTGAGGGAAAAATGTTTATTTCTAGCACAACACCCTGTAAATGAGCTGACCTCCTTTTGCCTACTAACAAAAAAAAAAAAGAGCATTTGGCTGCAAAAGATGAAAAAGTAACTGAAGAGTAGGAGTAATCTTATTAACTCCTGTCTCATCGCAATAAAAAAGCTGCAGTCTTGTGTCTTTTATCAGAGGATCTGGTATCATTTAAAAGCTTTAGAGCCCTGCATCACCCATTTAAGTAAATGCAGACAGCCGCTGCCAAAAAGATGCAGTGAATTTTCATTCCCTTAAAAAGAAGCTCCCTTTGTGTTCCCAGTGTTGTATTACTCACCTTCTACGAATATCAGGCCCTGTGAAAGAAGGCAAACCATGCACTTCCCCTGAACTGAGCACGCTGTCCAGGATGCCTTCATTGAAGGATGATGGCCAGCAAGGTGAAGCTCATCATTTCATCAGTATATCCAATTAAAACGTTACCTTTGGAACACTGAGTACTTGCAACTAACCACTCACGAACGAGCCTTCGACCATTCATCAAAATTATTCAGTGAATAACCACAGTCTTTTTTCATTTCCAGTTTCATGGTGCAATACACAGTAGGTGATTTCTACAGTGACTTTAGCAATTCATTTGTGGTATTCTTTCTTCTGCGTCATTACTGAATAAATTCCCCAAGCAAGGCAAAAAAAAAAAACAACCAAAAACCAAACAGTTGGAGAGTGTGCTTAATAGGAGAAGCAACATTTTGATCAGTATTTTTGTTTTAACTATGCTATAATCCTCCTCCCAGTAGCATAGCAACTTTGGGGCTCTCCAGTTCTGAATGAGCCTGAGTGAAGCACACTGTAGACTCTCATTTCCCACAGCAGCTTTCCTCGAGGGTTTACCTCCTGCTCCAACCTCACTATGGACAGACCCTGTTTTCATGTCCTGTGCTCAGCGATATCCATTCACATCACTGGAATCAGTACCAAAGCAGATCCCAGGCTCAGAGTTAGCATCTAAATTTCCATTTTCCCCCAGAGTTCTGAGACTTCTAGTGCTTGGTTTAAGTCTCTTCATTGCAGAGTTGCCCTCACCTGAGGACAACCTGTTGCTGTAAGGGAACACAAGGCAGCAGGCTGAACGCAACTACCTTTGCAAAAGTTTCTATACATCATTCTTGTAAGCAACATTTTCCCTGTGCTCGCGAAACACACCTGTTTGAGCTTTAATTTTTCACAGTTGGCATGTGCCCAAAGCTTATTCTTAGCACATGTAATGTTTCAGTAAAATTTCTTTTTACTGCTTGAAGCCCTGGGAACAGTGGAAAAAAAAAAAAAAGTGCAGATTTCTTGTACCTTAAACCTTCACTATTTAGCACTCTACAGTCTAGCAAAGGTCCTGATTTTTGGTGGCCAGCTCCCTCACTCAGCTTCTGTGGTAGAATGAAGTCTGGTACAGAGGGTACAGAGAGAATAGCCATAAACCACCCACCCAGGGGATGAGTAATATCACAGATGTGTTCACTCAGGATGATGAGCCTGGAACTCTTCCCATACTCCTCACTACTCCTCTGCTTTGCAAGTGACCACTGAGGAGACACTGGTGTCCCAGAATTTCTCTTCACGGAGTTTAGTCAAAGCAAACCAGCAGAAGACAAGTCTCAGAGCCAAATGATCACAAAGGTAAGAACTCATCCCTCGCTTTTCAGCTCACTTAGGAACGTCTACCTGTGAATGCTAAATGCAGTCTGGTGCTCCCTTCCCTGCCCATTTCCAAAACAGAAAACAAATCAGATAGAAAAACCTTGTGTCAAGTTAAAATCCCAAAGAGTGTTTGAGAAGCAAAAACTCAAGTCAATTATTTCCATGCAGACATGTAATACCCCACAGTCCTGACCTCCTGGGTAAAACACACTGCTTAATGTATTGCTACCGAGGTTCCAATAGATAAGCAAAGACGTGCAATGTAGCAGAGCTAAGGCTTAGCAGGGAGACATTAACATCACCCTGACAGATTCAGTACACTGTAGTTGTGAATATTTTAAGGAGAATGGAACTATATCATTGCACAATCATCATCATCTTTTCTTCTGCCTCTTTGCAGACATATACAATGTCAACCTAAGCTTTCGGCAACCTTAATAGAATTTCAGTGCCCACTGCCAAATGGCCATTTGATGTTCTGCTCTGTGTACACTGATGAAGCAATCTGTCACAGCCCTTAATGCAGGCAATGATGACTACCCAATCTAAAGCTTTCGCAGGCTTAGAGAAATTTCTCAAGACTTTTGGAGCCTATAATCATTCGTGCAATACCACAAAAGAATTTGGAATCCTGCTGCTCCGTATTTAATGAAATGTGAATGTACTCCTTTGAATGTTTCTAGAAGAAGCCATTCTCAGGCCAAAAGCATATTTTACACCATTAATCACTAGAAAGTTGTGCTGGCAACTCTGAACTAGCAAATGCTGTGGTGACTGCAAGTTATTCTATATGAAAGCACTGGTCTCCCACCCAAACTCACCACAAAGCCAAACACTTAGGCTTATATGCCCTGCACAAGATTAGCACAGCTGCACCTTTACCTCTATGAATGCACTATTTACTGGCATTTTTTCTTCAATTCCAGGAGATGATGAAAGATTCACCTGCAAGGAACACAGAGAGGGTCCCTGCACTTAATGCAGTCCAAGTCAGGGAGACAATTGCTGACGACCTTCGGGAAGTCATGAAATACACCTCCCTAATGACTCAGAAAGATGCAGTTATCCTGGAAACACGGGCTCCTCTCCCTTTCCTAGCGACAGCAGACCGACCCGTCTGCTATTAAAAGTTGAAAGGAGCAGGGCAGGAAGGAAAGCTATTTCCTTCTCTTCTTGTTGAAAGGAAAAAACACAACACACAGCCTTTTCCAGGACCATTTGCATGCTGAGCTGTCAGACCATGCACTTTCCATTAAAGAGATAGCATCCCTTTTCATAAGTCCATTTGGGATCCATTTTAGTGTTATCTAAAAATCAAATCTACATGGTAATCCTTTTAATGTACTCTTGACTTTTAAAAACAGCTTTATGTTCCTTCAGGAAATGTTTTAAGCCATTACTCAGTAATTACTACTCACCCATGAAAACACTGATCTTTTACAATATATAATCAGTTTGCTGTCTTAAAAAATAAAGCAGACTGGAATTTTTTCTCATGATAGCAGCAGAGAAAAACCAAGTAGCAGAGAACACCCTTCCTCCCCCAGTATTTGGAAGCAGCATGCTTTTCCTGCAGTGTAAGACCAGAATGGGTGTCAAACACCATTCAGACCGGCACAGGGCGCACTGAATTTATCTGGATGACACCTGCAGCCGACACAGCAACGTCCAGCCAATCTTCAGGAGCCTGAATTTACCCTGACAGTCCTAGCACCAGGTCCTAAAGGTTGCACTCCACCCCCCAAACTCCCTGTGTGCTCGTGGCAGAGCTCAAGAGGGTCAGCAGTCTGACTTGTCCCTGACTCTCCAGCACAGCCAGAATGGGGACAAGGGTGCGTTCTGCCCAAGCACAGCTTCTGTCCATCTTGTCCTAGTGCCATGAAGACAGAGGAGACAGTAGAAGCAGAGGCTAAATGCTTACAGTGCTGCTGTTCTTCTTGTTACTGAGGTCTGGATTTAGTCTTACTGAGTCACTGCTTGCTCCCACCAACAGCTTTTAATCTACACCATTTCACTAATGCAACTAAGAAACTCTGCTACTAGGCCATTCTCCTTTCATTCACAGGAAAAAGTACGCAGATCCCAGTACAGTGCTGTTCGCTAAACATTTGCATAGCTGAAGTTGGCCATTCCTATATGTCTCCAACCAATTTTTGTTGGTCACAACCAACAAAGTCAGACCTTACAATCCACAGCTGTTATTAACACTACTCTTCTTCACAAGGAACTACACTGATAAGAATTAAAAGCGGTTCCTTGGCTTCAGCTGTTGTATACTTTGTGGTGATGATGTATAGATGGGAGCTGAGCACTATTACCCCGAACAACAGAAGAGACCCAAGTAAGGGGAAAAGACTGCACAACATCTTTCTTTTGTTTCTTTTTGTGAAATGCCCCAGAAAGGCTTGGAAAACCCTGCTGCAATTCACCATATATTCCAGAGTAAAGTGAGCTCTAAAGGGTTTGGGGCAAGTCAGCATGACATTTAGTTTGCACTAAAGCATCTTAGAAGTCATATGAAATATAGCGTAACAGAGCATATTCTACTCTATTAAGCATTCAGGAGCCCGGCATCGCAGTATTCAGAATACGGATGAGAAGTTGGAATTGCACGAGGCATTCCTCCTCTTATGGCTGACCGCTGAGTTGCATTCAAGCTGATCCTAAGGGAGTCATTTTCATTAACCTGCAGTAGCCCTCTAATCCTATTCCTTGAATTTCAGACCACCACCACTACAAGAATTTATGACCTGCTGCCTGCACCTTGGATAACGCTCACACTTTACTCTTTTCCTGCTCCCCTGGATCATTACCACCGCTCCGTGCAGCAACTGATTCTCTTAAAGTGGAAGTCTGCTCCTCAGTGCTCTTACCTATGCTCCATTTAACTCTCACCGACATACATGAAGACACTGATGGTTTCACTTGCTTTAAAACAGTGAAAAAAACACACATGGCCTAGTCCAGCATGCAGAACCAAGGGCTTCCTGAAGGGTTCTTCCTGAAGCCCGAAGAGGGCACGTGTCTGAGGATTTGCCTCAAACCTCAAGCTAAAGAGAACTCCCAAATCACCAGCTTATGGCTTTAAAATCCTAACCTGCTGGCCAGGAAGCTGACTTAGCAGCCTGTCCTCCACCCTGTTTTGGTGGGGCTCTTGCTCGGTTGGCTCGGTTGTCCTCCACCCCACCACGAGATTCCTGACTGCTGAAATGAACTCCTTCACCGAACTAATGAAATAAGAAGTCTGAAGTGCTTTGCAATCCTTTTTAAAAAAGCCTGTACCTCCAGATGAGACTCAATTTCACAGCATCAGGGAACTGTGTGCCAATGCACTGTACTGGAACACCGGGGCTAGCAGGAGCTGCAGACAACAATGCTAACATCAGGGTTATTTTAGATTAGAGCACTTCCAAATCAATTTTGGATTTAAACTTTTAAATGCATTCTCCAGAAAGAATCTGCACTGACTGAGTATTTTCAAGACTAATTTTCTAAGCCTGAATAAAGCTCATTGTTATCTAAGGAAAAAAAACACCGCTAACCCTTGCTACAAAGGCTGGGTCACGGTTCAAAAATTAGAGAACGGTGCTGCAAAGGAATAAACTACCTAAGGCAACATCCATAAAACCGCAGATTAAAAAAACACTATTGATACCACTGGGAAGAGATGTTTAACTGAGACCAGAAGTTGTGATATTTGGGTCTCAGGGCACTTTTCCATGAATGTGCACTGCTGCAGGGGAAAGATGAACGAGCCGAACATCCACAGGTGGACAGCAGGACTTTGCTACAGCAGAAACCCCGTGGAATTAAGGCGGTGCCTCAGCACTCTGCAGAAGGAAAGTTGTGATGGGAGAAGGGAGCGTGTAAGACAGATGGGAGAGCTGAGGTTAAAGTTCAGACCAAAAGCAATTAAGACGGGTGAGAGTGCCCTGCAACTTGACACAGGTTTGCTTTGTGTTCAGAACTTTTCACTAGCATTAAGCATCTTAACTTGTGTATAGAGAGATTATAATTAAAACCTGACAAGCTTAAATTAGCCATTTATAAAAGGTTCTCCAGAAAGCTTTTAAAGTAGACTAAACATATCTATTAAAATGGAAGAAAAGGGGGAAAAAAAAAGAAGAAAAGGAGCCACTTTCAGTTACAATAGTTTTCCTTCCCAGATATCTCAAGAGATTAGACAAATTTAAAGCCAAAGTTCTGCAATTGTCCAAAGCCACTGAAAGGGGGGGAGAGAGAGAACGTGTGGCAATTAGGAAAACTTGAAAAAAATCCTTTATTTAAGGATTTGTTCTTCGGATGAACACAAGCAGTCCAGAATCCTCAGAGATCCTAATTTCCTTTTAGGACTTTGAGCGCTTCCTAAAGCTTGAGTCCGCTTTAGGACTTGAGGCGCATTTCCCCAAGGCCAAGGAATGGTGTTGGGCTGCCACAAGGCTGTGGAGCAGCCGGAAAGCTGCCTTTCCCCACTGCCCATAAGAGTGGAGGGTGCATTTTCACCCCACACTGGCTGTTTGAATTCGTTCCAGGCATTTCAGCGCTCCACAATTCTCCAGTGAGCTCAAGAAACTGAAACTAAAGAAAATTTGCTCTTTATCAACTTGTGCACTGGTATCAAACAAGATCAGGTAATTTATTCCCCCTCCTAAAGAAAGAAATAAAAAAGCCACGATTATTTTGATATTTCAAGATGTTTACAGACTATAAATATCTGGAAGTCAGGTTTGTGAGAATATCACAGAACTGCAGGGGTTGGAAGGGGCCTCAAGAGATCACTGAGTCCAACCCCCTGCTAAAGCAGTACCCTACAACAGGTCACACAGGTAGGCACCCAGATGGTCCTGAGCATCTCCACAGAAGGAGACTCCACCTCCCTGAGCAACCTGCTCCAGTGCTCTGTCACCCTTACCATAAAGAAGCTTTTCTGCATGTTAGTGTGGAACTTCCTGTTCTCGAGTTTTAGGCCATTACTCCTTGTCCTATAGAGAAAAGCCTGGCTTCATCCATTTGTCTCCCACAATCTAAGTAATTAAGGACAGGGCTGTGCAAAACTCACCTTATTAGTTCCAAAACATAGTAGAGTCCTTCTTTCTCTGCCTCTTTTTTTCATAAAGCAGATGTAGTCCTCAAGGAATACGCTCCCACTGGGCATCCATCTGGGAGGGAACCAGACAGCAGCGGTTTTCCAGAGCACACCGCCAGCCCTGCCGTGTGCAGCTTGCTCTCTGCACACCTTTCTGCAGAGACAGCTACAAACATTTGCTTATTGACCTAGAGAGCTTCTCGGCAGCCCTGCATTATTCCTAGCTCTGATCACTCCCAAGACCATGTCATCCTCTCTGCAGCTCTCGTTTTTTAAAGCTTTGGAGCAGATGCTTATAGAGGCATAAGTATACAATGGGGATATTCACAGGCCATGGGGTGCTCTTGTCCAAACCTCTCGTAGCAGTCAGTTGCCACTGCTGAAGACTCAGAAGTTATGTGATTGCAGCATTCTATTTTTGGGTGAGAAAGAGAAGCAAGCAGCAAATGGAAGAAGAGAAGACAGCACAAATGTTATATAAAATACAGTACAGGCAGGAGTACAGTAGTTCTTCAAAGGAAGAAGCTAGCGCCTGGCCCTGAGAAAAATAATCAAGCTGTAGCAACAATGATCGTTCTAAACCCATGTCGTTTATCTGCAGCCTACATTCATTGCTTCCACATAGAAAATGTAATCCTTTTCTCAAATTTACTTCGACTCTACCGCACTCCGCGTGGTGCCTCTTTTCAGAGGAGTGCCTACATTACCTAAGCCAGGGAAAGGAAAGCAACTTTAAAGTGAGCCATGATGAGGAAGGCAAGCAGAGCTTAAGATGAATAATCTGTTGTTTCTAGTGCTGTACGGTCCTTTTTTTTTTTCTTCTTTCTGCATACCAATGGCATTTGAAGTGGTAAGGTACACACAGATATCTTAATTTACTTTGCTTCATCTTTACATACTGTTATTGTAGTTATACGGATTCAAGGAAAACCAAAACTCTGATAAGAAAAACCAACATCTGCCACTGATTCAATGCCTCATGGAAACATTTGAAGGAGAATTTGCGAGACCCAAGATCCACCCTGAGTCTTTGAGCACTTACAACAGGAACCGGGTGAACAAGAATAGACATCTGCATCCCAGCCACCTGACAGTCCAAGTGCATGTATTCCATCTCCGTTATCTGCAGCAGCAAATTTACAGCAACTGCAGAGTGTGGAATTGCCACCCTCCTTTCAGAGAATTAACCAGCAGGAAGACTTCGCAGAGACTTCTCACTATCTATGCAGGCTCAGCTTTATTTTCACTTCAGTCCCAAACTCGACACAGCTAAGTCTGACTCCAGCCACAACAGGCAGAGCAAGAGGAGCTGCATATCTGCCCCAAAAGCCAACACGGCCCAGGAAGCTGAAAGCTTGTTTCTCCTCCCAGTGTGGCACTGACATCATCCATTCCCTGTCTCACCTCTGCTGACAGCTATCTGGGATGAAGGCTATTTTCCCAATGGAATTCCTGGCACAAATTCCTTCATCTCTCTGGGGAAGACCAATAAGAATCCTCAAACTGAAGCTCCTGCTCTACTCTCTTATGAGCTCCATCACAAACTATCCCTAGAGCCTGGGCAATCTGAAATTTTGATTTTTTAAAATATGCTTTCAATGCTGACATCACGCTTCTTTTGCCTAGAAACCTCTCCATACTGCAACCACAAACAGCTGGAGGGCTGACACACTTCCATCTCCAGTGAGAAGCAAAGCCAGCAGACATCACACAGACAGTGCTGTTTAAATCAGGAAAAATACTTCCCCTGTATTAGCGCTCCAGCACGTCCTGTATCTCTGCAGAATGGGCACCACTGCTGTATTTACGATTTGCCCATCCCTCTCTTTGAAGGCAGCCCACAGCAGTAACAACAGCTCATCAGCTACGAAGGTCAAGGACTCCGCCAGCCCTCCTGAGATCTGAGCTACTGGTTCCACAGAGTCTGCCAGCATCAAACCTGACACTTGGATCACTAGTTACTGCCCAGGCATATCTAGTTTCCCATTTCTTCAGTTTCTAGTGTCAAAATACACTTGCAGTACAATATGCAAAGCTCCGCAGGCAATATCCTCTGTCCATTCTCCAGTTGTGGTGGGAGGAATGTCTATTTTTACAGTGTACCTTATGCCAACATATTATCATACCACTCCACCCAGGCTCCTATTTGTGTAGAAGATGACAAACCTGCGTCCCACGGTTAGTGTCACATTATCAGTGTACATAAACGTTCTGGAAGTTAGCATTTGAGGCAGGTGCTCTGCATTATAAATGCTACAGAACGCGATTCATGGGTAGATTCATCACAGCTCCACTGAGTGGCTTTACCACTGGGCTGCAACATGACATCTCATGTTGCTAGGGTCCGAGGTAGTGTGCATACCTGCATGCTGCCCTTCCCAGAAGGTAAGAGTTAAAGCAAGGGACAAAATGCAGCTTAAACAGGAGGTTCCAAACCTTACCAGGTCATTATGTGCCCTGGTTATTAAAATGTACCTGAAATTTCAGCAGAGCTCTAACACTGACAGACCTGGTATTCCAAAGCTACATAATTAAGCTCGCAGCAGCATTTGTGATGTTTTCATCCCTTCTTGCAAACCCAGAACTATATGAGCGGAGTTTCTGCACACAAAGAACAGCTCATCCTCATCACCTGAGGGAGACGGGCACCAGCTTTGCTTCCACTGACTGCATTTATGGGGCTGTATGTCCCTTCCCTTCTTACTCTCTTTGGCACGGGAGATGCCAATTTGGAATTCTGTCCCTTTCCATACAACTGCCACTGGCTCTTTCACAGTCCCATTGGACTTCTGCAGAGAAGGTCCCCATTTGGACAAGACATACCTTATAAAGTGCCAAGAGAAGAGAAATAAGCCCTGGCAACTCAGAGCTCGGGCTGCAGGAACAGCGAGGCAATATCAAATGCTGCTTTAAGTGCTGATATTTTTGTGCTTTGAAAGAAAAATGCCTTCAGGAATCGCAGCAGGAGTCACCTCTATATAAAGACTTTGCATATAAAGGGACATTTATTATTCTCAATTAATGGCATACTGATAGACACGTTTACATTTCTAAGTGTCAGATTCAGCAGAATATGAAGTGACTGAGGGCCTCTTATTTCACTCTGAAAACGGCCATAAAAGGATCTAAAGAACACAAAAAAAAACCCCACATTTTGTAGAAGACACAAGCCATCCTTTGATTCCTTACAGTTCTGAGAGCCGCTTAGTGCAGCAAGGCTCTCCTAACACCGACACGAACATCTGCAGGCAGCAAAGTGAATAGCCACTGCAGCTCCTGCATGGAATGGGAAACGTCCCCACCCTATTGCATGCAGGATGTCATACATCTTGGTTGCATCGTCCCACAGATTATTAGGGAAGCCTAACGTTGCAGAAAACGTACAGGAGGTTTCTGAGAAAGCGAACAGCGAGCAGCCTTTGGTTTTTCCACTAATTTGGACACTGCTCAGTTGGTATTTTTGTTTTTTTAATTAAGAATATCCCATTTAAGATGAAACCTCCCTATCAAGTTGCACCGCAGTTCATTATTTTGAGGACTTCAAATGAAAGCATCTAACCATCTACTGAACTGTGTAAATCAACATGCTGCAGGTATTCCCGTCTGGTTGCCTTACATTAAACCTGTAAATGAATAATTCAGTCCTCAAATAAGAGCAGCTAAATTTAAAAGGCACCCACAAAACCTACCAGTGTTTGCTGGAGTTTTCGATTTTTGGATTTGGTTTCACAGGGAGGGTGGGAAAAGCAATTTACTATCATGGGAAAGGATGTGTGTTGAGCGCTAATTCAGCAGCATCTTGGAGCATGAAAGCTGCTGCTCAGCCTCAGGCCCAGCACAGGGCTGCAAATCCCCTCGCACTCAGCCTAGCACCCAGCTCTGCACTTCCAGGATGAACCCACCTCCAAAGCACCTGGCGAGGGCTGGGATGCCAGCAGCTCCCCGGCTGTGATTAAGGACGGCGCCGCAGACCAGAAGGGCTCGGATTATCACTTCTGCTGCCAATCTTCTGCGTGCAAATCTGCTCATCGGTGTCCTCACCAGTCCCAGGGGAACAGCAATACCAATCATCTGATACAGATTCGGAGTGGTTCCCAGCTCTCTGAATGCACCAGGTCACTTTGTGAGCAGGCTGCCGGGTGCAGAAGAATTAACGTAACCAGCTAAATTTATCCTGGCCTAAAATCATCTGCCAAAGGCCAGGTAGATTTAAGAGATGAAACTTCCCGCTAGCTTGCTTTAGAACTTCCATAAAGTCCCTGTGTTTCTCTAGATACAGTTTACATTTCCTTTTCGGCTAGGTCTTTGGAAGCAGCAAGCTATATATTCCCAGAGAAAAGGCAGTTTTCCTTCTTTTTAAGTGACGGAAAGTCAATTTGCATTATAATTACAACCGAGGCTCTATAACGTTACTTTTAGTTAAAACAGTAAACTACTATAATAAAAGTGTACCTGGGGAATATTTAGAGAAAGCACTAATGATTTCTTCCCTAGTGGTTAATAAATCCACTTCCAGATCAATTTGTTCATGATAGAAACTTGAGAGCATAAACAGTTGCACAAGCACATTAGAGTGTGTCTTTCCCAGTATAAATGATTTATTACAATGATTAGCAGCACATAAACAATTTAAAATACAACTCTAATTAGCTTTTTGGAAGAAAAGGAGAAAAACCTTCCTGACTCCCTCTCCACATTATGTTTTACTTTTCTAAGTGTGTACTTTTTAATTAAATCCAAATGTCACAATAAATTTAAAGTGTTTTATTACCACCCTGGCTAACTAAGCCATTCATGCAAACAGCCGTTCTATTGAACCAGACGCGGGATTGAAAGTGGTTGAGGGGAAAGGAGAAGAAGAGGGGGAAAAAAGACAATTATTTCTGTACTTGACGAGAGATTTGTACAAATGTTTGAAGACATGAAGATCTCTGGCAAACTTTCTCTGTTTTATCCACTCAGGTTGGCCAGCTAATTGCTCTTTAATACCTATTTCCGTGTTCAAAAACATCACGCCCCATTAAACTTTCCCAGTTGAAAGCAAAAGGAGAAGGGAGAGGAGGAGAGGAAGGTAAGAAGACCAGCCTAAAAACTGGCACCGTTTACCAGAACCAGCCAAAGCTGATGCTGGGATGCCGAAGGCAGGGTGGCCAACGAATGCCAAAGCCTAATGGCCTTTTTCAAAGGAACAAGTTTGGGGAGCTCCAGGACCAGGCTGCTGGGCAGGGAGGGAACCTGGCCCCAGAACCTACCCAACCCAGAAGCTGATCCCTAAACCTCAGTGCCACCCCACAGCGCTTTGCTTCACTGCTAACCCTAGCAGCATGGCCTAAACATGACAAATTCAGCCTTGTTCAGACAAAAACCAGCCATTAAAGAAGGCAGTTGCAATTATTAAAATAGGTTAAAGAAAACGGGCACTGTGCGGATGAAGCTTCTGACCTCAGCGTGCAGCTCCCTCAAGAACACTTCGGTTTAATTTATCTAAATTAAAAACCAAACATCAAATTTTAAAACGGCACCAAAAGACTGCTTTAAAAAATGCGATTAAAAAAGCGGGTCAAGGGTTGGAAATTAGTAATTACTACTACAATTATTCAAAATCAGACAGAGACACATAAATGGTGCGTATTACTGCGGTTCACGTCAGAGAGGCAAATGTGAGCAGAGCACAGGAGAAAAAAGCTGCAAGTCTCAGAATACTCGTATCATTAGCCTCTGCCGCAGCAGAGGACTCGCTCTTGGAAGTTTACATCGTTTGTTTCCAGAGAGAAGTGCTGCTCGTTACCTTGCTCAGCTGCTAAACCACGCTCTTCACCACTTACCGAATTCTTTGGAAACCAGTATTTGGATTTTTCTTCCTGCCTGAGATCTCAGCGCATCTTCACGCTATTAGCAATACATCTGCCCCTCACCTCCTATTTCAATAGTTCTGAAAAAAGATGAGAAAGGCCAACTTCTGAGCATCCTGCTATTGAGAAGAGGTCATTTGCCAAAAATGCCACCTGCTAGGGTCCATATTGTTTGAGCGCAAAAGCCCATTGAGGACTGTCAAGGACAGAACATAAAGGGTTTCTAAAACAGTTTCTAAAACAGACTACTTAGCAGTGGACGGAGACAGGGATACTCTGTATGCAACTATCGTCCTTCAGATGGATTCCCTTAGGTTTTTAGGGGCCGAAAGATAATTTAACAATTAACACTTTGTTCCCACTTCAATCTCAGAATGGCTCTTTGTGAGCTTCCTTGGTGAAACTTTGAAAGAGCACAGTGGGAAAGCACAGACTGACTACTGTTTTGAACTATAACCAAAATGAACTGTTCTCTAGGTCCTCCCTTGAAGCTATCATCTACTTTAGCCTAGATGAGGAAAATCTAGGTTCAAATCTTATTCAGGCTTCAGTTTAATTTTGAGAGCTCAGAAGACTCCTCAAATCATTTAAGTTAAAGTAATGAAAATAGGTGAACTTGAGAAGGTGGACAGGCACGAATGATCTCTTCCAAAATAGGGAAGAATCCATCTGTTCCCTTTTAAAGTGCATAAAAGTCTTTGCAGCAGTAATGAAAATTCAGGGATGTAAGTCATGGACATCATAGCAGTCTATTAGAGAGAGGAGTGGGGATGTATTACAGAATACTGTGAGCAGCAGCGATTATATAAAAGGGATGCTGCAAAGGCAGCATAGCTAAGGGCAAGCCAAATGATTCAAGGACTCAGGAATCTCAGTTCTTCAAAAATGGAGGGAGAAATGAAGATTTCTATCTTTGAAGAGGCAGGATGAATGCAGAGCCACGCGGACTCCTGAAAGAAGCTGTGAAGATGGAGGTATTAAACAGGATGTGCTTCTCAGAGCAGGAGGCAAATGGCCTCATGGCTGATGATGGGGCTCCTGCTACAGACAGCGTGGGGGCAAAGGGAAGGAAGGCTCTGCCACAGCACCTGGGCCAGTCTCCACTTCCCTTTCATCCCTCTTTGTTCCCACACATTGAAGCAGGCCTCCTGGCCACATGCTCCCAAGAAGGAGGGAGGCACAGCCTCCATGCCCACCACCTCACACAAAGCAAGAGTCTTTCTTCCAACCCATATGTACCATTCTCTTCCTCTTCCCATACCAGGTGACCACACCTCATCTCCTCCCATACATACACAAGACTCAGTTTACTTAAACATTTCCAAAGATACGTGTGTGTTTCCCTGCTAATATTTTTAAAACTTTGAATTCAACCAATCTTAGAATCAAAGAATCACTGAGGCTGGAGAGACCATTGAGATCATCCTCTCCAACCATCAACCCATGCCTGAATTGCTCTAGATCACGTCCCTCAGTGCGATGTCCATCCTTTTCTTCAGCATTTTCAGGCATCTTCCAGTAGAGCAGATGCTTTATGAAGTTCATGCATTGTTCCCAAATTGTATATCTGTAGTTCAGAGGAAAAACCGTAATACATGCTACGCAGAATGGTGAAGCCAATGAGGAAGAAAATGAAGATGACATATATTAAATTGCCTAAGCAATACAGAGAGCCCTAGCCAGATTAACATTTGACACAGTAAAACACAGAATTTTACTCTCAAACTGGAAACAGCCAACACCCATGCTGATCTGCCCCTGGGTACAGTATTGAAACAAGAATCACAAGAACTTACATGTTATTTGCAATTCAGCATATAGCGTTCAGCCCTGAGATTTGAAGAACAGAATTGCACCCTCAGTACAGGTTACCAAAATGGTGCTATTTGGGGAAACTTATCTCATTTTCTTTGTCTTTCTCAACTTTTTTTTTCAGATGCTCAGTCCAAAATTCAAAAATTGGAATATATAGTGATTATTTGTTCCTCTTCTGTATGCATACACTACCTTATGCAGTACAGCACCAAATAAGTACAAATAGGGTCATGCATTTTTATTTCATTATTATTTATTTCACCTACGTGACATCTTAATAATTTCTTCCAGGACCCAGAAACCATCTTCAGTATTCACACTGTCAATCAGCACCCACAGGATGTGTAAGACCTTTCCTTCACGGGGTAGGCATCCCTGTTAAACTCAAAGGTAAACACCTACGTGGAAAGAGCTCTCAGAGAGCTTAGAGGGAAATGCTGAGTAAACACAGCCCTGCTATGAACACTGCTCCTTTAACGACAAGCTCACTGGGATGCTCAAGCTGCCTTGAGTGCTTGATCATGATACGCAGAGGAAGAATTAGCAACTCCTCCTGCGTTCTCATACAACTTCAAACAGTACTATGCACTTAACCAGCTTGTTTTAAACATTTTGCCTTCATAAGCAAAATTTTAAGCTAGTGTAATACCATTCTAAGAGTATTAATTTAATTGAAACAAAACAAGACTTGTCACACAGTTCTCAGCTGGTACTGCTGACTAACTCACATTGTTGTCTTGCAGCTGAAACCAGCGCAATAACGTTCATAACCGGCTTGCTCTAGGTTGAATGGAAACTCAAGCCAAGCTGAGAAACATTTGTTTTCTTTGATAATGCATCACCAAGGAGTGCTCTTCAAAGAGTCACTGCTGTAAGTTTACAAGATAATAGAACACATGCTGAGAGAACCTGAGTACCCATCAGGATTTGGAAATGATTTTCTTGAGCTCAGTTTTTTATCTGGGTCCTTGTTGGGTGCAGAGGGGCAGAATGAGGCATCGCTTGAGACTTGGACATACAGAGCTTGCTCGGTGATCGGGAAGGAGCCAACCATCCCAAGCAAAAAGACAACCAGACAGAAAGAAGCAAACACTGAGCACCCATCCAGCCTAGCACAAAGGCTACTGCAACATGGCCACAGCTTCTCAGTTCAGTGCTCTGTTTCACGCAAGAAAACATTTATAACAACAAATACTGTCATAGCATTTGGTGCAGAAGGCAATCGGAAACTTGTTTATCATACAGAAAACGGACTCAATTGTGTACAGTGAAACATACCATGGGGACCCCAGGGCAGTGGTTCCTTCAGCCTGGGAGAGAAGACAGAGGAAGAAGACATGAGACTATCAATCCCCGGTGTCATTTTTTCAAGTCTTGCAGACAGAAAACTCTCTGACTTCATGGCTGGACACCTACAAGGAGACATCAAAACTGTTCTCCTTCCCTCTATCTTGGCCAGAACACAGTTGTTATTGCCTTCAGCCCACTCAGGATCCTGCTGGGACACATTTTTCTTTTGAGAGTGACCACTGGCAAATTGCAACTCCGGACATAATGCAGCCACCATGCCAGAGCGCTGCACAGTAACTGCCTACAGGGAGCACAGGAATTGCGCTGGGCACAGTTAGAGCCGAGCAGTGCATTACTATAGCAGGGCCCCTCTGGCTGCTCTAACTCAGACCTGTCAGCGTTTCCAGCAGCTCTTTCACCAGGAATTACTACAACAGTTCCAAAACAACAGAAAACAACAGGCGAGAAAATAAATAAATAAATAAATAAATAAATAAATAAATAAATAAATAAATAAAAACACAGCAAGTCTTCAGGTTAGCCTAAGAACTCAGTCTATAGGTACATCACCCTCACTCTGAGACAACACTAGGACAGACCCCCATGAAATGTCCCCAGCGAAATCCAACTCGTTTAATACAGATACACCAAACCTTTGAGGCTGTTCATTTGTGGGTGACACTGATGCATCTCTGAAACCCCCCTGTGGGTGCAGGTGCTGTGACTGTATCAGCAGAAAGACCTTTAGCTTTCCAGGCATTGCAGGAGGCAAGTCATCGGGACTCATTCATTGGGCCTGTTTTGTTGTTGGTTGTTTTTTCCTCCATTCAAAAGAGCATTCTGCTGCCATTTCCACTATGAGCAATTCCATCTCAGGGTGGAGTGTGCACGGGGGACGAGGAGCAGAAAAGATGCTACGAAACCTGGGAGCTGAGCTTGGTGAAGAACAACTGCACCAGTCAGCATCCCAAGTAAGCCACCACGGGAATTATATTTCTCTCCCACTTTCCCCTACGTACTTAATTCAGGGCCAAAGGGGTAGTATGCGTTCACCTTTGAGCTCCCATGTCACAAGTGACTATATTCATTCAGCTTTCCTATTTAACTAAATGGAGTTCACACATGCTGCAGTATAAAGTTACCTCTGCCCATCTGAAAGCAGTCCAATCAATGCTACGCATAGAGAGAGGCATTTGAATCAGCCTTAAGTTAATTCTTAGTAGTCGAATCTGTGACAGCATGCTGACCCTTTCAAGTCAACTGGGAGCAGGCAATCTTTGCAGAAGATCCTCAGGCCTTTAATCAGATTCTCAGTGGGTTTTAAAGAGATACTGCAGCATCAGTTTGTAAACATCTCTCTAGTGAAAATAAAGATTACTTCTGACCTAGCCAATTACTCAGTCCCAGAAGATATATCCTACAGTTATAATTGAATGAACCATAGGGAAAGAAAATATATTTTAGGTAGGGGGTAGCAAACCCAAATCCCAACTTAGGATGCAGTCATCCTGTGGAAGGATCAGGTAGAGAGAGAAAAGCTTATAAAAAAAAAAAGTATTAAATCACCTAGTCCTTTCTCCTTCCAGGGCAAGATTGCTCTCTCGAGTGCAGAGCCCTACTAAGATGAGTGCAAATTATCAGCTGAAGCTCTTCCTGAGAAGCAAGTGAGATGGGGACAGACCAAAGCATTATTTTGAGGAGACCCATAATATCAAATAAGGGTTTGCTGCAACACAGAGAACCCCAGGAGAAATGTCAGCTCCTGAAACAGGAGTATACTGTAATTTGAGTTTGCCAGGAGAAAGAAAACGCTGGAGAAAGAGCAGAGGACTTTCGCTCAGTCCAGAAACTGCCAGAGACATTAAGCAGTCTCTTGCTGCATTACTTTAAAACTGCATTTTAGCATTAAGAGCCATCACACTCTATGGCGGAGAGATATAATTACTGACTTAAAAAAAAGAAAAAAAAATTAAGTTCTTTATTCTGGAGCTATTACAGGGTAATGTGTAACAGACATCACCCGATGGGCCATGAAGGCTCCAAGGGCCATTACAGCCTCACAAGTCAAGACCTGTGTGAAGGTTTTAAGGTTTGTGGATCACTGCTCTCACACCGAGCAGCATGGGCAACACCTGCACATCAACACACATGCAGGACAGCAAGGGGATGCTTCTGCCACAGCAGCTGCTTATGGATTTTGACACTCGGATCCAGCCACATCAGATCCTTGGGAAGTTCAGAAACTGCAGACGTGGCACTTGCCATTCCTACCAAGGTGATCACCTGTAAGTGTAATCACTTAACACTTAATAACATAATCACTTATACCTAAAGGTGTAATCACTTTTTTCCTTCTTATTTTTTAAAGGAGCATCGAGGAAGAGAATGCCCCTCTCCCTGCTTCCCCATTGGGGCCCCCCTTTTATTTTACTTTCACAGAGGAGTAAAAATCCCAGCCAAGTGACGGGTTTATAAAATTTTAATAGGAAAGAAAAAGGTATCCTCGGGCAGGATCTTATGTGCAGACTTCCACCATAAATGAACACTGAGGAAAATATGGGTTTTATATGGAAACACTGACAGAACTTCATACAGCGTGATATAATGCCTCCACATGGACTGCGGACCTGAGGGACGGGTGAGTCCCACATCCTGCAGCCATAGGCTCTCACACCACCTCAATCCCTAACCCGATCGGTTCAGCTCCACACCTCCAGGGCTCCCCTGGGAGAGATGACCTAAAGACTAAATTCCTTCTGAAGACCAGAAGCTTTCCTGTTTCTAGCCTAGAAATATTCTCAGCCATTTACAAACGCTTATGGTAACGACAATAAAATCCTTAGGGAGCAAAAAGCCTCTTTTCCTCTCCCTCCCTGATTCTCCTCTCCCTGATGCTTCCCCTCCCTGTGGCCTCACGCAGGGCAAAGCGGCCAGCCTCTGCTTTGCAGAGTTATACTGGTCCATGCACAGACCCCTCTCATTTCAGGAGTACCCTCTCTTTTCTCACTCACTGTCCTCAGCTGACCTGTGGCTTACCTCTTACAGACACAGAGGTCTGCCTGTGCACTCTCCAGCACTCATAGCCACTCCAGCACTGATAGCCATTGTGATGGGCAATTCACAGAATATCACAGAATTGCAGGGGTTGGAAGGGACCACAAGAGATCATTCAGTCCAACCCCCTGCTAAAGCAGTACCCTACAACAAATCACACAGGTAGGCACCCAGATGGGTCCTGAATATCTCCATAGAAGGAGACTGAGCAACCTGCTCCAGTGCTCCATCACCCTTAGTGCAAAGAAGTTCTTGTTAGTATGGAATTCCCTATGCTCAAGTTTTAGGCCATTACTTCTTACCCTATTGCTACGCACCACCAAGAACCACCTGGCCTTGTCCATTTGCCTCCCAACTCCCTTCAGATATTTATAAACATTTGTCAGATATAACAGATCCCCTCTCAATCTTCTTTTCCCCAGACTGAACAGCTCCAGGTCTCTCAGCCTTTCCTCATATAGGAGATGCTCCAGGCCCCTCATCACCTTCCTGGCCCTCCTCCAGATTCTTTCTAGGAGATCACTGTCCTTTTTGAACTGGGGAGCCCAGAACTGGACACAGTAGTCTAAATGTGGCCTCACCAGAGCAGAATAGAGGAATATCACCTCCCTTCACCTGCTGGCAGTTCCTCATTCACTCCATGCTGGGATTGCCCTTCCTCTTCCTCAGCTATCACACCCCACCGCCTTTTGAGGTCAACCAGCACCATAGGTTCATTAACGAGACAGGCTCTGTCTGACAGCAGAACTCATGGCTTTGGCTTTAGCTTCTCAACTGCCACTTCTTAATAAAGAAACCTGTGCCACAAGGCACAGTTGCACCTTGTTCAGGCTGCCGTTCCTTAAAGCAGCCACAACCCCAGAGCAGCTCTCCATAGGAACGTAGCACCGAACTGAGCGGCTCGTTACTTTTTGCCCTTTGCCATCCACATGCACACACGTCTGCCCACCCAAGTTTTGCTCTCACGGAACCTGATGCTCTTCAGCTGCATAGAGGAGGAGCGGTATCACCTCATCAGGGCGGATTCAACGAGGTGTGCAGGGTGGAAGCACCATTACGTGTTATTAAAGCGTCAGAGGTTTAAGCCCTGTGTTGGTTCAGTCGTAAGTTACCAACCAGCGCCGATGGCAGACATAAAGCTTCCCTTAAATTATTAAGCATAAAACAGCAGACTGTAATATTTTGCTAAACCCAAGTACAGACACAGACAAAGATGTCATTTCAATATTTGAAACCAGCAAGTTTAATTTAAAATAAGAGCAAACCAATAAGCTCAGAAAATAGCAATGTGTGAGAGGAAAATTACACTGCTAGAGAAAAAAGTGGAAGGACTTAAGAAATTTATAAAAGTAATCTCCAAGTGGAAATTAGAAATCAACCCCTAGAAACAGAATAACACAAAAGAAATATTACTGTCCACTTTCTAAATCAATATAACACCGCTACACGACAGAATTACCATGGTAACTCAAGTAAAAAGAATAAAGCAATTCTTATTATTTCAAAATAAAATCACAGCCTGAAGCCCAGCTTTTATTACAACTGCTGATAGATCGCTGGCTTGTATTTATCTGAAATATTGCTTTTCAATCAGCTATTTTATGAATGTACAAATTTCACTGAGCAGCCCACTTAGACTGAATGCCTAAAAGCCCCCAAAAAGACCAGTCGATGGATCGATTGTACGCACGCACGCGGGTTTTTAAGGCAGCCTTATTATGCAGGCTTTGGTGTTTTATTTGATCCAAATTAAAGAGAGATATGGGAATGAGAGAAGCCAACTCAAATCCTTGCTTAGTCTGGGCTCCCTACGTTCCAGCCTAGGTTCCTTGGAAAAACACAGCAGGGATAAGGAGGAATGGCAGCAGCCAGATCTCCCGTCTTGCCCAGGTGCACACCAACACGCTCCATCCAGTCAAAGCAAAACAGAAAACGATGCCTGAACACAGAGTTGTTTAAGTGTTTGGCCTGGGACAGCTTGCAGAGTAATGCAGCTGTGATCACACTCAGCTCAATCCAGAAGTATACACTGCCTCTCAGCAAAGCGTGGTCCTCCGCCACCCACTGCAAATGGGCTCTAAAAGCAACGGTGGAAACAATGTGTGCTTAATCTGAGCATGGCCTGCAGAGAGGTCACACACTCAAATATCCTGTTTTCTGTGGTATCTGGTTGTATTTTAAAACACTTTTCCTAGAGACTTCAAGCCAGCTGAGGTCACAAACAATCACACTGAGATTAGGAAATGGAAGGAGCTGGGGAAGCGAAGGGGAGCCTCATCTGACACACTGCAATAGGACACCCTGAATTGCAATGAGAACCTCTTTGAATTAAAACGGAGGAAGGCGTAAGCTTCTGGGGCGAATACTGAGTTTTCATTCTAATAAAGTCTTGCCCCAGGAGAGGGAAAGGGAATCTTGAAAGACGGAGACAGGATTTTACATGTGCTAAAAGCATAGGTGTGACACTTTTGGGGAAAGAAAGGGGGAAAAATACCTTCATTGTTATACATGACAAAATTGCAACTAAATGTTTGCTTTGATCCCAGCGCATAAAGGGTGAAGCTTTTAGGCAAGGAGCGGCAGGTGATCTCAGCTCTTCTGCAAGTCCTAATGCTCCTAAAAGCCACTCTTCCAGTTTCTGTAATTGGGCATCAGTAGTTAATGTAGTATTGACTGCATTACATGCTCCTGTGCATCCTCTCACTAATGCCAATTGCATCACCTTGTACATTTACCATATTGCTTAGCCAATAGCTGTTAAAAGCAATCCAAATCATGAATCATATAGGAAACTTTTAGCAAGACACGACATCCAAAGGAGACAATTTACAGTTGAGTTAATCTGGGTACATTAGCGAGACATGGATTCAGGAAGACAGACCAATTTATGTTACTTTAGTTTTACCCTTTATTGCTTTGTATAGGCAAATGAATGGAAGGGCACGGAGTAAAAACAGATATAAAGGAGTCCTTTTCAAAACAGATCTCCATTCTGCGCAGACAGGTCAAAGGGTTTGAGACTGATGCTTGGTTCAGGCTTTCATAACCATAACAGGGTACTTACAGAAATCACTTTCTACAAAGGAGGATAAAGACAAACATATAATGGACTCTGAATAATGCTCGATACCCACCCCCACGGCGAGCACAGCAGGCAGAACCCAAGTTGCTCAACATTCTCCTCGGCACGGCTTGTCCACAAGTCACCTGCTGCCAAGTGTGCCAGGGAGGGGCTGCACACAGCATCCCAAGCAGCAGGGCACGGCAGCCCTCCACCTGCCTGCACGGGAAGTAAGGCCCTCCCCCACAGCTGACCTGAAAGGATTACGTCCTTTAGAAATGTATACCCATCTCTCCGGAACAGCAGGGAACGACACAAGCATCGCAGAGATGTTGGTTAACCCACGTCAGTGCAAGGTAGAGCCAACCAGGAAGCAAGTCAAGAGCAAGCGCCCTCTGACAAAGCACCTTTTGCAGAACAATTTCACACTGCTTGCCTGACCAAAAGATGCATAGCAAACTGACATCGTTCCTCGCTGCTCTTCTGACCAAGCTCAGCAGCAGTAAGAAGTGAGGAGATGGGAGGAAAGGATGGGAAGGAGCGTGCTGCTGCCACCTCTACTGGGACAGGGAGCAATCTGCAGTGCTTTTGGAGGAGGAATGAAACAAACAAAGGGGTAAAGGGGACCTAGGGGAAGCAATCAGGCAAGAATTTCACAAAAGAAAAACTGAACTGCACTCTTACATATTGGATTCCAAAGCACTGTAAACTCTGCTGCTCTACGTCTAGTCTGAAAAAGATCATGATTCTCCTTTGAAAAGCTTCCAGAAGTCCCTCCAAAAGATTTGCACAGGCAGGGAAAATGCCAAAACAAAACATTTTCACTAGCTGATCAATTTAAACAGCTGTGGTAAAGCTGCAGCCACTGGCACCATCATTAACAATTTAAAGCATGGCTGCTTTTGTCTTCCTTCCCAGTTACATTCTCATTATGCCTTTTTATTTATTAGAAACACAGTCTTCCAGAATACATTTCTGTATCTCAGATCCATAATAAAATGAGTAGGAACATCCCTGGCTTCCACTCAAATGGATGTTTATATTGGCGAGAGGGTTAATTGTTTAATTCTGGTCCAAGTTCTCCGCAGTTCAGTCATGAATATGCAACAGTCATCCACTTTTTCTTTAAGAAAAAACACAATTGTCAAAATCAGTAGTTTAAAAAGAAGGCAAATATTACTTCCACCACCCAAATCACCCTTTCGGAGCTCGATTAGCGTGCAAGAAACTCTGAACACTGGAGAAAAGAACTCAAATACTCAACGAAATTTAAAAACCCTCTAAATTTGGACGACAGCCTTCATTATCTGCTTTGATGTGCAATGTGTGAAGGAACGAGTTTGCGAGAACATCCAGTGGAAAGGAGAGCCGAGCATCTGCTTGCACAGATAGCACCCAACATCACTCTTGGAAACTTAGGCTCAGGAGTCATCCTGTTGGAGAACAGAGAGAACACAGGCACACATGCTTACACACCCAGAATTAAAAACAGTGGCTGCAGTGAATTGATCCCAGGCCATCCATAGGTTTAATTATGTTAATCTAATAGTGAGCAACTTTCATTTTAAGTCACCCTTCCGTCCGCCCCCAAGTCTTCAGTGAATAGGCTCTACATTCACTGAATAAATCACTCCCTGGCAACAGTTACGCACATTACTGAAGTTGGGGGCAGTGCCTTCCATGCGGCTTAAAGCAATGGCTATGTATTCTAAATGGTGACAGTTCTGTCCAATTTTAAAAAGATATGGACCCATTAGAGTTTTATAGTCCAGCATTTAGCAGCATCTGCAGTGCCTTTTTTATTCTTCCATCGCAACGCTTAATGCTTGATACCATCATTCTGATTCCGAATTGATTTCAAGTGAAACACCTTATCTGCCATAAACTTTCATGTTCTCTACCTAAGTAAGGCTTCTCACGGATGCAATTGGTCACAATGCTGTAAGAACAGTTGCCTTTAGCAGGAACGGAACGGCTCACGCCAATGATAGGGAAGCAAAACTTGGAGCAGCAAGCCCATCTGCAGATAGAAGAAAACTATATCCGAACACAAAGCCTGAAAACCTCAAGAAAGCCTCCGAATGAAATCAATTAATCCTCCAACCATGATAAATTTCTTAACCATTTAAGAAACATATCTCAGACTCTGCTGTGACCCTTTATCACCAGACCTAATGGATTACTTTATTAATAATGCACTGCTCTTAAAAGGAATTTTTCCGAAGATTCTACCATAAGAGAGTATTTTCAGGATGGCTATGACAAACAGGCTGACACGTTCACATTGCAGCTATTAAAGATAATAAAATTTAACAATAACTCCAAAGAAGACAAATTATGTTCTGCTGCCGGGGTATCAAGCATCCTTTCTACTGTATTAAACCAAAATTACAGTGCTACTAATTTCCAAGAATCAGCTTCCTCTTCTGCCATGTTACTCGGGCTGAAAAACATTCATAGGCTGTTTGAGCACTTATGTCAACCAGACAACCAGCATGTCTCACCAGCATCTGGGAATGAAGAACGATGATCCCCTATAAAGATGCCTACCCCGATCTTTCAGCTATCTCATCGAGGCAGATACTAAAAGTATTTGATTGCCTGGCAGCAGTGTAGCTACACAAAGCAGCGTGTTCCTATCGGGACCGCTAACTCCTTTCACCCATCTTCTTCTCATAGAAAGAGTAACTAGTTTTCATTTAATAGAGCTCTAGGTTTTCAGGGCTCCAACTACAGTACCTTTCATTTCTTGAAAAGGTTTAAGCAGTTCAGTCTCCCAGTGGCTCATGCCTCTGTACACCGTGTCCATGTGCAGAGGGCACCTGTGGAAGGCTACCCTGACTACCTCCAGCTCTGCCCTTAATCAGATTTGGAGAAGCATTTCAGAATTTCTTCTGGTCTTCTTCAGATTCCTGCTTTTACAACCTTCTGTTGTTTCGTAAATACACAAATCCAGTGCTGTGCATCTGAGTCACAAGACTAGACAGGCCAAACCTCTGAAATTACACCAAGACCACATGTGCCAAGATTGCTGTCCCAACAAACCACTGGGTAACCCAAATAAATAGGGAAATACAGGGTCTTCAGTGTCCTGCATCAACCATTCTTCAAATAAGCCACTGTCTGGGAAGATCCACAGTATTTCTTTGTAAATGGATAGCTAGACAATGATGGATCATAGGGAAGGTCTTAGACAAGCGCAGAAGACAGAAACAAAAAAACCAGCTGGGACTATCTGGAAACAGAAAAATTAAATTCCATCTTACTGGAGGGAAAAGCAGCCAGCCTGCCATTTCTCCTCCTCTCCCTTTGCACAGTTCTTCAGTCGGTAGGTGTGAGAAAGGTGCCTTAAAGTGAAAACAAAAGATACCAGCTACACATAGAACTCTCCTTCCAATGCAGCGCCAGTTTCATGAAGCTTCTGGGCAGCCAGCACTTGCCTCACTTTTGCAGGTGTCATGATTGTTACCAACAGAAGCAGATCAGAGGGCTTGCCTGCCTGGCAGCAGGTCTCCCTCCATGCCCACATGCCGATGCGCACACACACAGCTGCTCACAAATGTACTCCCAAGGCCAGCCTGCAGCCCTGCTCCTTGGTTAGGGCACACTTGTGGCCTGCCATTACAGAATCAATTTCACTGCTTTTCCAACTCCAAAATCCTGTCTCTTTCCTCCTGAGCAGGGTGAGATGGGCTCATACGCAACAGGGAACCCAACTGCTGCTACTCATCCAGCTTCAAATTGCCAAACGTTCATTGCCCTAAATGCCTCCCATCAAACTCGGGAGGTTCTCCAACCCTGGGTATTCACATTTTTCTTCTCATTTTTCAAGAGCTATGGATTTTATTTTTTTTTTTTCAATTTCTTTTTTTCATTGTTATTAAAACTAAGGTTTGTGTATTGGCACACGGCCCTTCCAATGCCATTTACTCTTGCGGTCTATTTAATCAGAGTTCTACTTCAAAACACAAAGGACCCATGATTTGGGGTACTAACGTCTGTGCAAGCACTGGGACAAATGCACAGCTGATCAGGGCTTTTACAAGTGCACGCAGAGTCAATAATTTGGTTCAAGGATACGATGTCTAGTTAACACAGTACAAGTTAGCTAAAAGGAAACTTTCACCCTCCCCACATATAACAAAGAACTGTGATTTCTATTAGTGCATTTCATACCATACATGCTGATTACTAGGCTGTGCTTCATTGTTAGCACAGATTACAGCTGGGATAAGCTGCAGCTTTTTCCTAATTGCTATTATGATGACTGAATTTTTGTTTTGTGTCAAGCATTATTCACACATTATACTCAAAAATTTGATCCCTCCACGACGCATTATTGATTCCATGCAGGCAACCACGCTGCCGCCAATGTGAAGAATTAATTTGGGCTATTCTACTTGATTTGCATTGCTCCATCATAGCAGAACACAACTCTATAGGGAAACACAAATTGAAAAGGAAGATTTAACAAAATATGGAAAAGGCTGCCGTCCTTTAAGAGATGAGCCTTAAGAAGGGGGGGGGAGGAAAGCAAAAAATAACAAAGCCCAGCACAACACGTGTGGTCCAGTAAGAAATAAGGTCAGCCAGCCAAATTCATCTTAGTCAGAGGAAGGTTACAAGAGTAGCCCTACGCCTCTAATAAAGTAAACTAGCTTGCTTCAACTTGTATTGCCAAAGAAAACAAGCGAACACCTCTGAGAGCGACACTGCTTCAAAGCCTTTGAAACCCTGTTAGCTCCATTTGTTTTCCCAGCATAAGCAATGCTCAACCACTTAGCGTGTCTTTTATCCGCAGTCCAGTCAACTGCAAAGCTGATCTAGAAGATGTGTAACAGATGCTTCACATCTACCTCTTTTTTTCAGAGCTCTCCTGCGTTAACAAAGGGACTTACGAGCTCTGAACTGAAATCAAGAGAGGGATTTTATGTGTTTTGACCTGCAGATTATTTCACAGTTTTAGGATGCCAACTTCACTGAGCAGAATCCCTTCAGAAGGGCAAGAGAACTTACGTGTGGGTGCTGAGACCCCACACTGAGTCAACATTTGATCAGAATCCACTTAAAGAGGACACTGACAACGACGCACTTCTGCTTGGTCACAAATGTTGGGTGTGTAACATCCAAGCCCACAGACATTTTGTCCGTTGTCCCAAGCACTGCACACCTGAATGAGACAAAAATCCACATTCCATCCCAGAAACAAGACTCAAACTCTACGCACGTCAGCACACTGCATTATTTTACAAACCAAAGGTGTCAGGAGATGAAGGACCTCAAAATGCTAGACGCAAAGCATAGTATTTCCCCTTAGTATTTCTTGGGGTGCCGTGAGGGGAGAGAGAAGAGCTTCAGTCCAAGACTGGTTAAAAGTGAGTGCTTCCATTACGGCCAAATCTTCTTTTCTGACTGTGGTCCAGTGCAGGATTAATTTGGCTTTGAAACACCAAAAAATAGATAGGTGTTGGGGAAAAGAAATTATGTTGCGCCAACCTATCAACAGGGAAGCTTTCCGCACTGCTCACAATGCACAATTACAGGAAAGCAAGAGACTTTGAATTGCAAGTTATTTTCCTCAAATATTTCTAAAAGTAATACATACATTCGAGTAAAATCCACCGTACTGCCAGAACATTCCATTTTCTCCAAGCACTTTGGATCCCTGTGAAAAGCTGCTTCCTGTCCACAGCCTGCAAGTATTCACTGTTTTCTCCTACTTCCAAGTAAACTTGCTGGTTACTTTTATTTTCTAACCACAGAAAGAGAATTCTACGAAAATAAAAGCAGAGAATCCAGCAACAGAGCCATCAGCACAGCCCTTCGCTCACTTACAAAGGTGAGATGGAGCAAGGAGATGATGGCTACAGCAGTGTGCTGGGCGCTACGATGCAGCTCTTGCCTTCGCTACACGAAGTGGCACTGCCAGCATGGGATTCCATTGGGATGGATGGCTACGGATGGCTCCCACTGCTTCAATCTTTCTTTGCTCGCAGTGTGCAAGTTATCAGGGAATTTTCAAACCGCAACATAGCAGATCCTCATTGAGAAGTTGCAATGGAACTTACTGCATCTGTCCCGGGCACAGCAGGTGAGCGGGCAGCTGGGTTCGGTACCACTGAGCACTGCCTGCCAGCATCAACACACAGCCCTCAGCCACCAGCAGCGAGGGCTGCTCCTAACAGAGCGAGTGTCTGCAAAGTCCTCAATTAAGTCAGGTCCTACTTCCGTTCATTCATTCAATCACCTCCTAGCAAACCTCCATTTAGAGCCGGCAAAAAGGCACCACTTTTCTGCCGGAGCAGCTCATTAGCTTATCATCAGCACAGTTACAGCCACGGAGAAAAGCTGCAAGAAATACATATTAAGGGTGTACATTAAGGAGACCCAAATGACACGCAAAGGGAAGGAAAACATCTCAACATCAGGTTTACATTGAGAGCTGTTAAAATAAACGGGCTAAAATGGATGTATCAGAGGGAGTTCGAGGAGGAAAAATCTAAACAGACGTAACAATAAAAATAAAAACGAAGCCGCTTCTGCACACAGAGATCGAGGTAAACCCTCGGGTCCCGCCGACAGGAGCTGACACGCGTGGGCACGCAGTTCCCGGCCGCGTCCCGGCGCCGCTCGCCCACCTACCGTCGTCCTGCTCCAGCACCATCATCGCGGGGCTGCGCTCGGGCAGCGCGGACCTCCGGAGCGGGAGAGTCCTCGTGCGGCGCGGGGCTCCGACAGCCTCCCGTCCGGCGTTTAACACGGATGGCGCTCCGGCAGAGCGGCGCTCGGGGGGTAAAGCGCTCTGCGGGATCGACTGCGAGCTCACCTACTTCTGCGCCGCAGAACTGCGAGGAACTAAAACTGCAATTCAGAAAGAAGGACGATCGGAGCGGTTCCTCCGGCTCTCACCTCCTCAACGGTTCAATTTACAGCGCATAACCTATTTTAATGCGATCGCTTCTGACGGCCCGTAACCCCGGCCGCCGCAACGAGCCGGCACGCAGCTTTATGAAGCGTCTCCCTCTGGCTTCGGGCTGAACCCACCGCCCGTCACCCCGGCAGGCCGGCCCGCGGCCCCGAGCGCAGCGGGGAAGGCGGGCGCCCGCCCCCGGCGGCGGGATGCGGCGCGGCAGCGCCCCCTGCAGGACGCACCGCGCACCTCGGCCCGGCCCGGCGCCTCCCGGAGAGCGGCCCGCGGGGCTGGGGGCCGCCGCTCCCCTCGGCGGAGCGCAGCGCAGCGCGCGGGCTCGCCGGAGAGCGAGCGGACGCGGTACCCGGCGGCAGCCCGCTGCTCGCTACTGTCTCGCTCCGCAGACGTAGCTCCACTTTCGCTAGGTCGCAATTACGGTGGATGTATCAGCTCGGCCCTCGCAGGTCCGCCCCACCTGTCAGAGACGCCATCGCCGACCGAACGCAAAGCAACAAGTGCGGATCCTGCGCTTCGCAACAGCCGTCATCCGGACCGCACTCGCACAACTGCGGGGTCAGCAGCTCTGCTGCCACCAGCCGCACCGCCTCGGTCAGCCTTTGATACAGAAAGCACTATATTCCTATTTTAACTTTTTTCCCTTTGCAACCTGTACAATGCGCTCCAGGCTCAGGCTGCGTATCTGCAGTACTATTGCTAGTCAGATCCCTTATTCCCAGCTGAGGTGGCATTTCCTTCCCTTTCATTCCAAACACTTGATCCCAACAACCCAATAAGTATCACGGCCCAAAAAGAAGGAGGGTTCACTCAAAGATTAAGGCTAATAGTTGAAAGCATTGGGCACAAGCTAACAAGAACTTGGGCTGTTCTACATTGGAAGCATCTTAATACTTCTGAAGTTACGACCGGCCTTCAGCAGAGATCTGTGACCTCCAAAAATGTTCCACCATTGTCCACGTAGGTTTCAATCCCATCGCCTTAAAAGAGGACACGCTGGTTCTACAACACATGGCACATTCACACTCACACTGTTGGGTAATGGCAAAAAAAAGGGGCAGTTTTCTGATAAAAATAAAGTTAGCCACTGCCTACTGCAGCTGAGTTCCGTGGCAGAGCGAACTGACGGGAGGAATGCAGACAGCGGTATGCTGATGCAGTGCAGATCCCATACGTGTTCGTCCCTTGCTGCTTCATAGCATCACAGAAGCTGCACTACTCCCTTTGAAAATGGTTATTTCTAAGTGCTTTCTCTGCTTACTCATTTAACACACCAACAATAAAAAAGTTTCCTAACCCCCAACGCGTTTGTACCGCAATTAAAGCCAACGACAATTAACACAATCTGTCGGAATTAATCACGATGCCTCATGTCAGTTTACTTTTTTAAGCAGAAATCTGGGCTTTGCAATCAAAACATTTATGTATTTGAGAAGTATCTTAACTCTCATTATCCCGAGCTCCCTCAATGCGGTGCGTAGGCTGGCTTGCCCGTAGCAAACCCAGCAGCGATGAATGCAGGGGAAGCGACTGCAACGCAAACCTAGGGGAAGCTTTTTTTGCTCTCCACCTTTCTGTTCTTTCCCCAGCTCTCTCCCCCCAGCTCATATTTTGGGACGATGTTTGCCAGACGGTAAGGCTGTAGTTTCTAATATCGAGTCATGCTGTCTCAGTCAGGTTACACCATGTCACTTCCAACACACGGAGCGACGTTACCTCCCTGACACAACTTGACACGATGTCACGACACATCGAGTCCGAAACATTATTATTGCTGTTATTTTTTCAGCCTGTCCCTTCGCCCCCAGTGATAACTGTGAAGATCACAGCAAGGTGTTAGTACCTCCACTGCTTCCCTTGGCACCAAGGTAGGCTTTCACTCACGAAGCTGTACAGTGGCTGTCAGACCCCACGGATGATGTGGTTGTCACATGAGGGCTTGCACGGCTCCAAAAGCACTGCTACAATGAGACCCAGAGGCTGGGTGAGTGGGCAGCTGCCCCTGAGCCCCAGCACAGCTTGCTGCACAGCCCTGGGAGCGCAGCATGCTGCAGACCCCACCAACAAGTCGGCCAGCATTCTTGTAATGCACCAGCATGGTGGGGAAACCATCTCCGACAGCCTGCACTCTCCACAGCGACAGCTGTGAACCCCACCTTGCTGGTAAGGACCACATAAGAAACACCCCCCAAAACCCCACATGGCAAACCCCTCTCCAAACCAAGGGGAGCAACTGGATGCTGGCCACAGCAGCAGGATTTTTAGGTGGCAGAAATCAGACTGTTCTGTGATAAGACATAGAGCCGGTTATGGGAGTAATGCAGATCCCCTTTTAACACTCACAGATGGGCACACAGAGCCCGTTTGAATCAAGTGGGAAGAAAGGCAATACGGCAAAATGAGCTCTTCATAAAGAGTTTCTCCTCTCCACTTCATCTCCTACTTGTTTCCCCAGCACTTTTAGAAGTGAGCGCCCTTTCTCCTGGAGCACAACTGCCTGGCCAACAGCACAGAAGGTTTCTGAGTGCTGCCACCCCACATCCCTTCCTTCAGAGGTTTGCTGCCCACTGCACTCCCTTCAGGCGCACCCTGCACTCATTTCCTCTTTAGCTCTGCCACTGTTACCCCCTTCTATGCAGCCGCTCACGAGGACTCCTGGAAGGAGGCTGCTGAGAACTGTCTGGATAATCAGCAGACTCGCTTTCGTCTCCTCACAGCGCCAACCCCGAGCTCCTCGTGTTTAATGAGCGCGTTAGGAGCCCCGTTAGGAGCCCCTGCAGAGCTCCCTGCTCCCTGCAGCCCACCTGTACCCCCGCAGCGCCCGGCAGGCGCGAAAACAGCTGGCACGAAGGCATCGCCCCGCTCACTGTTGCGCTTAGGGGACAGTGACGGATGCGAGCCTTCCCCCTCCCCCAACACTCCGCGCAACATGCGAGCAAAACTTGCATCGCTCCGTTCTGAGCGGGGTGACCCTCGAAAGGCAAGCTCCGCTCCGCATCCGCAAGGAATTATCCCGGCCTCTGCCGTCGCTTCCCCCTTTTACCTTCCGCCCGGGTCGGTTGGACCAGAGGGTCCTTCGGCGCTCTGCCGGGCCGGGGAAGTTCGCTCCCTCTTCTGCTCCACGCACGCGTTCGGCTGCAGCGCCGCGGCCGTACACGGAAGGCTCCGAGGGACGGCCGCAGCGGCTCCCGGGGCCGGGCGGCGCGGGGCCACGGATCGGGAAGCGCTGGAGCCCCGCGGCCCCTCCCCGGTTGCCGGCGGCTCCGCGGCGGGCGGGTTCGAACCTCACCGCGGCAGAGGCTCCGCGTCCAAAGGAGAGCGGAGAACAGGAGAGAGGGAAACCCGCGGAAGAACCGCGCGCGAAGGCGCTCCCGCCCGCCGCCCCGTACTCACTTTTGCCGAGTTGGAGCCCCGCACCCGGCGCACAGCCGCTTCCCGGCCGGGCGGGGACGCTCCGGGGCCAGCGGGGCTGGGACGCGCCGCAGCCGGCGAACCCCCGGCGGGGAGCGGCCGCCGCGGGGCCCTTCGTGAGGCTGCGGGACGGCCCGCTCCCTCCCGCCTCCCTCCCCGCGGCCCGGCCCACCTACCGTCCTCCTTGTCCAGCACCATCGTCCCGGGCGCCGGGGGCGGCCGCCGCCGCTCCGGCTGGCTGGGGAGCTCCGGGGCGGCTCCGGGCTGGGCTGAGGAGCTCGGGCGGCGGGCGCTGCCCCGGGACGAGCGCTGGGAGCGGCCAGAGAGGCGGGCCGGCGCGGCTCGGCGGCCAGCTTAGGTGCGGGGCCGGCGGGGCTCGGTGCGGAGCTCGGTGCGGGGCACCGCGGCCCGGCTCCGTCCTCCCGCAACCCGCGCTGTCAGAAATCGCCGCGGTGCGGTCGCAGACGGCGGCTCGCAACCTCTCCCCGCTTCGCTGCTGCGGCCGCGAGAGCTTTCCCGGCTTCTAAAGTGCTTTTCTCTCGATTTCACTCTAAATCTAAAATTATATTCAAAGGCGGGGGGGCGGGAGGGAGGAAAGCTGCGAACCTATCACGGAAAGCAGAGGCACTTGCCGCCTGCCTCCCGCCCGCTCGCTCTCTCTCTCAATTTATGTGCTCTGCGCTCTCTCCTACTGCTGAATAAATGCACACATTTCCCAGGGACCCTCAGATTCCCCTGTTAATTAAATCAATTCATTATGCTCAGATCTGATTAGCAGCCCCTTCCCCCCCTCTTTGAATCAATTATTCAATACACAAACATAATTGCCTGTGCCAGAGGTGTCTAAGTATTAGCTTATTTAACTCCAAGGACACTAATTACCCCTAGGGCAAGGGAACTTTTCTCATTAATTCTGACAAAACACAAAAGCACAGTTAAAGTGTGTGTGTATATACGTGTGTGAGAGAGAAAATGGGGGAGCGCCCAGCCGGGGAGGGAGGCATTCCTCTAACGCACGTGTTACTATACAAATAAGCTCTATTTTCTTTCTACCTTTTGCATCAGACCGTTTCCCACATCTCCTTCCACCAAAATAATCTCTTTTAAAGTAGGGAGCAGATCTGCATCGCAATGGTGGCAGCCAGACCCCAACGGCACAAAGTACATAGGAGTGATGGGCAGCAAAGCAGGATTCGCAAATAGTTTTGTTTATCAAAGCAGAAAACTGCGCGGCAGACAATCTTCTGTACTTTAGAAACCAGTGAAAGAAATGGCCCTCTGCTGCAGCCGGTAAGATGATACATAATCTAGTATGTATTGGGAACGGTTCTGAATTGTTTACCATTTGAATTAATGTCAGTGCCCACTATTAATGTACTTGCTTCCTACATTTACCATAATGGGCTTGATTTCCATTAGCCGAAGCTGGAATGCTAAAAAGAGCCTGGGCAAGACTGATGCAGACTGAGATCGACCATCACTACAGCATCTGAGACACATGGCTTCTGGCTTGCACGTTACCCAAATTTTACCTCTGCATGACCCTCCTTTCAATTAAAAGAAAAGGGGAGTGGGGGGGGAGGAAGAAAAAGGAATAGTAATTGATTCCCCCAGATTAGGTTTTTTACTTTGTAAAGACCTATATTGTTCATGTCCTCAACGTGTGCAGAAGTATTGAAGATTTTCTTTTTGTTTCCTTAGGCAATGCATGAGCCAATCCATTAATCCATTTGGCTTTATATATCAGGAAACTGATATTAGCTCAGCTCATCTATTTGGTTTTATTCCCACCCCATTCCCTCCCCCCCCCCTCCCCCAAAAAGCTGCCTTTTTTTGTACCTTGTTCAGGCTGGTCCCCTTTCAGAGGAGACAGAGCATGTTTGGTAGGTTTCAGAGGAGAAAATGCTGCGTGTCTCCTCTTGGGAACCTCCCCAGTTCCCCATCGTCACATTCCCCCCCGTCAAGACAGCTGTGATTACACTTGCTCAGTTGGCAGCCCTCCCCACTCACGCAAAGCACACCTTGTACACTGAGAACCCAGGTGGGGCCGTGGGCAGCCAGCACACAAAGCTGCTGTTCTCCCCGCAAACAGCACCAAAAAGCTCAGCAAACAAACTGGCTCTGCACTGTGAGCATAAATAGGTCTGGGGACATAAAGTTGTGTTTCATTAACACAGTACCTCTGTCTGTAATGCACACGTGTAAGGACAAAAATGCCTACAACTTCCTAACACAACAAACCCCATTTCCAGTCTGTGGTACACACGGCACCCCCAGGAACTCTAACTCAGTGAACCCATTTTTATTTTCCCTCCCAACAAAGCGTTGTGTATCAGAATGTTTCTGTCTGTACCCAAGGTCCCTGAGCCCATTCCTTTGCTCCCACTGCCAAAGAGTTTGGACGCAAAGCTACAGCCTCAGGATCTCAGTGTGCAGCTGTAGAGCCCTATTCTGAGCTTTGCTTACAGCTTCACCTAAGCACAGACCTACCGAGCAGCAGGTATTTGTCTGTGTGCACTGGAGCTCAAGGTCACTGTTGGGATGCCAAGGGTGAAACGGGAAGAAACTGAAGGAACAGATGTTGACTTCGGTACCATTCTTAAGAAGTGATGTTCACACTTGAATTGAGAGAGATGTGGTCACTGGAGATGAAAAAGAAAGAGGTGGAGGGGAAAAGCGAGAGGCAAATTTGCACATGTGCACGCGCATGAGGGAGCGTCACACAAGGGAAGAAAAAATAATGCAAAAGAATGACAAAGCCTACATCATTCCATTCCCAAACAAACGTTCTGCAGTTTGCTGTAATCCTAACACTATATCTACATGGATTTGGGGTTTTTAGCCTTAACATGGGATGACTCCCCGTATAAAGGCCCTCACTTCAGGTAGATGACTTTTTTAGTGTGGCAAAGTGCTATTCTGAATGGTTTTCCTTTGGATCTGTTCAGTGAGTCCTTTCAAACAAGTGAGCAGCTCTGAGTAATTTCCAAGCCTCCTTCACCCAGTGGGATGGAAATGCCATACAAAGAATTTTACCACGCTTCCATTTAATAGCCCCATGACACCACACAGATGAGCAGCAGGTTACAGTGCTTACAGACAACGGGTGTCACAGGGAGCAACTGGGAACATTGACCCAGGTCAGTGGCAGAACTGGGATCCAGCCTCAGCTGCCACATCTCCAGCTTTTGCAGCACAGTGTCCAGGCAGAGCTTCAGCAGGGGAGGACCATGCCTGCAGCCACTGAGGTACCAGGTATCACTTACATTGCCCACCCCATTACTGTACACTCTGTCCAGGCAGCACTGGGAAGTCACTGTGCTCAGTACTGCAGAAATGCAGATAAAAGAGCAGCTGTTCTCCGCCCAGGAGAGCTTTTGCTCTAGTACAAATTCCCGGTACTCATGGTGTGGGAGGAAAGAGGCCACAGGAAGGAAAAACATCCACGTGCTGAAGCAAGGATAGGGCTCGGAACTCTGGCTCTCACTGTCTAGCTGGTCTTCCTTTCATTTTGCTACTCTTGAGCACAAGCAAAAGAAAATCAAGTTTCTTAAGAACAACGTGCAGCCCTTATTAAATTGCAAAGGAAGCCTGCAATATACTTAAGTCAAGCCTTCAGCAGACCCGTGAGGTTTCATATTATCCCATGCTTGAATGAGGCAGATGACTGGAGCAAAAACCAGCTAATGACATAAAAGCATTCTTCTACTTTCAGTCTCTCTTAATTAAGGAGTTGGTTAATGTTTCAGTGTTGGGAATTATAAAGCTTCATCGGGGAGGTTAATATGTTTTTTTTATTTTATCTTTCAGCTGACAGGAGGAAGAAAAACCAAAAACAAAAAAGAAAAGAGGGTGATTAAGCCACGTGGCAGTCAGAACCCCACACGGAGGGCAGGATCAGGCCGTACCAAAGCCTACAGCCGCACACGGTGAATTTAGCAGCTATTACTGAAGTCAGATTTCTGAGCAGATGAGATTTGTCTGCTGGTTTAGACACATGGATTATATTGCTTGAAACTACCCAAATAAGCAAAACAACTTACACAGCTCCATACTGAATTAGCCCTCCCAGTCATTACCCATTTCAGAATCACTTACACCTAGCCTGCGAGTGTCAGAAGAGACTGACCACAGTTCTGACCTTACACTGCAATTCAACAGTTCCTGGGAAGGAGAATCACAACAGCTCTGAAAAGTTATGTTCACAGAGAACATGGGCTGCAGTTCAAAAGACCACTTAAACATATACCTGAGATCTGCAGACCTCAGTTATGTCAACTCCTGCTTGACTAACTGAACTTCTGTGCATATATATCATAAAAACAAACCAGATTCAATTCTGATAATGTTCTGCATGAAAATAATGTTAAATGTTTTTGCAAATATGAGGTACTAAAAAAAAAAAGAAATAATGCCATGTTAAAAACACAGCAATTCCTTTGATAGAGTAAAAACAGCAAAGCTTCAGAAACACAACATCTAGCGAATGAGCTCTCTACCATGGTGATATAAGGCTGACACTTTAAGTCATTAGGCTTTACAACCTGTAGCAATCTTCAAAAGAAACTTACAGCTGATAAATTAGTTATTTAGAAGTTTTGCTGCTGTTCCCCATAGCACAGACTTAAAAAAAAAAAAAAAAAAAAAAAAAAGTATTTCTGAAAAACAGAAGCAGTAAGACCTAAATTTTTGGTCTGCTTCCTGGTTTCACATGTAAATCCTGCCTTCCCACAACAGGTTGGTAGCAATGAACTCCATAACATTTCTTTCTACAGGAGAATCCACAATGTTTGAGTGGGTATAAACCACTGGAGGATCAGGTTGGGTGTGACACTTTGCAGACCCATCAGCATCTCCCCAGCATCCATACAGCTGGAGACAAGGACAGGTCTATGTGGATGGCTTCAGAAGAAGCCCAAACTAGGAGCTAGGACAGGCTAGCTTCCCCCAGGCCTCAGGGAAAGCATGCTTACAGGAGATGGATCTTTTCCAAAATAAGCCTCCTTTGTCTTACCACGGATGAAGCTTTCCTTTTCATGTTCTTCCACCTGCATGGTGAATCAGTTCTCAATGCCGATGTAAAGTTTCAGTTCAAACTGAAGTTAGGCAGAAGTTTGGGATTCCACCTTTAGCCCAACCTCCCTGAACAAGTCCACACATGGATTTTGGCTCTGCCACCTCTTCGCATAGCAGCCTGAACACTTTCCAGAGTCTGATGCACGAGAGAAAGGATCATTCAGAAACAAAATACCACCAAGATATGAGTACGTTGGGGCAACAGTGTTTGTGTAATGTTTCTCACTTTCATCTGGATGGATAACCAACATCCCTGAATGCTCTTCTCTGTCTTAAAGTTCATTGCTTCTGTAATGTTTTCTGGCAAGTGGCTCTGCCTTTTTTCCTAACCTCAGAGGGTGTGGTAGATAGACAAGAAAGACAAATCTGGCCTCCACGTATCTGCCTCAGTTGTTTTATGGAGGAATCCAGTGGGACAGCATCTAATTCTGGAGTGACACATGGAGCTCACGGGCATGTTGCCACATCCACTGTTCTGATCAGAGCTCATTGCTCCCAGCCTGATGTCAAGCGGAGACTAATTGAATGTGAGATGGGTGAACAGAGGCAGAACTATGGAGCTGACTCTTGCTAGCCTGTTGCTGTTGGTTTTAGTTCACCCTGCAGCACTACATGTGGTCCCAGTCACAGAACTAGACCATAACACGTCCAAAAATCCCAGCGACTTTCTTTAAAAAAGATACATTCTTCCCTCACTGCCTTGCTACTGAAGAGACCAGCAGGACTGACACAGAAAGTCAGAGGTAGAAATACATTAATTGAACAGATACAATGCAGTGTCAGGCTCTTGTTGCTTTGTGATGACAATATTCTAAGACGCTGCAGTGCCACCCGTGTTTTGTGGTTCCCTCTGTCTTTACTTGGCATAGGTGACATTTGCCAGGTCTTCATAGTGTCATTCCAACAACATGTCATCTAAAACACTGATTCTGTAGGAAAGAAGCTGCTTGCACAGTAGTGGTAGGTGCACACAAAGTATACAGCATGAGTGCTGAACACTCAACAGAGGAATTCCAGCTATTCCCAGCTCACACAGCCAGGGAGGGACTGCTGCATTGGACTGTTTTGCACGTGCTTCCACCAGCATCCAGCTCAGTCTGAATCTAATGGTGATAATCTTGACCTGTTAATGTATGAGAGGAAAAAAAACAGCCACAAAACAATGAGAGTACTATTTGACTATTCTCTTCTAAAATTAAAAAAAATGAAAGAAATCCAACCTAGGAAATTACATTATTCTTCCTTCCCAATCCAAAGACAGATACAAATTTAATGTAGGTGAAAGTTACTGGAGATCTTCTGATAAAAGTAGGCAGGTAGAGCTTCTAATGAAGGCATACACTATAGTGCACATCTTGCCAATGTTTCTTAATGAATAATATGTGCACTCAGACGAGAATAATATTGATTGAGGTCTGCAGGGAAAGTTCTCCAGGAAAAGAAAATTATTCTAGGAGCAGAGTCCTTTTTGGAAGATTTTGATCTTTTTTCGCTGCAACCTTTCCCCTCCCCTCTCTTTGTGCTACCCAAAGCAACTGACAGCCAAAAAATGAAAAGCCTGCCCTGCATCAAATGTATCTATCAGATACAGAAAGAAATTTATATACCGATACTAAGAATGGCTGCACCATTCTCCTTAGCTGGTAGAGGGCACAGCAGTGTGTAATTAGGACTGGATTACTTTACTCAGAACTGGAGCAGAGAGCAGATGTCGTGCATTAATATTGGCATTTGATTCCAGACACTTTCTCTGCCATGTTTGCAAAAACAATTTGCTTTCCTACCTTGGATCTTGCCTTGCATTTACTCTTTGGTTGCTGTGACGCAAACAAAAAGCCACCAGCGGCCACATGAAAGTACACACAGAGGGACAGGTCCAGACAGAGTAAATAGAATTTATGTTTTAATTCGTAACATTAAAAAATGTCATTTTCTTATTATATCAATTAGATTAATATTCCACTAAATGCCAGCTCAGATACTAGAGGCCACAACATTATAATGCATTTGTTAACATAAGTCAACAGTAAAGACATACCTTATTCTGAATTAATGTCATCAGAGGGCATTTGTAGCACACATGAGAGATGCATCTACCTTCTCAAACACAGCCAAGATCTTCCCCACCTGTTTTTCCACACAGAGAACTTCAGTTTTGGTTTATCTTCAGTTCGACATTTAGTGTACACTATCCTTCCAGAGGGCCTGCAATTGAATTTCATGCTGTTAAAAAATACTGGACCACGTCCTGAACTGCAGCCAGCTTGTATTTGATAGCAGCTTTATGGCTGCAGCTGAATTCTGGAGGTTTCTAAAGAGCAAAAGGTAGCCTGCCTTCATTTAAAAGAATTCAGGATGTGTTTGCAATAGTCTATACTACAGCATCACAGAGTAAACATACACTGGTCAGCACATAACCCAGCAAAGCAGCGGTGGTCAATTCTAGCTTCATCCTTATGGATGCAACCCAAAGAGAATAGCCACTGAAACTCTGCTGCAGTGGTGAGTTTGGCTTCAAGACACCATTTGCTTGGAGTGCACACCAGACTCAGACCTGTAACACCAGCAACACACCTGAAGCATCCATTTGCATGTGTTAACACCTGTTTGTATCACACATGCCATGATTCACGCAGATACTGTCAGAATATCACCAAACTCCTCTATCAGGAGGAATGTAAATCACCTCTACTTCCTCTGTTCCCTCGTCTTCCCAGTGGGTAAAGACAGAGAAATGTGATTGCAATAATGGGGTCACAGCTAAGAGACTGGAAGATCTTGAGCTTGTGAACTACTGAGCCCCCAAAAAAGCGCTCCTCTTTTTCCATGATATGCAGTAGTGGCAACTCCCCTACTCCTAAAGTGTGTGGATAAACTGACAAATTACCTTGACAAATGAGGAAAAGACTACTGAAACCAGGCAGGCAGGTTCACATTCTTCTGGTCCATCAGCAAGTGGCAGAAGTGAAGGAACTGCTATCCTAAAATGAGAAAATAACTGGAGTGAAATGGTAGTTGTTGCCACAGTTCTCTTTAGGCAGGTGAGAAACTCAGTCTGAGACCTTCAAAGATAACTACAGAAATTATATCATTCTCTCAGTAAGAGCTAGAAAAGCTCCTCGACTCACAGGGAGGTCAAGAAGTGAGAGCCCAGTGGATCATTTGTTGCGTTTTTAATGCTTCATGGCTCAGGGTCAGTCAGAAAACCCTATCTTAAGGTCGGGATGAGGGCAGTCTGGAAAACAATCTTGCTTCTCTTCTGTTACTGACAAGGCCTTGCTCAGGCTCTGCTATTTCTCTCTCTCTCTCTCATAGCAGATCACTGTAGCCCACTCTTGCTCTCTGCATTGTGATTAAATCCACCCTAGGTGCTGACATGCTGCTTCTCTGGGATCATAGCAGATCACAGGACCTTCCTTCCAGCATTCCGTAGCATTGCAACACAATGCAATTAAAAGAAAAAAAACAAAAAGCTAAAGCTAATACTGGGGAGTAACATTCCTTAGAGTGCCTGTTGATAAGTATTAATACTTATTTTTTAACAGGATCAATGAGACATCACGAGGAGCACGAGTATCAGCAAACCTAGCTGTTAACTAAGCAGTGAGCCCTATTTCTTTGGCTCTAGCCCCTTCCCACTGCAGCAACATGGCTGCGTTTGATGCATGAGGAAAGAGTGATAATCATCTATCTCCTAACCTGCTTAGGAGACAGGTTGACTTAGAAGCTGGAAGCCATAGTTTAGAAGGCCTGCTAATGATTACATCTGTTTCAAATAGACATATTTTGACTATAGTTGCCATACTGAACAGTCACTGGAGTCAAGCAATCACTTAAAAAGGCTGAGATACAACTCTGCAGTATTTTACAATGGAGTTAATAGCTAAGCTTTAGAAGAAAAACTACTGCCATCCAAACACCCGGCTGAAGCACATTCCCTTAACAAACACCACTCATTGCTTACCTATGAACTCACACTACAACACCCTTGCAAATGATCTATAATGCCTTGCATTGCTAGTGTATCAAATTTGCATATTTGCCTCAAATATTTATAAACCAATAGACATAAGCATGTGTTTAAAGGTGACTATCATTACAGACATAGTTTTTGCATACTTTAATTAATTCAAATAATCACATTTTGCCTTATTAAACATTTTGGGGATAAAATACGGCTTACCATTAGTTCTAAGCACTGAAAAACTGTTAGAAAGGAACAGCACTGCCAAAAAAAAAAAGCAAGAGAGAGAACGTGAACATACAAAAACACTTCACAGAAATGTAACTATAAGACCTAATGCCACGGAATGACTAACAATAACATATGTATTACTTTTAAACAAGAGAGCAATTTTGGATAACTTTCCACCTCTTTGGTACTTCAGATTAGGCCTCATGAGTTGTAACCATGCAACAGAAGCAGAAAGCAGCAAAAGAGCCCGCTCCCCTTTCACATCTTTAAAATAGACCTCAGAAGCAAGGATAATTCCCCATTTCCTTCAGCTGCTTATTTACTGGTGCTTCCCCTCTCATTTAATTAGAGTTAAAAAAAAACAACAGCAACAACTGGCCCCGACAGTTTTCCAAAACTCTTTCCCACCAACAGTCCCTTTTCTTATCAGAGGTACTAAGAGGCACCGAGAACAGCTGTGTAGTTTGGAACAAGTTTCTCAGTCAGTCCCCTTTTAAAGCTTTTATGTACCTAAGAAGTATAACCCTGCCTGAGAGACAGCGATTAAAGTTTTTAAAGAGTACAGAGATTTTACAGAGAGCAGCATGAAGCTCAGGACCAATTAAATGTCATCTTAAGTACTTAACTGAAGCATTTTTTCATACGCTAGGAATCAGTTAAGTGGAAGGTGCCAAATTAAACCTACATTTTAATTTTTGCCATTGAGTTAATCTCAAGAGATTATGCATTGTATTTCAGGAACGACTTCAGAAAGCTTTCAGTAGGGCAGTCTCTGTTAAGTTGGCTTCAGGAGCTCTGCGGAAGTCTGAGAAAAGAAAACACACATGGGAAATTCAGCATACTCAGGAGCAAATATGTGCAAATAACAAATAAAGTGTTGCAATTAAGCTCAGAATAATGCAGGTGGTATCACATGAGGGGGTCTCAGTTAAGGGAGTCTCAGTCTGTATGAGGACATTAAGTGAGCTTGTTCTGTTTTCAGGCAAGAGCAATAAAATCCAGCTTTTCCTTTCTCCAACACGTGAGTAGTTAATTTGCAGCATGTAATAATATGATACAGTGATCCACATGCCCTTTCTTTGACAATGCTTCTCTCAAGCAAATGTGATTTTGAGAGATTCTGGGGAAAAAGAGGATGCAGTAAAACTCTGGGGACCAAGGCAGGAGGTCTTGCAGCTGGAGCACTAGACTAGAAGTAGGGAGACTTAGAATTTGTTCCAAGTCTGGTACATGTTTTCCATACAATATCTAATAGATCTCTCAGGCAACAAAAGCAAAATGTCAGGTGGCAAACAAAATTTTTCAGACATGTTTAGATGCTCCCAGCAAAAATTTGTACATGAAAAAAAATAGAGGTTTTTCTTAGCAAGATGGACATAAACTAAGAGCGTAACCCTGGCCTAACCTAATTGTAGCCAACCATCCCCACACTCTCCTTGGAAGGGTAATTAGTCTTGGGTTTTATTTTGCTTTTTTTTCCTCCTTGGTTACATCAATAACTAGAGCGCAACTTCAAGGAGAACTTTTAGTATGTTCAAGAGAAAGAGAAGGAAAAGTGTGGGCCAGCTTTGCTGATTGCAAGGGAGCAACGTGCAGCTCCTCCATACCTGTACACCCACACTACAACCTCACTTGGAAAAGCATGTAAGCTTTTGGCTCAAAGTGTAGCACTGGCCATCTGTTACAGTTGGTGATACAGCTGGAAAGATTATTGTGGTGAAAACGGGAAAAGAAACAAAGAGGGAACAGAAAACAAACCTATATCCAAAGACATTCACAGAAAAGACTCCACAGAAGAGGGATCTCCAGAAAGT